>NC_091218.1:1236057-1578557 GCF_040958095.1 Procambarus clarkii | reverse complement strand
CAAAAGTGAACACTTCCAGAATTGGAGACATGCAGAAATGTAACATATGGAAATAGAGGCATGCCAAAACAAAGACATGCATAAATTCAAATTCTTATCGAAATAATTTCTAGTGATTATTATATAAATTATTCCATCAGTACTAGATCAAATATTCAATACCATCCTCCCATTGGAAAGAGTAATCATGTCCTGTTGGACATTAATTATATGTTGAGATATAATCTAAAAGAAAATAGGGACATTGAAATTGTTGTTAAACTCTATTTCAATAAAGGACACTATAGGGAACCTAGAACCCTGTATTACAAGTGTAAGTGATAATTTTGGAAAATTTATTTAAAGCTAATTGTGTAGGACACCTGGAGATATGGTGCCCATATCTAAAGAATCACATCAACTGGTAAAGGTATAGACTTGCCAATAAGTGGCTCCCAGGTTAGAGGCATAAAATGCCAAAACTAGATGGTAGAATAAAAAGAAGATATTGTAAAAGGTAACCAAACAAAGATGCCACAGAAATATTAGAAAATTAACTTTCGCAAGCAGCGTGGTAGACATGGTTGGAACAAGTTAGGTGAGAGGGTGGTGGAGGCCAAAACCATAATCATAATCATCTGTATCAAACCTTATTACAGGTAAAACCAGTAGGCAGTCTACTGTATTTTATCAAACCGTTATTAGTATAATAGATCTCGTAATAATTTTGCAAAAATAATGGCATTTACTATTTTTAAAAGATTATTAGCAAATTTACAGAAATGGTGCATTCGGAAGACAAAACCAATTTTTCACTTTTGACAATTGAGCACCTGCTACATCCAGATTCTAGGGAGGAAAGGAAGGACGATCTTACTGGATCCCATAGCCTCTCCGAGGCACAAACCAGGCTTTTACATAACCCCCCCCCTGCACCCGAGCTTTTTAAAATAGTAAATGCCATTATTTTTGCAAAATTATTACGAGATCTATTATACTAATAACGGTAAATAAATAATAAATAGTAAATAAATCAATACTTACTAAATTTTGTCTATTATGTAGCAAAGAAGCAGGTCTACGGAAGGCTTTTCTGTTGAGTTCGAAGCCCAGATTACTCGTGGTCTCTGAAATAAGTTAAGATTATAAGTATAAAATTTATAAAACCAAATAATAAATCCGGTATTGCTCAATTTCAGATGCAGACGTACTGAATGATATATCAGACTGTCAGCATGGTATTCGATCTGGAAGGTCCAGTGTAACGAATTTGCTCAGTTTCTATGATCGAGCCACAGAGATCTATAAAGAATTCTGATCAAGAAAGAGATCTAGGGGTGGTTTTAGATAGAAAACTATAACCTGAGGATCATATTAAGAACATTCTGCGAGGGGGCCTATGCTACACTTTTTAACTTTAGAATTGCTTTTAAATACATAGGTCAAAAAGTTTTAAAAGTTTTTTAAACCTCTCGTGTATCATGAGTGTGTTAAAGCTTCAGATGGTGCATTCAGATGATGAATATTACCTAGTTCCTTCATCTGGGAAGAATGAACACATATTGGTGCATTCGGATGATAAAAACTAACTACTGTAGTTCAATTGATCAACAGACTGTATATCATATGCAGACTGTATGTGGATCTGCGGGCCACTCCAAACAACAGCCTGGTGGACCAAGCTCCACCAGGCCTAAAGCACAAAGTGATATAGATGTGATAGAGAAACTAGGTCAAATGGAGGAGTAGGTCTGTATATTAAACAGCACCTGACGTGCACAGAGCTACTAAACTCAATGTGGTGGTAGAGTGGTGGGGGGGGGGGGGAAACATTGCAGAAAAAAACAAATACAATTTGGTCAACAAAACAGCATTGTTTAAAATAGAAGACATGGGTTGGTTGTCATTTTGGGGGTAAGGTAGGTTACATTGAGTTAATTAGTTAGTACTTAGTTTTTATCTTAAACTGGTTGGGAGAGGTACAGTGTTGCTGTGCTGGTGAAAGAACACATAAAGGTAAATTAAATAATGATTGCGAATCCACAAGAAGTTGACATAATATCGCTAGAGATCTGCAATCAGGATGATAAACTTTCCTTAAAGAATTTGACAAACACTTGCTGATAGGACATGAAGTAAATGAAATGTATGTCAAGTTTTGTGAAATATATGATAAAAGCACAACAAAATTTGTACCAAAGGAGAGATGCAGAACTAGGAAAAGGGGTTTGTTCAACAGAAATTGCGAGAGGGCCTGAGACCCAAACACACACAAATGGAATCAATATATAGCAAGAGGCCAAACCCCCAAACATACAAGCGATGCAAAGATGCGAGAAACAGCAGCAGCATTAAGGAGAGGGACTTAAGGACCATAAATAAAGTGTGAAAATAAACTCGAGTAAATTTTTTTAACTACTCTCGACAGTGAAGAAAAACAAATATTCAGACGATTTGTGTTAGAATCATTAATCTTACACTTTCGGTCATATTCAACAACACAAATACATACACACACATTCCTGTTGCTGTAGCAAGTGAAGAATTACACACACAGATCACAATAACGTGATGCATCAAATGAACAAATCCACAAGGGCCGTGACGAGGATTCGAACCTGCGTCCGGGAGCATCCCAGACACTGCCTTAATCGACTGAGCTACAACAGGGTAAAAGGGTTGAAACCGAAGTTCTACTGAACTTACTGGATCCCATAGCCTCTCCGAGGCACAAACCAGGCTTTTACACAACCCCCCCCCCCCCTGCACCCGAGCTTTTTAAAATAGTAAATGCCATTATTTTTCCAAAATTATTACGAGATCTATTATACTAATAACGGTAAATAAATAATAAATAGTAAATAAATCAATACTTACTAAATTTTGTCTATTATGTAGCAAAGAAGCAGGTCTACGGAAGGCTTTTCTGTTGAGTTCAAAGCCCAGATTACTCGTGGTCTCTGAAATAAGTTAAGATTATAAGTATAAAATTTATAAAACCAAATAATAAATCCGGTATTGCTCAATTTCAGATGCAGACGTACTGAATGATATATCAGACTGTCAGCATGGTATTCGATCTGGAAGGTCCAGTGTAACGAATTTGCTCAGTTTCTATGATCGAGCCACAGAGATCTATAAAGAATTCTGATCAAGAAAGAGATCTAGGGGTGGTTTTAGATAGAAAACTATAACCTGAGGATCATATTAAGAACATTCTGCGAGGGGGCCTATGCTACACTTTTTAACTTTAGAATTGCTTTTAAATACATAGGTCAAAAAGTTTTAAAAGTTTTTTAAACCTCTCGTGTATCATGAGTGTGTTAAAGCTTCAGATGGTGCATTCAGATGATGAATATTACCTAGTTCCTTCATCTGGGAAGAATGAACACATATTGGTGCATTCGGATGATAAAAACTAACTACTGTAGTTCAATTGATCAACAGACTGTATATCATATGCAGACTGTATGTGGATCTGCGGGCCACTCCAAACAACAGCCTGGTGGACCAAGCTCCACCAGGCCTAAAGCACAAAGTGATATAGATGTGATAGAGAAACTAGGTCAAATGGAGGAGTAGGTCTGTATATTAAACAGCACCTGACGTGCACAGAGCTACTAAACTCAATGTGGTGGTAGAGTGGTGGGGGGGGGGGGGAAACATTGCAGAAAAAAACAAATACAATTTGGTCAACAAAACAGCATTGTTTAAAATAGAAGACATGGGTTGTCATTTTGGGGGTAAGGTAGGTTACATTGAGTTAATTAGTTAGTACTTAGTTTTTATCTTAAACTGGTTGGGAGAGGTACAGTGTTGCTGTGCTGGTGAAAGAACACCTAAAGGTAAATTAAATAATGATTGCGAATCCACAAGAAGTTGACATAATATCGCTAGAGATCTGCAATCAGGATGATAAACTTTCCTTAAAGAATTTGACAAACACTTGCTGATAGGACATGAAGTAAATGAAATGTATGTCAAGTTTTGTGAAATATATGATAAAAGCACAACAAAATTTGTACCAAAGGAGAGATGCAGAACTAGGAAAAGGGGTTTGTTCAACAGAAATTGCGAAAGGGCCTGAGACCCAAACACACACAAATGGAATCAATATATAGCAAGAGGCCAAACCCCCAAACATACAAGCGATGCAAAGATGCGAGAAACAGCAGCAGCATTAAGGAGAGGGACTTAAGGACCATAAATAAAGTGTGAAAATAAACTCGAGTAAATTTTTTTAACTACTCTCGACAGTGAAGAAAAACAAATATTCAGACGATTTGTGTTAGAATCATTAATCTTACACTTTCGGTCATATTCAACAACACAAATACATACACACACATTCCTGTTGCTGTAGCAAGTGAAGAATTACACACACAGATCACAATAACGTGATGCATCAAATGAACAAATCCACAAGGGCCGTGACGAGGATTCGAACCTGCGTCCGGGAGCATCCCAGACACTGCCTTAATCGACTGAGCTACAACAGGGTAAAAGGGTTGAAACCGAAGTTCTACTGAACTTACTGGATCCCATAGCCTCTCCGAGGCACAAACCAGGCTTTTACACAACCCCCCCCCCCCTGCACCCGAGCTTTTTAAAATAGTAAATGCCATTATTTTTCCAAAATTATTACGAGATCTATTATACTAATAACGGTAAATAAATAATAAATAGTAAATAAATCAATACTTACTAAATTTTGTCTATTATGTAGCAAAGAAGCAGGTCTACGGAAGGCTTTTCTGTTGAGTTCGAAGCCCAGATTACTCGTGGTCTCTGAAATAAGTTAAGATTATAAGTATAAAATTTATAAAACCAAATAATAAATCCGGTATTGCTCAATTTCAGATGCAGACGTACTGAATGATATATCAGACTGTCAGCATGGTATTCGATCTGGAAGGTCCAGTGTAACGAATTTGCTCAGTTTCTATGATCGAGCCACAGAGATCTATAAAGAATTCTGATCAAGAAAGAGATCTAGGGGTGGTTTTAGATAGAAAACTATAACCTGAGGATCATATTAAGAACATTCTGCGAGGGGGCCTATGCTACACTTTTTAACTTTAGAATTGCTTTTAAATACATAGGTCAAAAAGTTTTAAAAGTTTTAAAAGTTTTTTAAACCTCTCGTGTATCATGAGTGTGTTAAAGCTTCAGATGGTGCATTCAGATGATGAATATTACCTAGTTCCTTCATCTGGGAAGAATGAACACATATTGGTGCATTCGGATGATAAAAACTAACTACTGTAGTTCAATTGATCAACAGACTGTATATCATATGCAGACTGTATGTGTATCTGCGGGCCACTCCAAACAACAGCCTGGTGGACCAAGCTCCACCAGGCCTAAAGCACAAAGTGATATAGATGTGATAGAGAAACTAGGTCAAATGGAGGAGTAGGTCTGTATATTAAACAGCACCTGACGTGCACAGAGCTACTAAACTCAATGTGGTGGTAGAGTGGTGGGGGGGGGAAACATTGCAGAAAAAAACAAATACAATTTGGTCAACAAAACAGCATTGTTTAAAATAGAAGACATGGGTTGTCATTTTGGGGGTAAGGTAGGTTACATTGAGTTAATTAGTTAGTACTTAGTTTTTATCTTAAACTGGTTGGGAGAGGTACAGTGTTGCTGTGCTGGTGAAAGAACACCTAAAGGTAAATTAAATAATGATTGCGAATCCACAAGAAGTTGACATAATATCGCTAGAGATCTGCAATCAGGATGATAAACTTTCCTTAAAGAATTTGACAAACACTTGCTGATAGGACATGAAGTAAATGAAATGTATGTCAAGTTTTGTGAAATATATGATAAAAGCACAACAAAATTTGTACCAAAGGAGAGATGCAGAACTAGGAAAAGGGGTTTGTTCAACAGAAATTGCGAGAGGGCCTGAGACCCAAACACACACAAATGGAATCAATATATAGCAAGAGGCCAAACCCCCAAACATACAAGCGATGCAAAGATGCGAGAAACAGCAGCAGCATTAAGGAGAGGGACTTAAGGACCATAAATAAAGTGTGAAAATAAACTCGAGTAAATTTTTTTAACTACTCTCGACAGTGAAGAAAAACAAATATTCAGACGATTTGGGTTAGAATCATTAATCTTACACTTTCGGTCATATTCAACAACACAAATACATACACACACATTCCTGTTGCTGTAGCAAGTGAAGAATTACACACACAGATCACAATAACGTGATGCATCAAATGAACAAATCCACAAGGGCCGTGACGAGGATTCGAACCTGCGTCCGGGAGCATCCCAGACACTGCCTTAATCGACTGAGCTACAACAGGGTAAAAGGGTTGAAACCGAAGTTCTACTGAACTTACTGGATCCCATAGCCTCTCCGAGGCACAAACCAGGCTTTTACACAACCCCCCCCCCCTGCACCCGAGCTATGTCAACAGGCCGTTCTCCCTCTTCGCCCTTCCGAATGCACCATATCAGTAAATTTTTTAATAATCTTTTAAAAATAGTAAATGCCACTATTTTTGCAAAATTATTACGAGATCTATTATTCTATAGAATAATGCATATAAATGCATATATGCATATAAATACAAAACAAGTAAATGTAAATAATTTTACCTTGCACCTTGATCCACCAAGCCTGTATGGCGCGCGTTTCAGTACTTCGGAAATCTAGAACTATCTTGAATCTCTAATCTGCAATGAAACAATACATATTATTGCACTTACCAAAACATGGATGAATGTAGAAAATACAGAACTATTAGCTGAATATCAAATAAATGGATTTAATCTATTTCACACAGATAGATATATTAGACCGTGTATATTAGGTAATACCTAACATACACGCCTCCACACACACTACATTTGAAATGTAGTCTCAAAAAGACTACATTTCAACAGCAAAGATTACTCCATAAAAAAATAATTAAATTATTGACCAACATGAGAGAGGGTTAGCCAACATGAGAGGGTTGTGTTGATTGCCTGAAAATATTTAAATTGTTTAATGTATTGAATGGCATTTTTCAAGTTACAACATTTTTTAAATTACTGAACTAGGTTCTAGGCTTTGCTAGGCTTAATTCAATTATTACAGATAAGCCTAACCTAGCCTAGAACCCAGTGGGTTTTCTTCCTATTGGGGAGTGTTGTACATGCCTCGCCTCCACATACACACTAGCACAGCCAGGCCTCGCCTCCACATACACACTAGCACAGCCAGGCCTCGCCTCCACATACACACTAGCACAGCCAGGCCTCGCCTCCACATACACACTAGCACAGCCAGGCCTCGCCTCCACATACACACTAGCACAGCCAGGCCTCGCCTCCACATACACACTAGCACAGCCAGGCCTCGCCTCCACATACACACTAGCACAGCCAGGCCTCGCCTCCACATACACACTAGCACAGCCAGGCCTCGCCTCCACATACACACTAGCACAGCCAGGCCTCGCCTCCACATACACACTAGCACAGCCAGGCCTCGCCTCCACATACACACTAGCACAGCCAGGCCTCGCCTCCACATACACACTAGCACAGCCAGGCCTCGCCTCCACATACACACTAGCACAGCCAGGCCTCGCCTCCACATACACACTAGCACAGCCAGGCCTCGCCTCCACATACACACTAGCACAGCCAGGCCTCGCCTCCACATACACACTAGCACAGCCAGGCCTCGCCTCCACATACACCAGCACAGCCAGGCCTCGCCTCCACATACACACTAGCACAGCCAGGCCTCGCCTCCACATACACACTAGCACAGCCAGGCCTCGCCTCCACATACACACTAGCACAGCCAGGCCTCGCCTCCACATACACACTAGCACAGCCAGGCCTCGCCTCCACATACACCAGCACTGCCAGGCCTCGCCTCCACATACACCAGCACTGCCAGGCCTCGCCTCCACATACTCACCAGCACAGCCAGGCCTCGCCTCCACATACACCAGCACTGCCAGGCCTCGCCTCGCCTCCACATACACCAGCACTGCCAGGCCTCGCCTCCACATTTAAACCAACCAAGCCCACAAATACGTTAACATGGACCAGCATTACACCATCTAACATACTCTGTCAGATGTAACAACTAAATTTGTGAATTCAAGACCAAATCTATTGTATAACACAGTGTTAGTACGAGAAAAACATTACTTACATTCGAAGCCGTGTTTTAAAATGGCGGCGGTCTTGTACTGACGCTCCAAACTGTGTGTTCGTTTGCGTATGATGAACGTGTGACAATTTACTACAACAATTATTTAATTATTCTTATTCTTTATTTTAATATTTTTAGGGTACATGAAATTTCAAACTTATTTGCACACAATAATATAATTGCATTGACATAACCTTTATATATTACGGAAAATACGATGACATGAACGAAGTCCAAGTGAAGTTGAAGTCAAAGTCATTCGCCGAACGTATTAGTCATTTTTTTTCTCCCAAACGATAGGGGATAACAAATCCACAGAGAACCTATAATAGCACGAATCTATAATAGCAAATAAAATTCGTCTTCATCTTGAAAAACATAAATTAATAATTGAGTCGCAACATGGTTTTATAAATGGCCGTTCATGTTTAACAAATTTGTTATCTTTTTATTCTAGCATTGTTGAGGCAGTTGATAGTGGTAAGGATTGCGATGTTGTATACCTTGACTTTAGCAAAGCTTTTGATACAGTGCCACATGAAAGACTGATTAAAAAGATAGAGTCTCATGGTATTGGGGGTGCTATATTAAGCTGGATTAGGGCATGGCTATACCAAAGGAAACAGAGAGTTAGTATAAATGGAATCAAGTCAGAGTGGAAAAATGTTGTAAGTGGAGTGCCTCAAGGCTCTGTCCTGGGACCTCTGTTGTTTATAATATATATAAATGATTTAGATTCAGGTTTGAGTAGCAACATTTGCAAATTTGCCGATGATACGAAAATCGGTAGGGAAATTAATTCGGAGGAGGACTCACTATCACTTCAAGTTGATCTAGATAGGGTTTTGAAATGGTCAAAGGATTGGCAGATGCAGTTTAATGCTGATAAATGTAAAGTTCTGAGGTTAGGTAATGATGATAGAGTTACAAGATACGAGCTAGATGGTGTTGTGATTGCGAAGTCGGATTGCGAAAGGGATCTGGGAGTTATGATTAGTAAGAATTTAAAACAAAAGGATCAATGCATAAATGTTCGTAATAAGGCTCTGCGGGAGGAGGTGCGTCAGCTTAAAAAACAACGAGAAGTAACGAAGGAGGAGACCAGCAGTATAGGGACCTCGTCTTGGAGAGTTGCGAAAGACAGGGGCCTTAAGAAGACTTTGATAAAGCCGCCTTCAAACGCCATAGCAACTTCAAATTCATTTGACGTTTTGGAGGACGAGTGCTGTGGAGAGACTGTGGATCGCGCAAAAGGGAAAGCAACGAAGAGAAAGGAAGCGCAGGCCCCTCAGAAAGTAAAGGAAGTACCTAAGCAAACATTAGTTGTGGGAGATTCCCAGATAAGGTATTTGGATAGAACGTTTTGTGCTAGAGATAGGGGGAACAGGTTAAGGGTTTGCTATCCCGGAGCTGGCATTGGTGATATTATAAACAACATGAATGATATTATGGCTGGTAATGGGAACAATCCCATTATTTGCATTAGCGTGGGAGGAAATGATGTTGGTCGAGTCAGGAGTGAGGAACTGATTCAGAGGTATAAAACAGCCATAGAGTTAGTTAGGAGCAAGGGAGGAATCCCGATCATATGTGGCATTCTTCCAAGAAAGGGAGTGGGAAATGAATGGATATCGAGGGCACTTGGTGTCAATTGCCGGCTGGAAAGATATTGCAAATCAAATGCAATATCTTTCATAGACAACTGGGAACACTTCTATGGAAGAAATGAAATGTATGCTCGTGATGGGGTGCATCTATCGAGAGCTGGGGTTGTTGCTGTTGCGAACTCGCTAGAAGAAGTGGTTAGAGGTGTTTGTTTGGGTTTAAACTGTTAGTAGATAGAGGTATGGGAATTGATTTGGAGGAAGGAGGTAATAAAAGTATGTGTTTGTGGGAGAAAGGAATTGGCAAAACGATCAGGGAAAGAGAAGGTCCGCAAAATAACAATTCACTTAGGGTATATTACACTAACAGTAGAAGTCTAAGAAATAAAATTAACGAATTAAATGCTCTTGTCTGCACAGAAAAAATAGATATTATTGCACTTACCGAAACGTGGATGAATGTAGAAAATAGAGAACTATTAGCTGAATATCAAATATATGGATTTAAACTATTTCACACAGATAGATATATTAGACGAGGAGGTGGAGTAGCCATATATGTTAGGGACAATTTGAAATGTAGTCTCAAAGAGAGAATCAAAACAGAGCCACACACAGAAACTATTTGGATTGAATTAAACGAAAAAGCTAATAATATTATAATAGGAGTAATATATAGGCCACCAAATTTAGACAGAATGGAAGCAAAGCATCTATGGGATGAAATATCTAGAGCATCTAGATCTAACAGTATTTATGTCATGGGTGACTTTAATTTTAGCGGAATAAACTGGTTGAACAAAACAGGGAATAGTGAAGCAGAAGATTTTCTAGAATTAATTGACCATTGCTTTCTTACGCAACACATTAAGGAACCAACACGGGAAAATAATATTTTAGATTTAGTGTTAACTAACAGGGAAACGCAAATTAATGACATCGAAATAGGGAGTGAGCTAGGGAGCAGTGATCACAAAGAAATCAGATTTAGCATAGAATGGAATAGACCAGTAGGAGAAAATTCTGTTAAAGTGCCAGATTTTCGAAAAGCTGATTTTAATAGCCTAAGAAATTTTTTGGGTCAAATTGATTGGAAAGGCTTGGGTATGGGGTGTGGGCCGGTCTTGGAGCGAGACATGAACCCAGCGATAGGTGACTTAAATGGGGATTTCGATGTGGATTCAATATATAACTTATTTAAGAATATTCTAAACAAAGCACAGGAACGTAGTATACCATACAAATTGAATAGATCGTATACTAATGACCCAAAGTGGATAACAAAGAATTTGAAGAACCTTATAGGTAAAAAGAGAGCTTGGTACAAAAGGATTAAAAATGGGGAGGTCACTTTAGAACAGGAATTCGTACAACTGGTTAGAAATGTTAAAAAAGAGATAAGGAAAGCAAAAAGAAACTATGAAGTTCGCATAGCAGGGCAAACAAAGACAAATCCGAAAGGGTTTTTTCAGTTATATCGTACTAAGACTAGGGAAAGGATAGGTCCATTAAAAACTGAGACAGGTCAAATAACAGATAGTGATGAAGAGATGAGTAGTATTTTTAATAAATATTTTGTATCTGTATTTACTAAAGATGAACTTAACAATATGCCTTCAGCCGAACAAGTCTATGTGGGTGGGGACGAGGACAGGTTGACGAGTTTAGCAGTTACCAGGGAGGATGTTCTTAAACAAATAGTAAAACTCAAACCAAACAAATCCCCAGGGCCGGATGAAGTGTTTGCTAGGGTGCTTAAAGAATGCAAAGAGGAGCTTTGTGACCCACTGTCAACCATATTTAATAAATCAATAGAGTCAGGCAGAGTGCCAGAGTTTTGGAAAGTTGCTAATGTGATACCAGTTTTTAAGAAAGGAGATAGATCACTTGCGTCTAACTATCGACCAATTAGCCTAACGTCTATTGTGGGAAAGTTACTCGAATCTATAATAGCAAATAAAATTCGTCTTCATCTTGAAAAACATAAATTAATAATTGAGTCGCAACATGGTTTTATAAATGGCCGTTCATGTTTAACAAATTTGTTATCTTTTTATTCTAGCATTGTTGAGGCAGTTGATAGTGGTAAGGATTGCGATGTTGTATACCTTGACTTTAGCAAAGCTTTTGATACAGTGCCACATGAAAGACTGATTAAAAAAATAGAGTCTCATGGTATTGGGGGTGCTATATTAAGCTGGATTAGGGCATGGCTATACCAAAGGAAACAGAGAGTTAGTATAAATGGAATCAAGTCAGAGTGGGAAAATGTTGTAAGTGGAGTGCCTCAAGGCTCTGTCCTGGGACCTCTGTTGTTTATAATATATATAAATGATTTAGATTCAGGTTTGAGTAGCAACATTTGCAAATTTGCCGATGATACGAAAATCGGTAGGGAAATTAATTCGGAGGAGGACTCACTATCACTTCAAGTTGATCTAGATAGGGTTTTGAAATGGTCAAAGGATTGGCAGATGCAGTTTAATGCTGATAAATGTAAAGTTCTGAGGTTAGGTAATGATGATAGAGTTACAAGATACGAGCTGGATGGTGTTGTGATTGCGAAGTCGGATTGCGAAAGGGATCTGGGAGTTATGATTAGTAAGAATTTAAAACAAAAGGATCAATGCATAAATGTTCGTAATAAGGCAAATCGGACACTTGGATTTATTAATCGCAGCGTTAGTAACAAGACACCTGGTGTGGTTCTCAAGCTATATCTTGCTCTAGTTAGGCCCCATTTAGATTATGCAGTTCAGTTTTGGTCGCCATATTATAGAATGGATATAAATTCACTTGAACGTGTCCAGCGTAGGATGACTAAGTTAATTCCCCAAATTAGAAATCTTTCATATGAAGAAAGATTAACAAAGCTTAAGTTGCATTCACTGGAAAGGCGAAGAGTTAGGGGTGACATGATAGAGGTTTACAAGTGGATGAATGGACATAACCGGGGGGATATTAATAGGGTATTAAAAGTATCAACACAGGACAGAACACGAAACAATGGATATAAATTGGATAAGTTTAGATTTAGGAAAGACTTGGGTAAATACTGGTTCAGTAACAGGGTTGTTGATTTGTGGAACCAATTGCCGCGTAACTTTGTGGAGGTGGGGTCCCTCGATTGTTTCAAGCACGGGTTGGACAAGTATATGAGTGGGATTGGGTGGTTATAGAATAGGAGCTGCCTCGTATGGGCCAATAGGCCTTCTGCAGTTACCTTTGTTCTTATGTTCTTATGTTCTTAAGGCAAATCGGACACTTGGATTTATTAATCGCAGCGTTAGTAACAAGACACCTGGTGTGGTTCTCAAGCTATATCTTGCTCTAGTTAGGCCCCATTTAGATTATGCAGTTCAGTTTTGGTCGCCATATTATAGAATGGATATAAATTCACTTGAACGTGTCCAGCGTAGGATGACTAAGTTAATTCCCCAAATTAGAAATCTTTCATATGAAGAAAGATTAACAAAGCTTAAGTTGCATTCACTGGAAAGGCGAAGAGTTAGGGGTGACATGATAGAGGTTTACAAGTGGATGAATGGACATAACCGGGGGGATATTAATAGGGTATTAAAAGTATCAACACAGGACAGAACACGAAACAATGGATATAAATTGGATAAGTTTAGATTTAGGAAAGACTTGGGTAAATACTGGTTCAGTAACAGGGTTGTTGATTTGTGGAACCAATTGCCGCGTAACATTGTGGAGGTGGGGTCCCTCGATTGTTTCAAGCACGGGTTGGACAAGTATATGAGTGGGATTGGGTGGTTATAGAATAGGAGCTGCCTCGTATGGGCCAATAGGCCTTCTGCAGTTACCTTTGTTCTTATGTTCTTATGTTCTTAAGGCAAATCGGACACTTGGATTTATTAATCGCAGCGTTAGTAACAAGACACCTGGTGTGGTTCTCAAGCTATATCTTGCTCTAGTTAGGCCCCATTTAGATTATGCAGTTCAGTTTTGGTCGCCATATTATAGAATGGATATAAATTCACTTGAACGTGTCCAGCGTAGGATGACTAAGTTAATTCCCCAAATTAGAAATCTTTCATATGAAGAAAGATTAACAAAGCTTAAGTTGCATTCACTGGAAAGGCGAAGAGTTAGGGGTGACATGATAGAGGTTTACAAGTGGATGAATGGACATAACCGGGGGGATATTAATAGGGTATTAAAAGTATCAACACAGGACAGAACACGAAACAATGGATATAAATTGGATAAGTTTAGATTTAGGAAAGACTTGGGTAAATACTGGTTCAGTAACAGGGTTGTTGATTTGTGGAACCAATTGCCGCGTAACATTGTGGAGGTGGGGTCCCTCGATTGTTTCAAGCACGGGTTGGACAAGTATATGAGTGGGATTGGGTGGTTATAGAATAGGAGCTGCCTCGTATGGGCCAATAGGCCTTCTGCAGTTACCTTTGTTCTTATGTTCTTATGTTCTTAGAATATAAGTGTACAGTAAAGTCAATTTTATTCAGGAAAGTACATACATAGTTGATTTACAAACATAATGTTGGATTTATAGATAGAGCTAGTGCATACAATACCTAAAGCCACTATAGTAGGCATATAGCATTTCAGGCAACCGGGCAGTATATATGGACCCCTTACTCAAATCTCTGAATATGTTAGATATTAAGTCCCTGCACATACTCTCATGTGTATTTTATATATATAAAACGCTGCACTGTAATGTCAATCCTGACCTTAAAAGCTTCCTAGAAGGTTGTAACAGATCCCATGAGCACCACACCAGAAACAAATACCTATTTGATATTCCAAGAGTACGACTTAGTCAAACTAGAAATGCTTTACAAATCAAGAGACCTCGAACATAAGAACATAAGAACAAAGGTAACTGCAGAAGGCCTATTGGCCCATACGAGGCAGCTCCTATTCTATAACCACCCAATCCCACTCATATACTTGTCCAACCCGTGCTTGAAACAATCGAGGGACCCCACCTCCACAATGTTACGCGGCAATTGGTTCCACAAATCAACAACCCTGTTACTGAACCAGTATTTACCCAAGTCTTTCCTAAATCTAAACTTATCCAATTTATACCCATTGTTTCGTGTTCTGTCCTGTGTTGATACTTTTAATACCCTATTAATATCCCCCCGGTTATGTCCATTCATCCACTTGTAAACCTCTATCATGTCACCCCTAACTCTTCGCCTTTCCAGTGAATGCAACTTAAGCTTTGTTAATCTTTCTTCATATGAAAGATTTCTAATTTGGGGAATTAACTTAGTCATCCTACGCTGGACACGTTCAAGTGAATTTATATCCATTCTATAATATGGCGACCAAAACTGAACTGCATAATCTAAATGGGGCCTAACTAGAGCAAGATATAGCTTGAGAACCACACCAGGTGTCTTGTTACTAACGCTGCGATTAATAAATCCAAGTGTCCGATTTGCCTTATTACGAACATTTATGCATTGATCCTTTTGTTTTAAATTCTTACTAATCATAACTCCCAGATCCCTTTCGCAATCCGACTTCGCAATCACAACACCATCTAGCTCGTATCTTGTAACTCTATCATCATTACCTAACCTCAGAACTTTACATTTATCAGCATTAAACTGCATCTGCCAATCCTTTGACCATTTCAAAACCCTATCTAGATCAACTTGAAGTGATAGTGAGTCCTCCTCCGAATTAATTTCCCTACCGATTTTCGTATCATCGGCAAATTTGCAAATGTTGCTACTCAAACCTGAATCTAAATCATTTATATATATTATAAACAACAGAGGTCCCAGGACAGAGCCTTGAGGCACTCCACTTACAACATTTTCCCACTCTGACTTGATTCCATTTATACTAACTCTCTGTTTCCTTTGGTATAGCCATGCCCTAATCCAGCTTAATATAGCACCCCCAATACCATGAGACTCTATCTTTTTAATCAGTCTTTCATGTGGCACTGTATCAAAAGCTTTGCTAAAGTCAAGGTATACAACATCGCAATCCTTACCACTATCAACTGCCTCAACAATGCTAGAATAAAAAGATAACAAATTTGTTAAACATGAACGGCCATTTATAAAACCATGTTGCGACTCAATTATTAATTTATGTTTTTCAAGATGAAGACGAATTTTATTTGCTATTATAGATTCGAGTAACTTTCCCACAATAGACGTTAGGCTAATTGGTCGATAGTTAGACGCAAGTGATCTATCTCCTTTCTTAAAAACTGGTATCACATTAGCAACTTTCCAAAACTCTGGCACTCTGCCTGACTCTATTGATTTATTAAATATGGTTGACAGTGGGTCACAAAGCTCCTCTTTGCATTCTTTAAGCACCCTGGCAAACACTTCATCCGGCCCTGGGGATTTGTTTGGTTTGAGTTTTACTATTTGTTTAAGAACATCCTCCCTGGTAATGACCTTCCCAATTATGTTAAAAACTGTACCTCTCCCAACCAGTTTAAGATAAATAAAGATAAATTTATAAGTTAAGAAAAATTCCACAAATCAACAACCCTGTTACTGACCCTGTATTTACCCAAGTCTTTCCTAAATCTAAACTTATCCAATTTATACCCATTGTTTCGTGTTCTATCTTGTGTTGACAATTTTAATACCCTATTAATATCCCCTTTGTTATATCTATTCAGGAAATTGTGGTTGATCTCGAACCCATTGATAATGTGACGACTTATACAGAATTTTGTAACTATATCATCAAGATTGTAACCAGCTTAGCTAAATGTAGTGTGGGGTTCAGTCCCTAAGCCCATATATGTGCCTCTCTAACCATTTAGGTTACAGGGCAAAAACATAAAAACAAAGGTAACTGCAGAAGGCCTATTGGCCCATACCAGGCAGCTCCTATCTATAACAGATAAACACTAAGTACTACCTAATTAACTCAATGTAACCTACCAACCTAACCCCCAAAATGTCAATCCATATCTTTTATTTTAAACAATGCTGTTTTGTTGACCAAATTGTATTTTTACTCTTTTTCTGTCATGTTTCTCCCACCCCTGTTTTTTCCCTTTTTTCTTATTTTTTCTCAACATAATTCATACTTTAATTAGGCGGATCAGGACATCACCTGATCAAACACATCAAACATCGTTTGACCACCATCAAACACACACATTTCGTGTGCGTTTGACGCTCACTGATATGTACCAGCGTTGTTTTATATATGGTGCTATTCTATCTTACGCTTTGTTGCTCTTTTTTACCTACGGGCTCATAGAACATTCTATTGCGAAAACATTGGCACCCTTTTCCTGTGATAAGTGGTGTAATTACAAGGTATGACGCAAAGTGGAACATCGCATGTCTTGCACGCTATACCAGTTTCCTTCCTGATACCCGACTTTGAACACACTTCACACCTGCGACGTTTGGGGATTTTTACCAGCTCATGTTTCAATTTATAGTTCAGGCGAGTCTCTGCTATAACAACACGTCGCTGTTGTCTCTGGGTTGGCAATAAACTACTGTCTGAATCGTCGCTCTCACTATTGTTTTCAAACACTAATGTGGAATATGAATTATCTTCATCAGATTCAGCTTCAGCACTAGGTGTAGACGTGAAGAGAGGGCGCCTCACACCCGACGGGCCAGGTGTTGACGGGTCAGCAGGAGGATACACAGGACCAGTGTCATGATTTATGTCTGGAGCATGAACTAGATGTGGAGATATGTAGTTGTTGCAGGCCACTCTGCCTTGTCAAATTTCAATAAAGACCAAATAGCAACTTCATGGAACTAGAGCAGAGTTAGTTTCCTTCGATCATCTGTGTTGGCCTTGTACAATGCATGTACAATGCATTGAGTAAAGACCAAATAGCAACTTCATGGAACTAGAGCAGAGTTAGTTTCCTTCGATCATCTGTGTTGGCCTTGTACAATGCAACCACAAGTTGACATTGAATGTGAATTAACAATGAGACAAGTAAGATTTATACTAATACATTTATACTAACTCTGTTGAGCGTTGACCATTTATACATCAAATCTGTTGATGTGAGCACTTTAGTTTAGTCTGCCGTTTAAAGAAAAAAAGATCATATCAATGGTATATCACAGAAAACGAATTTATCATAAACTCATGTATTTGTCTTATCATATTGAACTGCATTCATATTTTTAATATATAACAATATGAATATACAAATTTCTGTAAATCCCCTACCTTGTTGGAATCTGTGGAAATGAATGAGCAAATGTGCTGGCTGAAGGCGCTGAAGGAAACCACATTGGTTTCATTTTGGATACAAATGTCCATGGAGATTCAAAATGGAAACTAATTATATAGTTGAACCTGCAGAGACGAGTTTAAGAATCTGTGTTGAGAGTGATGGACACAGCCTTCACAATTATACTTCAGAGAATGTAAACATCTAAGAGTCATTAGAAATATGTGTAGAATAATAAACCCTACATTGTTTGAGTTAGGGAAAACACCATTTGTGATATATAGATACTATAGCTGTTCCTAAAGATTCACCCTTTTTTGCACCAGCAAGATAACATATAAGATTTTAAGAGTTGACGAATGTTAATATTCTTGTTTGATAAACTGTGAACTTGAGACATAGTTAATAAGAACATATTAACACAACAAAATGTTTTCAAAATCTTTAACACCACTTTCCAGCAACTTATATAATTTATATAAAATATTTTAGAGAATAATACATAAATTATATATTTAAACATGATATAGTGTTTAGTGGAATGTATAAGGAGTCAAATTGTGTTAAAAAGAGCAATTTTTAGAAAATTTGGAAAAATACTTTTTTCTGTTCATATTATAACTAAATGGATTTTAAAGGTTTCACTCAGCCAATATATATCATTCACAATTTATTAATGAATTTTACAAAAAAACACCATAAATTTTATATTTAAACATGTAAAAACTATTTGTTTTACATTTGGAAGAAAATAATTGTAGAAAAACAATTTATAAATAAACCTTTGTGTTTGGATTTTTTGAGTAAAAGTTTCTCAAAGGCTCTCCTGCACCATTCTCAATGCAAATCATTCCCACACCTATGGGAAGAGATAGGCGAACGTTGTGTAGATGATTTGTGTTTGCTGGGCTGAGCCTCTGCATCCCTCTCTTGATCCTCTGCATCACTCTCTTGAGCCTCTGCATCACTCTCTTGAGTTCTCTGCATCACTCTCTTAAGCCTCTGCATCCCTCTCTTGATCCTCTGCATCACTCTCTTGAGCCTCTGCATCACTCTCTTGAGCCTCTGCATCCCTCTCTTGAGCCTCTGCATCACTCTCTTCAGCCTCTTCATCCCTCTCTTGAGCCTCTGCAACACTCTCTTCAGCCTCTGCATCACTCTCGTAAGCCTCTGAATCACTCTCTTGAGCCTCTGCATCCCTCTCTTGAGCCTCTGCATCCTTTCGTAAGCATCTGCATCACTCGCTTAAGCCTCTGCATCACTCTCTACAGCCTATGCATCACCCTCTTCAGCCTCTGCATCACTCTCATGAGCCTCTGCTTCCCTCTCTTGATCCTCAGCATCACTCTCTTGAGCCTCTGCATCACTCTCTTGATCGTCTGTATCACTCTCTTGAGCCTCTGCATCACTCTCTTGAGCCTCTGCATCACTCTCTTGAGCCTCTGCATTATTCCTTTGAGCCTCTGCATCACTCTCTAAAGCCTCTGCATCCCTCTCTTGATCCTCTGCATCACTCTCTTGAGCCTCTGCCTCATTCTCTTGAGCCTCTGCATCCCTCTCTTATACCTCAACAACATTCTCTTGAGCCTCTGCATCACTCTCTTAAGCCTCTGCCTTTCTCTCTCTTGAGCCTCTGCAACACTCTCTTGAGCCTCTGCATCCTTCTCTGGATCCTCAGCATCCCTCTCTTGAGCCATTTGCAGCACTCTCCTGAGCCTCTGCATCATTCTCTTGAGCCTCTGCATCCCTCTCTTTAGCCTCTGCATCACTCTCTTGAGCCTGTGCATCCTTCTCTTTAGCCTCTACATACCTCTCTTGAGCCTCTGCATCCCTTTCTTAAGCCTCTGCATCACTCTCTTGAGCCTCCGCATCACTCTTCTGAGCCTCTGCATCACTCTCGTGAGCCTCTGCATCCCTCTCTTAAGCCTCTGCATCACTCTCTTGAGCCTCCGATTCACTCTCCTGAGCCTCGGCATCTCTCTCGTGAGTCTCTGCATCCCTCTCTGGATCCTCTGCATCCCTCTCTTGAGCCTTTTGCAGCACTCTCCTGAGCCTCTGCATCATTCTCTTGAGCCTCTGCATCCCTCTCTTTAGCCTCTGCATCACTCTCTTGAGCCTGTGCATCACTCTCTTTAGCCTCTACATCCCTCTCTTGAGCCTCTGCATCCCTTTCTTAAGCCTCTGCATCACTCTCTTGAGCTTCCGCATCACTCTTCTGAGCCCCTGCATCACTCTCGTGAGCCTCTGCATCCCTCTCTTAAGCCTCTGCAACACTCTCTTCAGCCTCTGTATCACTCTCATAATCCTCTGCATCCCTCTCTTGATCATCTGCATCACACTCTTAAGCCTCTGCATCACTCTCTTGATCCTCTTTGTTTGCCCTGAGGACAGAGTTGGACTCTCTGCGGGAGGAGGTGCGTCAGCTTAAAAAACAACGAGAAGTAACGAAGGAGGAGACCAGCAGTAAAGGGACCTCGTCTTGGAGAGTTGCGAAAGACAGGGGCCTTAAGAAGACTTTGATAAAGCCGCCTTCAAACGCCATAGCAACTTCAAATTCATTTGACGTTTTGGAGGACGAGTGCTGTGGAGAGACTGTGGATCGCGCAAAAGGGAAAGCAACGAAGAGAAAGGAAGCGCAGGCCCCTCAGAAAGTAAAGGAAGTACCTAAGCAAACATTAGTTGTGGGAGATTCCCAGATAAGGTATTTGGATAGAACGTTTTGTGCTAGAGATAGGGGGAACAGGTTAAGGGTTTGCTATCCCGGAGCTGGCATTGGTGATATTATAAACAACATGAATGATATTATGGCTGGTAATGGGAACAATCCCATTATTTGCATTAGCGTGGGAGGAAATGATGTTGGTCGAGTCAGGAGTGAGGAACTGATTCAGAGGTATAAAACAGCCATAGAGTTAGTTAGGAGCAAGGGAGGAATCCCGATCATATGTGGCATTCTTCCAAGAAAGGGAGTGGGAAATGAATGGATATCGAGGGCACTTGGTGTCAATTGCCGGCTGGAAAGATATTGCAAATCAAATGCAATATCTTTCATAGACAACTGGGAACACTTCTATGGAAGAAATGAAATGTATGCTCGTGATGGGGTGCATCTATCGAGAGCTGGGGTTGTTGCTGTTGCGAACTCGCTAGAAGAAGTGGTTAGAGGTGTTTGTTTGGGTTTAAACTGTTAGTAGATAGAGGTATGGGAATTGATTTGGAGGAAGGAGGTAATAAAAGTATGTGTTTGTGGGAGAAAGGAATTGGCAAAACGATCAGGGAAAGAGAAGGTCCGCAAAATAACAATTCACTTAGGGTATATTACACTAACAGTAGAAGTCTAAGAAATAAAATTAACGAATTAAATGCTCTTGTCTGCACAGAAAAAATAGATATTATTGCACTTACCGAAACGTGGATGAATGTAGAAAATAGAGAACTATTAGCTGAATATCAAATATATGGATTTAAACTATTTCACACAGATAGATATATTAGACGAGGAGGTGGAGTAGCCATATATGTTAGGGACAATTTGAAATGTAGTCTCAAAGAGGGAATCAAAACAGAGCCACACACAGAAACTATTTGGATTGAATTAAACGAAAAAGCTAATAATATTATAATAGGAGTAATATATAGGCCACCAAATTTAGACAGAATGGAAGCAAAGCATCTATGGGATGAAATATCTAGAGCATCTAGATCTAATAGTATTTATGTCATGGGTGACTTTAATTTTAGCGGAATAAACTGGTTGAACAAAACAGGGAATAGTGAAGCAGAAGATTTTCTAGAATTAATTGACGATTGCTTTCTTACGCAACACATTAAGGAACCAACACGGGAAAATAATATTTTAGATTTAGTGTTAACTAACAGGGAAACGCAAATTAATGACATCGAAATAGGGAGTGAGCTAGGGAGCAGTGATCACAAAGAAATCAGATTTAGCATAGAATGGAATAGACCAGTAGGAGAAAATTCTGTTAAAGTGCCAGATTTTCGAAAAGCTGATTTTAATAGCCTAAGAAATTTTTTGGGTCAAATTGATTGGAAAGGCTTGGGTATGGGGTGTGGGCCGGTCTTGGAGCGAGACATGAACCCAGCGATAGGTGACTTAAATGGGGATTTCGATGTGGATTCAATATATAACTTATTTAAGAATATTCTAAACAAAGCACAGGAACGTAGTATACCATACAAATTGAATAGATCGTATACTAATGACCCAAAGTGGATAACAAAGAATTTGAAGAACCTTATAGGTAAAAAGAGAGCTTGGTACAAAAGGATTAAAAATGGGGAGGTCACTTTAGAACAGGAATTCGTACAACTGGTTAGAAATGTTAAAAAAGAGATAAGGAAAGCAAAAAGAAACTATGAAGTTCGCATAGCAGGGCAAGCAAAGACAAATCCTAAAGGGTTTTTTCAGTTATATCGTACTAAGACTAGGGAAAGGATAGGTCCATTAAAAACTGAGACAGGTCAAATAACAGATAGTGATGAAGAGATGAGTAGTATTTTTAATAAATATTTTGTATCTGTATTTACTAAAGAGGAACTTAACAATATGCCTTCAGCCGAACAAGTCTATGTGGGTGGGGACGAGGACAGGTTGACGAGTTTAGCAGTTACCAGGGAGGATGTTCTTAAACAAATAGTAAAACTCAAACCAAACAAATCCCCAGGGCCGGATGAAGTGTTTGCTAGGGTGCTTAAAGAATGCAAAGAGGAGCTTTGTGACCCACTGTCAACCATATTTAATAAATCAATAGAGTCAGGCAGAGTGCCAGAGTTTTGGAAAGTTGCTAATGTGATACCAGTTTTTAAGAAAGGAGATAGATCACTTGCGTCTAACTATCGACCAATTAGCCTAACGTCTATTGTGGGAAAGTTACTCGAATCTATAATAGCAAATAAAATTCGTCTTCATCTTGAAAAACATAAATTAATAATTGAGTCGCAACATGGTTTTATAAATGGCCGTTCATGTTTAACAAATTTGTTATCTTTTTATTCTAGCATTGTTGAGGCAGTTGATAGTGGTAAGGATTGCGATGTTGTATACCTTGACTTTAGCAAAGCTTTTGATACAGTGCCACATGAAAGACTGATTAAAAAAATAGAGTCTCATGGTATTGGGGGTGCTATATTAAGCTGGATTAGGGCATGGCTATACCAAAGGAAACAGAGAGTTAGTATAAATGGAATCAAGTCAGAGTGGGAAAATGTTGTAAGTGGAGTGCCTCAAGGCTCTGTCCTGGGACCTCTGTTGTTTATAATATATTTAAATGATTTAGATTCAGGTTTGAGTAGCAACATTTGCAAATTTGCCGATGATACGAAAATCGGTAGGGAAATTAATTCGGAGGAGGACTCACTATCACTTCAAGTTGATCTAGATAGGGTTTTGAAATGGTCAAAGGATTGGCAGATGCAGTTTAATGCTGATAAATGTAAAGTTCTGAGGTTAGGTAATGATGATAGAGTTACAAGATACGAGCTGGATGGTGTTGTGATTGCGAAGTCGGATTGCGAAAGGGATCTGGGAGTTATGATTAGTAAGAATTTAAAACAAAAGGATCAATGCATAAATGTTCGTAATAAGGCAAATCGGACACTTGGATTTATTAATCGCAGCGTTAGTAACAAGACACCTGGTGTGGTTCTCAAGCTATATCTTGCTCTAGTTAGGCCCCATTTAGATTATGCAGTTCAGTTTTGGTCGCCATATTATAGAATGGATATAAATTCACTTGAACGTGTCCAGCGTAGGATGACTAAGTTAATTCCCCAAATTAGAAATCTTTCATATGAAGAAAGATTAACAAAGCTTAAGTTGCATTCACTGGAAAGGCGAAGAGTTAGGGGTGACATGATAGAGGTTTACAAGTGGATGAATGGACATAACCGGGGGGATATTAATAGGGTATTAAAAGTATCAACACAGGACAGAACACGAAACAATGGATATAAATTGGATAAGTTTAGATTTAGGAAAGACTTGGGTAAATACTGGTTCAGTAACAGGGTTGTTGATTTGTGGAACCAATTGCCGCGTAACTTTGTGGAGGTGGGGTCCCTCGATTGTTTCAAGCACGGGTTGGACAAGTATATGAGTGGGATTGGGTGGTTATAGAATAGGAGCTGCCTCGTATGGGCCAATAGGCCTTCTGCAGTTACCTTTGTTCTTATGTTCTTATGTTCTTAAGGCAAATCGGACACTTGGATTTATTAATCGCAGCGTTAGTAACAAGACACCTGGTGTGGTTCTCAAGCTATATCTTGCTCTAGTTAGGCCCCATTTAGATTATGCAGTTCAGTTTTGGTCGCCATATTATAGAATGGATATAAATTCACTTGAACGTGTCCAGCGTAGGATGACTAAGTTAATTCCCCAAATTAGAAATCTTTCATATGAAGAAAGATTAACAAAGCTTAAGTTGCATTCACTGGAAAGGCGAAGAGTTAGGGGTGACATGATAGAGGTTTACAAGTGGATGAATGGACATAACCGGGGGGATATTAATAGGGTATTAAAAGTATCAACACAGGACAGAACACGAAACAATGGATATAAATTGGATAAGTTTAGATTTAGGAAAGACTTGGGTAAATACTGGTTCAGTAACAGGGTTGTTGATTTGTGGAACCAATTGCCGCGTAACATTGTGGAGGTGGGGTCCCTTGATTGTTTCAAGCACGGGTTGGACAAGTATATGAGTGGGATTGGGTGGTTATAGAATAGGAGCTGCCTCGTATGGGCCAATAGGCCTTCTGCAGTTACCTTTGTTCTTATGTTCTTATGTTCTTAGAATATAAGTGTACAGTAAAGTCAATTTTATTCAGGAAAGTACATACATAGTTGATTTACAAACATAATGTTGGATTTATAGATAGAGCTAGTGCATACAATACCTAAAGCCACTATAGTAGGCATATAGCATTTCATGCAACCGGGCAGTATATATGGACCCCTTACTCAAATCTCTGAATATGTTAGATATTAAGTCCCTGCACATACTCTCATGTGTATTTTATATATATAAAACGCTGCACTGTAATGTCAATCCTGACCTTAAAAGCTTCCTAGAAGGTTGTAACAGATCCCATGAGCACCACACCAGAAACAAATACCTATTTGATATTCCAAGAGTACGACTTAGTCAAACTAGAAATGCTTTACAAATCAAGAGACCTCGAACATAAGAACATAAGAACAAAGGTAACTGCAGAAGGCCTATTGGCCCATACGAGGCAGCTCCTATTCTATAACCACCCAATCCCACTCATATACTTGTCCAACCCGTGCTTGAAACAATCGAGGGACCCCACCTCCACAATGTTACGCGGCAATTGGTTCCACAAATCAACAACCCTGTTACTGAACCAGTATTTACCCAAGTCTTTCCTAAATCTAAACTTATCCAATTTATACCCATTGTTTCGTGTTCTGTCCTGTGTTGATACTTTTAATACCCTATTAATATCCCCCCGGTTATGTCCATTCATCCACTTGTAAACCTCTATCATGTCACCCCTAACTCTTCGCCTTTCCAGTGAATGCAACTTAAGCTTTGTTAATCTTTCTTCATATGAAAGATTTCTAATTTGGGGAATTAACTTAGTCATCCTACGCTGGACACGTTCAAGTGAATTTATATCCATTCTATAATATGGCGACCAAAACTGAACTGCATAATCTAAATGGGGCCTAACTAGAGCAAGATATAGCTTGAGAACCACACCAGGTGTCTTGTTACTAACGCTGCGATTAATAAATCCAAGTGTCCGATTTGCCTTATTACGAACATTTATGCATTGATCCTTTTGTTTTAAATTCTTACTAATCATAACTCCCAGATCCCTTTCGCAATCCGACTTCGCAATCACAACACCATCTAGCTCGTATCTTGTAACTCTATCATCATTACCTAACCTCAGAACTTTACATTTATCAGCATTAAACTGCATCTGCCAATCCTTTGACCATTTCAAAACCCTATCTAGATCAACTTGAAGTGATAGTGAGTCCTCCTCCGAATTAATTTCCCTACCGATTTTCGTATCATCGGCAAATTTGCAAATGTTGCTACTCAAACCTGAATCTAAATCATTTATATATATTATAAACAACAGAGGTCCCAGGACAGAGCCTTGAGGCACTCCACTTACAACATTTTCCCACTCTGACTTGATTCCATTTATACTAACTCTCTGTTTCCTTTGGTATAGCCATGCCCTAATCCAGCTTAATATAGCACCCCCAATACCATGAGACTCTATCTTTTTAATCAGTCTTTCATGTGGCACTGTATCAAAAGCTTTGCTAAAGTCAAGGTATACAACATCGCAATCCTTACCACTATCAACTGCCTCAACAATGCTAGAATAAAAAGATAACAAATTTGTTAAACATGAACGGCCATTTATAAAACCATGTTGCGACTCAATTATTAATTTATGTTTTTCAAGATGAAGACGAATTTTATTTGCTATTATAGATTCGAGTAACTTTCCCACAATAGACGTTAGGCTAATTGGTCGATAGTTAGACGCAAGTGATCTATCTCCTTTCTTAAAAACTGGTATCACATTAGCAACTTTCCAAAACTCTGGCACTCTGCCTGACTCTATTGATTTATTAAATATGGTTGACAGTGGGTCACAAAGCTCCTCTTTGCATTCTTTAAGCACCCTGGCAAACACTTCATCCGGCCCTGGGGATTTGTTTGGTTTGAGTTTTACTATTTGTTTAAGAACATCCTCCCTGGTAATGACCTTCCCAATTATGTTAAAAACTGTACCTCTCCCAACCAGTTTAAGATAAATAAAGATAAATTTATAAGTTAAGAAAAATTCCACAAATCAACAACCCTGTTACTGACCCTGTATTTACCCAAGTCTTTCCTAAATCTAAACTTATCCAATTTATACCCATTGTTTCGTGTTCTATCTTGTGTTGACAATTTTAATACCCTATTAATATCCCCTTTGTTATATCTATTCAGGAAATTGTGGTTGATCTCGAACCCATTGATAATGTGACGACTTATACAGAATTTTGTAACTATATCATCAAGATTGTAACCAGCTTAGCTAAATGTAGTGTGGGGTTCAGTCCCTAAGCCCATATATGTGCCTCTCTAACCATTTAGGTTACAGGGCAAAAACATAAAAACAAAGGTAACTGCAGAAGGCCTATTGGCCCATACCAGGCAGCTCCTATCTATAACAGATAAACACTAAGTACTACCTAATTAACTCAATGTAACCTACCAACCTAACCCCCAAAATGTCAATCCATATCTTTTATTTTAAACAATGCTGTTTTGTTGACCAAATTGTATTTTTACTCTTTTTCTGTCATGTTTCTCCCACCCCTGTTTTTTCCCTTTTTTCTTATTTTTTCTCAACATAATTCATACTTTAATTAGGCGGATCAGGACATCACCTGATCAAACACATCAAACATCGTTTGACCACCATCAAACACACACATTTCGTGTGCGTTTGACGCTCACTGATATGTACCAGCGTTGTTTTATATATGGTGCTATTCTATCTTACGCTTTGTTGCTCTTTTTTACCTACGGGCTCATAGAACATTCTATTGCGAAAACATTGGCACCCTTTTCCTGTGATAAGTGGTGTAATTACAAGGTATGACGCAAAGTGGAACATCGCATGTCTTGCACGCTATACCAGTTTCCTTCCTGATACCCGACTTTGAACACACTTCACACCTGCGACGTTTGGGGATTTTTACCAGCTCATGTTTCAATTTATAGTTCAGGCGAGTCTCTGCTATAACAACACGTCGCTGTTGTCTCTGGGTTGGCAATAAACTACTGTCTGAATCGTCGCTCTCACTATTGTTTTCAAACACTAATGTGGAATATGAATTATCTTCATCAGATTCAGCTTCAGCACTAGGTGTAGACGTGAAGAGAGGGCGCCTCACACCCGACGGGCCAGGTGTTGACGGGTCAGCAGGAGGATACACAGGACCAGTGTCATGATTTATGTCTGGAGCATGAACTAGATGTGGAGATATGTAGTTGTTGCAGGCCACTCTGCCTTGTCAAATTTCAATAAAGACCAAATAGCAACTTCATGGAACTAGAGCAGAGTTAGTTTCCTTCGATCATCTGTGTTGGCCTTGTACAATGCATGTACAATGCATTGAGTAAAGACCAAATAGCAACTTCATGGAACTAGAGCAGAGTTAGTTTCCTTCGATCATCTGTGTTGGCCTTGTACAATGCAACCACAAGTTGACATTGAATGTGAATTAACAATGAGACAAGTAAGATTTATACTAATACATTTATACTAACTCTGTTGAGCGTTGACCATTTATACATCAAATCTGTTGATGTGAGCACTTTAGTTTAGTCTGCCGTTTAAAGAAAAAAAGATCATATCAATGGTATATCACAGAAAACGAATTTATCATAAACTCATGTATTTGTCTTATCATATTGAACTGCATTCATATTTTTAATATATAACAATATGAATATACAAATTTCTGTAAATCCCCTACCTTGTTGGAATCTGTGGAAATGAATGAGCAAATGTGCTGGCTGAAGGCGCTGAAGGAAACCACATTGGTTTCATTTTGGATACAAATGTCCATGGAGATTCAAAATGGAAACTAATTATATAGTTGAACCTGCAGAGACGAGTTTAAGAATCTGTGTTGAGAGTGATGGACACAGCCTTCACAATTATACTTCAGAGAATGTAAACATCTAAGAGTCATTAGAAATATGTGTAGAATAATAAACCCTACATTGTTTGAGTTAGGGAAAACACCATTTGTGATATATAGATACTATAGCTGTTCCTAAAGATTCACCCTTTTTTGCACCAGCAAGATAACATATAAGATTTTAAGAGTTGACGAATGTTAATATTCTTGTTTGATAAACTGTGAACTTGAGACATAGTTAATAAGAACATATTAACACAACAAAATGTTTTCAAAATCTTTAACACCACTTTCCAGCAACTTATATAATTTATATAAATTATTTTAGAGAATAATACATAAATTATATATTTAAACATGATATAGTGTTTAGTGGAATGTATAAGGAGTCAAATTGTGTTAAAAAGAGCAATTTTTAGAAAATTTGGAAAAATACTTTTTTCTGTTCATATTATAACTAAATGGATTTTAAAGGTTTCACTCAGCCAATATATATCATTCACAATTTATTAATGAATTTTACAAAAAAACACCATAAATTTTATATTTAAACATGTAAAAACTATTTGTTTTACATTTGGAAGAAAATAATTGTAGAAAAACAATTTATAAATAAACCTTTGTGTTTGGATTTTTTGAGTAAAAGTTTCTCAAAGGCTCTCCTGCACCATTCTCAATGCAAATCATTCCCACACCTATGGGAAGAGATAGGCGAACGTTGTGTAGATGATTTGTGTTTGCTGGGCTGAGCCTCTGCATCCCTCTCTTGATCCTCTGCATCACTCTCTTGAGCCTCTGCATCACTCTCTTGAGTTCTCTGCATCACTCTCTTAAGCCTCTGCATCCCTCTCTTGATCCTCTGCATCACTCTCTTGAGCCTCTGCATCACTCTCTTGAGCCTCTGCATCCCTCTCTTGAGCCTCTGCATCACTCTCTTCAGCCTCTTCATCCCTCTCTTGAGCCTCTGCAACACTCTCTTCAGCCTCTGCATCACTCTCGTAAGCCTCTGAATCACTCTCTTGAGCCTCTGCATCCCTCTCTTGAGCCTCTGCATCCTTTCGTAAGCATCTGCATCACTCGCTTAAGCCTCTGCATCACTCTCTACAGCCTATGCATCACCCTCTTCAGCCTCTGCATCACTCTCATGAGCCTCTGCTTCCCTCTCTTGATCCTCAGCATCACTCTCTTGAGCCTCTGCATCACTCTCTTGATCGTCTGTATCACTCTCTTGAGCCTCTGCATCACTCTCTTGAGCCTCTGCATCACTCTCTTGAGCCTCTGCATTATTCCTTTGAGCCTCTGCATCACTCTCTAAAGCCTCTGCATCCCTCTCTTGATCCTCTGCATCACTCTCTTGAGCCTCTGCCTCATTCTCTTGAGCCTCTGCATCCCTCTCTTATACCTCAACAACATTCTCTTGAGCCTCTGCAACACTCTCTTAAGCCTCTGCCTTTCTCTCTCTTGAGCCTCTGCAACACTCTCTTGAGCCTCTGCATCCTTCTCTGGATCCTCAGCATCCCTCTCTTGAGCCTTTTGCAGCACTCTCCTGAGCCTCTGCATCATTCTCTTGAGCCTCTGCATCCCTCTCTTTAGCCTCTGCATCACTCTCTTGAGCCTGTGCATCCTTCTCTTTAGCCTCTACATACCTCTCTTGAGCCTCTGCATCCCTTTCTTAAGCCTCTGCATCACTCTCTTGAGCCTCCGCATCACTCTTCTGAGCCTCTGCATCACTCTCGTGAGCCTCTGCATCCCTCTCTTAAGCCTCTGCATCACTCTCTTGAGCCTCCGATTCACTCTCCTGAGCCTCGGCATCACTCTCGTGAGTCTCTGCATCCCTCTCTGGATCCTCTGCATCCCTCTCTTGAGCCTTTTGCAGCACTCTCCTGAGCCTCTGCATCATTCTCTTGAGCCTCTGCATCCCTCTCTTTAGCCTCTGCATCACTCTCTTGAGCCTGTGCATCACTCTCTTTAGCCTCTACATCCCTCTCTTGAGCCTCTGCATCCCTTTCTTAAGCCTCTGCATCACTCTCTTGAGCTTCCGCATCACTCTTCTGAGCCCCTGCATCACTCTCGTGAGCCTCTGCATCCCTCTCTTAAGCCTCTGCAACACTCTCTTCAGCCTCTGTATCACTCTCATAAGCCTCTGCATCCCTCTCTTGATCATCTGCATCACACTCTTAAGCCTCTGCATCACTCTCTTGATCCTCTTTGTTTGCCCTGAGGACAGAGTTGGACTCTCTGCGGGAGGAGGTGCGTCAGCTTAAAAAACAACGAGAAGTAACGAAGGAGGAGACCAGCAGTAAAGGGACCTCGTCTTGGAGAGTTGCGAAAGACAGGGGCCTTAAGAAGACTTTGATAAAGCCGCCTTCAAACGCCATAGCAACTTCAAATTCATTTGACGTTTTGGAGGACGAGTGCTGTGGAGAGACTGTGGATCGCGCAAAAGGGAAAGCAACGAAGAGAAAGGAAGCGCAGGCCCCTCAGAAAGTAAAGGAAGTACCTAAGCAAACATTAGTTGTGGGAGATTCCCAGATAAGGTATTTGGATAGAACGTTTTGTGCTAGAGATAGGGGGAACAGGTTAAGGGTTTGCTATCCCGGAGCTGGCATTGGTGATATTATAAACAACATGAATGATATTATGGCTGGTAATGGGAACAATCCCATTATTTGCATTAGCGTGGGAGGAAATGATGTTGGTCGAGTCAGGAGTGAGGAACTGATTCAGAGGTATAAAACAGCCATAGAGTTAGTTAGGAGCAAGGGAGGAATCCCGATCATATGTGGCATTCTTCCAAGAAAGGGAGTGGGAAATGAATGGATATCGAGGGCACTTGGTGTCAATTGCCGGCTGGAAAGATATTGCAAATCAAATGCAATATCTTTCATAGACAACTGGGAACACTTCTATGGAAGAAATGAAATGTATGCTCGTGATGGGGTGCATCTATCGAGAGCTGGGGTTGTTGCTGTTGCGAACTCGCTAGAAGAAGTGGTTAGAGGTGTTTGTTTGGGTTTAAACTGTTAGTAGATAGAGGTATGGGAATTGATTTGGAGGAAGGAGGTAATAAAAGTATGTGTTTGTGGGAGAAAGGAATTGGCAAAACGATCAGGGAAAGAGAAGGTCCGCAAAATAACAATTCACTTAGGGTATATTACACTAACAGTAGAAGTCTAAGAAATAAAATTAACGAATTAAATGCTCTTGTCTGCACAGAAAAAATAGATATTATTGCACTTACCGAAAAGTGGATGAATGTAGAAAATAGAGAACTATTAGCTGAATATCAAATATATGGATTTAAACTATTTCACACAGATAGATATATTAGACGAGGAGGTGGAGTAGCCATATATGTTAGGGACAATTTGAAATGTAGTCTCAAAGAGGGAATCAAAACAGAGCCACACACAGAAACTATTTGGATTGAATTAAACGAAAAGGCTAATAATATTATAATAGGAGTAATATATAGGCCACCAAATTTAGACAGAATGGAAGCAAAGCATCTATGGGATGAAATATCTAGAGCATCTAGATCTAACAGTATTTATGTCATGGGTGACTTTAATTTTAGCGGAATAAACTGGTTGAACAAAACAGGGAATAGTGAAACAGAAGATTTTCTAGAATTAATTGACGATTGCTTTCTTACGCAACACATTAAGGAACCAACACGGGAAAATAATATTTTAGATTTAGTGTTAACTAACAGGGAAACGCAAATTAATGACATCGAAATAAGGAGTGAGCTAGGGAGCAGTGATCACAAAGAAATCAGATTTAGCATAGAATGGAATAGACCAGTAGGAGAAAATTCTGTTAAAGTGCCAGATTTTCGAAAAGCTGATTTTAATAGCCTAAGAAATTTTTTGGGTCAAATTGATTGGAAAGGCTTGGGTATGGGGTGTGGGCCGGTCTTGGAGCGAGACATGAACCCAGCGATAGGTGACTTAAATGGGGATTTCGATGTGGATTCAATATATAACTTATTTAAGAATATTCTAAACAAAGCACAGGAACGTAGTATACCATACAAATTGAATAGATCGTATACTAATGACCCAAAGTGGATAACAAAGAATTTGAAGAACCTTATAGGTAAAAAGAGAGCTTGGTACAAAAGGATTAAAAATGGGGAGGTCACTTTAGAACAGGAATTCGTACAACTGGTTAGAAATGTTAAAAAAGAGATAAGGAAAGCAAAAAGAAACTATGAAGTTCGCATAGCAGGGCAAGCAAAGACAAATCCTAAAGGGTTTTTTCAGTTATATCGTACTAAGACTAGGGAAAGGATAGGTCCATTAAAAACTGAGACAGGTCAAATAACAGATAGTGATGAAGAGATGAGTAGTATTTTTAATAAATATTTTGTATCTGTATTTACTAAAGAGGAACTTAACAATATGCCTTCAGCCGAACAAGTCTATGTGGGTGGGGACGAGGACAGGTTGACGAGTTTAGCAGTTACCAGGGAGGATGTTCTTAAACAAATAGTAAAACTCAAACCAAACAAATCCCCAGGGCCGGATGAAGTGTTTGCTAGGGTGCTTAAAGAATGCAAAGAGGAGCTTTGTGACCCACTGTCAACCATATTTAATAAATCAATAGAGTCAGGCAGAGTGCCAGAGTTTTGGAAAGTTGCTAATGTGATACCAGTTTTTAAGAAAGGAGATAGATCACTTGCGTCTAACTATCGACCAATTAGCCTAACGACTATTGTGGGAAAGTTACTCGAATCTATAATAGCAAATAAAATTCGTCTTCATCTTGAAAAACATAAATTAATAATTGAGTCGCAACATGGTTTTATAAATGGCCGTTCATGTTTAACAAATTTGTTATCTTTTTATTCTAGCATTGTTGAGGCAGTTGATAGTGGTAAGGATTGCGATGTTGTATACCTAGACTTTAGCAAAGCTTTTGATACAGTGCCACATGAAAGACCGATTAAAAAAATAGAGTCTCATGGTATTGGGGGTGCTATATTAAGCTGGATTAGGGCATGGCTATACCAAAGGAAACAGAGAGTTAGTATAAATGGAATCAAGTCAGAGTGGGAAAATGTTGTAAGTGGAGTGCCTCAAGGCTCTGTCCTGGGACCTCTGTTGTTTATAATATATATAAATGATTTAGATTCAGGTTTGAGTAGCAACATTTGCAAATTTGCCGATGATACGAAAATCGGTAGGGAAATTAATTCGGAGGAGGACTCACTATCACTTCAAGTTGATCTAGATAGGGTTTTGAAATGGTCAAAGGATTGGCAGATGCAGTTTAATGCTGATAAATGTAAAGTTCTGAGGTTAGGTAATGATGATAGAGTTACAAGATACGAGCTAGATGGTGTTGTGATTGCGAAGTCGGATTGCGAAAGGGATCTGGGAGTTATGATTAGTAAGAATTTAAAACAAAAGGATCAATGCATAAATGTTCGTAATAAGGCAAATCGGACACTTGGATTTATTAATCGCAGCGTTAGTAACAAGACACCTGGTGTGGTTCTCAAGCTATATCTTGCTCTAGTTAGGCCCCATTTAGATTATGCAGTTCAGTTTTGGTCGCCATATTATAGAATGGATATAAATTCACTTGAACGTGTCCAGCGTAGGATGACTAAGTTAATTCCCCAAATTAGAAATCTTTCATATGAAGAAAGATTAACAAAGCTTAAGTTGCATTCACTGGAAAGGCGAAGAGTTAGGGGTGACATGATAGAGGTTTACAAGTGGATGAATGGACATAACCGGGGGGATATTAATAGGGTATTAAAAGTATCAACACAGGACAGAACACGAAACAATGGATATAAATTGGATAAGTTTAGATTTAGGAAAGACTTGGGTAAATACTGGTTCAGTAACAGGGTTGTTGATTTGTGGAACCAATTGCCGCGTAACATTGTGGAGGTGGGGTCCCTCGATTGTTTCAAGCACGGGTTGGACAAGTATATGAGTGGGATTGGGTGGTTATAGAATAGGAGCTGCCTCGTATGGGCCAATAGGCCTTCTGCAGTTACCTTTGTTCTTATGTTCTTATGTTCTTATGTTACGAACCCGGATCCAGCGTCCGAGCCCGGAGCAGTGACGACCGCGCCATCTATGGGTCAGCTCCCGAAACCCCCTCCAAACGGACGACGACACCTGGTGAGGACGACGTGTACTGGCCTCGAGGGCCAGTTTCCAGTCTGGTTCAGCGCTCAACACAGCCGCTGCTGACCTCTGGTGAGGTGGTGCTCAGACACCAGCACCATCTATGGAGTGGATAGGTGGGCGTTTGTGTCTGAGCCTGTAAGTGAGGTGCCTTAGTGTGTCCCAGTTATTGATGACGTGTCTGCTTACAGAGTCGACCTGGGACTGCTGTGATGGAAGTTTAGTCAGTCTACCCAAGGCAGCCGTCTCCATACCTTGTGCTTTGCTGCAGCAGCTGTGAAGTCGTCCCCCGGAAAAAAACTGTGGTGTTACCCTGCCAGTGGAGTGGCAGTAGAAGGATTACCCGGGACCGACTGCTGGAGACGATTATCCACTGGGGTATTGAGGACAGGAGAGTGATTTGTGGTATCACACGAGGCTCCTGTCTAGGGCGTTACCCTTATATCGTTCGTGGAGTGGCCTGACCAGCCTTGCTGATCCAGAACCTGCCAGTAGACCTACTGGACTTGTGGTTGACGGCCTCCACGGCGGTGCCCCCAGTGGAACTGTGTTTTGGCTGGCCTGTGTTTGGGGTAGACTCAGCTTGGTCGAAGGATTCGTCAAGAGACCACGAAAGCACCGAGGACTCAGCACCGAGTATTTGGATCCAGTGTCTTCAGGAGAAGACGATTGTGTATTTCCCCTGTACAGTGTTAATACCCCTCCCCCTGTGCACTCTTTTATATATTATTTACTGGTGATGGGAATAATTATAGTCTTAAGTTCTTAACTTTCTTTCCCTTCCCCCTTTAAGTTTCTTGCGTCACGGATCACATCCCTTGAAAGCCACTAATGGCTTGGGGTAGGATACAACTTCCTATAACAACATCAGAGTAAGAACCCCGTTGCGTCCCGAGAGGGCCGTAACACTCTTCATAACTCTCATGAGCCTCTGCATCACTCTCTTGAGCCTCTGCATCACTCTCTTGAGCCTCTGCAACACTCTCTTCAGCCTCTGCATCACTCTCTTAAGCCTCTGCTTCCCTCTCTTGATCCTCTGCATCACTCTCTTGAGCCTCTGCATCACTCTCTTGATCCTCTGCATCACTCTCTTGAGCCTCTGCATACCTCTCTTGAGCCTCTACATCACTCTCTTTAGACTCTACATCACTCTCTTGAGCCTCTGCATCACTCTCTCTAGTTCTCTGCATCACTCTCTTAAGCCTCGGAATCCCTCTCTTGAGCCTCTGCATCACCTTCTTAAGCCTCTGCATCCCTCTTTTGAACCTCTGCATCACTTTCTTAAGCCTCTGCATCCCTTTCTTGAGCCTCTGTGTCTCTCTCTTGAGCCTCTGCATCACCCTCTTAAGCCTCTGCATCCCTCTTTTGAGCCTCTGCATCACTTTCTTAAGCCTCTGCATCCCTTTCTTGAGCCTCTGCATCACTCTCTTGAGCCTCTGCATCCCTCTCTTAAGCCTCTGCATCATTCTCTTGAGCCTCTGCATCCCTCTCTTAAGCCTCTGCATCACTCTCTTAAGCCTCTGCATCCCTCTCTTAAGCCTGTGATCACTCTCTTGAGCCTTTGCATCCCTCTCTTAAGCCTCTGCAACACACTCTTCAGCCTCTGCATCACTCTCATAAGCCTCAGTAATCAGCCGCTCTCAGTAATTTGGATATTTTGAAAAGTGCATTGAGGGTTTGGGCAAAATGTGATCCATCGCCGCTCTCAGTAAATGGCATTTTTTCGGAATAAAAAGTCGTAATTTCAAACTGCGAATACGTGCAGACAGCCAGAATTTGGCTCCAAAATATAGCTTAAGGGTCGAATTTGGGAAGTTTGGGATATTTTGAAACTGCAGGGGGGTTTTGGCAAAATGTGACCCATCGCCGCTCTCAGTAATTTGCATATTGTCGGTATAAAATGAAAATATTTCAAACTGCGAATACGTGCAGAGAACCCGATTTTGGCTCCAAGATATGTCTCAAGCGTCGAATTGGGGATGTTTGGGATATTAAAAAAACTGCAGGGGGGGGGCAAAATATGACCCATCGCTGCTTTCAGTAATTTGCATATTCTCGATATAAAATGTCGTAATTTCAACCTGCGAATATAATTAAATATTCGATAAAAATGATGCAAACACATAATTGATTAGATAATAACCTTAAATACTTCATTTTCAATCATCTATTTGTTTCTCGTTAAAATACTGAGTAAGATATTGAAAAGGGGAGAAGTTCTATTTTTATTGCATATATCGACGTTTCAGCCGGAATAGAGCGGTTTTACGTGTACATTTCCATCGGTAATATAAACGGAAAATCAATAACATTTTAGTTAATTCATATGAAAACACATTGTTTTTTATCATTCGTATTGGAAACAACATTGTCATATGTCTTTTCTTGGATCTAAATAATGCGAAACCTCGCTCTATGATTTGAAGTTAAAATCCTCAAATATTGTAAAATAGTGACTATTTCACGTTAATCATGTAGTTTGATATTACGTAAATATATTCATTTTTACCAATACTTCGATACTATTTCATGTAGTATCACGATATGTGATTTGGCGTTCAAATCTCAGAATTTCGCATAATATTGCATTTTAAGCAAGTTTTCTTGCATTTTGTTTCGTACGAAAAATCATCGAACTTAGCAATATTTTGACGTTTATCATCCCCTTTTCCTCTATGTGATTTAAACAAAATATCATCGAATTAGGCAATATTTTGCCGTTTTTCCACGTTTTTGTGAATTTTCAGTTTATAGGTATTAATTCATTATATATACGATAAAAATGATGCAAACACATAATTGATTATATAATAACCTTAAATACTTCATTTTCAATCAACTATTTGTTTCTCGTTTATATACTGAGTAAGATATTGAAAAGGGGAGGAGTTCTGTTTTTATTGCATATATCGACGTTCCAGCCGGAATAGAGATGTTTTCGTGTACATCTTCCATCGGTAATATAAACGGAAAATCAGGAATATTTTAGTTAATTCTAATGAAAACACATTGTTTTTATCATTTGTATTGGAAACAACATTGTCATATGTCTTTTCTTGGATCTAAATAATACGAAACATCGCTCTATTTTTTGAAGTTAAAATCCTCAAATATGGTAAAATAGTTTCCTTTTTCACGTTAATCATGTAGTTTGATATTACGTATATATATTATTTTTATCAATATTTCGATACTATTTTATGTAGTATCACGATATGTGATTTGGCCTTCAAATCTCAGAATTTCGCATAATATTGCATTTTAAGCAAGTTTTCTTGCATTTTGTTTCGTACGAAAAATCCTCGAATCAATATTTTGACGTGTATCATCCCCTTTTCCTCTATGTGATTTAAACAAAATATCATCGAATTAGGCAATATTTTGCCGTTTTTCCACGTTTTTGTGAATTTTCAGTTTATAGGTATTAATTCATTATATATACGATAAAAATGATGCAAACACATAATTGATTATATAATAACCTTAAATACTTCATTTTCAATCAACTATTTGTTTCTCGTTTAAATACTTAGTAAGATATTGAAAAGGGGAGGAGTTCTGTTTTTATTGCATAAATCGACGTTCCAGCCGGAATAGAGATGTTTTCGTGTACATCTTCCATCGGTAATATAAACGGAAAATCAAGAACATTTTAATTAATTCTAATGAAAACACATTGTTTTTTATCATTTGTATTGGAAACAACATTGTCATATGTCATTTCTTGGATCTAAATAATACGAAACCTCGCTCTATGATTTGAAGTTAAAATCCTCAAATATGATTAAATATTTAATTTTTTCACGTTTTTCATGTAGTTTGATATTACGTAAATATATTCATTTTTACCAATATTTCGATACTATTTCATCTAGTATCACGATATGTGATTTGGTCTTCATATCTCCGAATTTCGCATAATATTGCATTTTAAGCAAGTTTTCTTGCATTTTGTTTCGTACGAAAAATCATCGAATTTAGCAATATTTTGACGTTTATCATCTCCTTTTCCTTTATGTGATTTAAACAAAATATCATCGAATTAGACAATATTTTGCCGTTTTTCCACGTTTTTGTGAATTTTAATGTGAAAATATTTAGTAATATCTTACTAAGTATTTAAACGGAAAATCAATAACATTTTAGTTAATTCTAATAAAAACACATTGGTTTTTATCATTTGTATTGGAAACCACATTGTTATATGTCTTTTCTTGGATTCAAATAATACGAAACCTCGCTCTATGATTTGAAGTTAAAATCCTCAAATATGGTAAAATAGTGACTTTTTATGGTTTTTCATGTAGTTTGATAATACGTAAATATATTCATATTTACCAATATTTCGATACTATTTCATGTAGTATCACGATATGTCATTTGGCCTTCAAATCTCAGAATTTCGCATAATATTGCATTTTAAGCAAGTTTTCTTGCATTTTGTTTCGTACGAAAAATCATCGAATTTAGCAATATTTTGACGTTTATCATCCCCTTTTCCTTTATGTGATTTAAACAAAATATCATCGAATTAGGCTATATTTTGCCGTTTTTCCACGTTTTTGTGAATTTTCAGTTTATTGTTATTAATTCATTATACATACGATAAAAATGATGTAAACACATAATTGATTAGATAAAAACCTGAAATACTTCATTTTCAATCAACTATTTGTTTCTCGTTAAAATACTAAGTAAGATATTGAAAAGGGGAGAAGTTCTGTTTTTATTGCATATATCGATGTTTTAGCCGAAATAGAGCGGTTTTACGTGTACATCTTCCATCGGTAATATAAACGGAAAATCAAGAACATTTTAGTTAATTCTAATGAAAACTCATTTTTTGTTATCATTTGTATTGGAAACAACATTGTCATATACCTTTTCTTGGATTTAAATAATACGAAACCTCGCTCTATGATTTGAAGTTAAATACCTCAAATATGGTATAATAGTGACTTTTTTCACGTTTTTCATGTAGTTTGATAATACGTAAATATATTCATTTTTACCAATATTTCGATACTATTTCATGTAGTATCACGACATGTGATTTGGCCTTCAAATCTCAGAATTTCGCATAATATTGCATTTTAAGCAAGTTTTCTTGCATTTTGTTTCGTACGAAAAATCATCGAACTTAGCAATATTTTGACGTTTATCATCCCCTTTTCCTCTATGTGATTTAAACAAAATATCATCGAATTAGGCAATATTTTGCCGTTTTTCCACGTTTTTGTGAATTTTCAGTTTATAGGTATTAATTCATTATATATACGATAAAAATGATGCAAACACATAATTGATTATATAATAACCTTAAATACTTCATTTTCAATCAACTATTTGTTTCTCGTTTATATACTGAGTAAGATATTGAAAAGGGGAGGAGTTCTGTTTTTATTGCATATATCGACGTTCCAGCCGGAATAGAGATGTTTTCGTGTACATCTTCCATCGGTAATATAAACGGAAAATCAGGAATATTTTAGTTAATTCTAATGAAAACACATTGTTTTTATCATTTGTATTGGAAACAACATTGTCATATGTCTTTTCTTGGATCTAAATAATACGAAACATCGCTCTATTTTTTGAAGTTAAAATCCTCAAATATGGTAAAATAGTTTCCTTTTTCACGTTAATCATGTAGTTTGATATTACGTATATATATTATTTTTATCAATATTTCGATACTATTTTATGTAGTATCACGATATGTGATTTGGCCTTCAAATCTCAGAATTTCGCATAATATTGCATTTTAAGCAAGTTTTCTTGCATTTTGTTTCGTACGAAAAATCCTCGAATCAATATTTTGACGTGTATCATCCCCTTTTCCTCTATGTGATTTAAACAAAATATCATCGAATTAGGCAATATTTTGCCGTTTTTCCACGTTTTTGTGAATTTTCAGTTTATAGGTATTAATTCATTATATATACGATAAAAATGATGCAAACACATAATTGATTATATAATAACCTTAAATACTTCATTTTCAATCAACTATTTGTTTCTCGTTTAAATACTTAGTAAGATATTGAAAAGGGGAGGAGTTCTGTTTTTATTGCATATATCGACGTTCCAGCCGGAATAGAGATGTTTTCGTGTACATCTTCCATCGGTAATATAAACGGAAAATCAAGAACATTTTAATTAATTCTAATGAAAACACATTGTTTTTTATCATTTGTATTGGAAACAACATTGTCATATGTCATTTCTTGGATCTAAATAATACGAAACCTCCCTCTATGATTTGAAGTTAAAATCCTCAAATATGATTAAATATTTATTTTTTTCACGTTTTTCATGTAGTTTGATATTACGTAAATATATTCATTTTTACCAATATTTCGATACTATTTCATCTAGTATCACGATATGTGATTTGGTCTTCATATCTCCGAATTTCGCATAATATTGCATTTTAAGCAAGTTTTCTTGCATTTTGTTTCGTACGAAAAATCATCGAATTTAGCAATATTTTGACGTTTATCATCTCCTTTTCCTTTATGTGATTTAAACAAAATATCATCGAATTAGACAATATTTTGCCGTTTTTCCACGTTTTTGTGAATTTTAATGTGAAAATATTTAGTAATATCTTACTAAGTATTTAAACGGAAAATCAATAACATTTTAGTTAATTCTAATAAAAACACATTGGTTTTTATCATTTGTATTGGAAACCACATTGTTATATGTCTTTTCTTGGATTCAAATAATACGAAACCTCGCTCTATGATTTGAAGTTAAAATCCTCAAATATGGTAAAATAGTGACTTTTTATGGTTTTTCATGTAGTTTGATAATACGTAAATATATTCATATTTACCAATATTTCGATACTATTTCATGTAGTATCACGATATGTCATTTGGCCTTCAAATCTCAGAATTTCGCATAATATTGCATTTTAAGCAAGTTTTCTTGCATTTTGTTTCGTACGAAAAATCATCGAATTTAGCAATATTTTGACGTTTATCATCCCCTTTTCCTTTATGTGATTTAAACAAAATATCATCGAATTAGGCTATATTTTGCCGTTTTTCCACGTTTTTGTGAATTTTCACTTTATTGTTATTAATTCATTATACATACGAAAAAAATGATGTAAACACATAATTGATTAGATAAAAACCTGAAATACTTCATTTTCAATCAACTATTTGTTTCTCGTTAAAATACTAAGTAAGATATTGAAAAGGGGAGAAGTTCTGTTTTTATTGCATATATCGATGTTTTAGCCGGAATAGAGCGGTTTTACGTGTACATCTTCCATCGGTAATATAAACGGAAAATCAAGAACATTTTAGTTAATTCTAATGAAAACTCATTTTTTGTTATCATTTGTATTGGAAACAACATTGTCATATACCTTTTCTTGGATTTAAATAATACGAAACCTCGCTCTATGATTTGAAGTTAAATACCTCAAATATGGTATAATAGTGACTTTTTTCACGTTTTTCATGTAGTTTGATAATACGTAAATATATTCATTTTTACCAATATTTCGATACTATTTCATGTAGTATCACGACATGTGATTTGGCCTTCAAATCTCAGAATTTCGCATAATATTGCATTTTAAGCAAGTTTTCTTACATTTTGTTTCGTACGAAAAATCATCGAATTTAGCAATATTTTGACGTTTATCATTTCCTTTTCCTTTATGTGAATTAAGCAAAATATCATCGAATTGGGCAATATTTTGCCGTTTTTCCAAGTTTTTGTGAATTTTCAGTTTATAGGTGTTAATTCATTATATATACGATAAAAATGATGCAAACACCTAATTGATTATATAATAATCTTAAATACTTCATTTTCAATTAACAATTTGTTTCTCGTTTAACTACTGAGTAGGATATTGAAAAGGGGAGAAGTTCTGTTTTTATTGCATATATCGACGTTTCAGCCGGATTAGAGATGTTTTCGTGTACATCTTCCATCGGTAATATAAACGAAAAATCAGAAACATTTTAGTTAATTCTTATGAAAACACATTGGTTTTTATCATTTGTATTGGAAACAACATTGTCATATGTCTTTTCTTGGATCTAAATAATACGAAACATCGCTCACTGATTTGAAGTTAAAATCCTCAGATATGGATATATAGTTAATTTTTTCACGTTTTTCATGTAGTTTGATATTACGTAAATATATTCGTTTTTACCAATATTTCGATACTATTTCATGTAGTATCACGATATGTGATTTGGCCTTCAAATCTCAGAATTTCGCATAATATTGCATTTTAAGCAAGTTTTCTTGCATTTTGTTTCGTACGAAAAATCATCTAATTTAGCAATATTTTGACGTTTATCATCCCCTTTTCCTTTATGTGATTTAAACAAAATATCATCGAATTAGGCAACATTTTGCCGTTTTTCCACGTTTCTGTGAGTTTTCAGTTTATTGTTATTATTTCATTAAATATACGATAAAAATGATGCAAACACCTAATTGATTAGAAATTAACCTTAAATACTTCATTTTCAATCAACCATTTGTTTCTTGTTAAAATACTGAGTAAGATATTGAAAAAGGGAGAAGTTCGGTTTTTATTGCATATATCGACGTTTCAGTCGGATTAGAGCGGTTTTAAGTGTATATCTTCCATCGGTAATTAAAACGGAAAATCAAGAACATTTTAGTTAATTCTAATGAAAACACATTGTTTTTTATCATTTGTATTGGAAACAACATTGTCAAATGTCTTTTCTTGGATCTAAATAATACGAAACCTCGCTCCATGAATTGAAGTTAAAATCCTCAAATATGGTTATATAGTGACTTTTTCACGTTTTTCATGTAGTTTGATATTACGTAAATATATTCATTTTTACCAATATTTCGATACTATTTCATGTAGTATCACGATATTTGATTTGGCCTTCAAATATCCGAATTTCGCATAATATTGCATTTCAAGCAAGTTTTCTTGCATTTTGTTTCGTACGAAAAATCATCGAATTTAGCAATATTTTGACGTTTATCGTCTCCTTCTCCTTATGTGATTTAAACAAAATATCATCGAATTAGCCAATATTTTTTCCGTTTTTCCACGTTTTGGTGAATTTTCAGTTTATAGGTATTAATTCATTATATATACGATAAAAATGATGCAAACACATAATTGATTAGATAATAACCTTAAATACTTCATTTTCAATCATCTATTTGTTTCTCGTTAAAATTCTGTATAAGATATTGAAAAGGGGAGAAGTTCTGTTTTTATTGCATATATTGACGTTTCAGCCGGAATGGAGATGTTTTCGTGTACATCTGCCATCGGTAATATAAACAGAAAATCAAGAACATTTTAGTTAATTCTAATGAAAACACATTTTTTTTTATCATTTGTATTGGAAACAACATTGTCAACTGTCTTTTCTTGGATTTAAATAATACGAAACCTCGCTCTATGATTTGTAGTTAAAATCCTCAAATATGGTAAAATAGTGACTTTTTTCACGTTTTTCATGTAGTTTGATAATACGTAAATATATTCATTTTCACCATTATTTCGATACTATTTCATGGAGTATCACGATATGTGATTTGGCCTTCAAATCTCAGAATTTCGCATAATATTGCATTTTAAGCAAGTTTTCTTACATTTTGTTTCGTACGAAAAATCATCGAATTTAGCAATATTTTGACGTTTATCATTTCCTTTTCCTTCATGTGAATTAAGCAAAATATCATCGAATTAGGCAATATTTTGCCGTTTTTCCACTTTTTTGTGAATTTTCAGTTTATAGGTGTTAATTCATTATATATACGATAAAATGATGCAAACACCTAATTGATTATATAATAATCTTAAATACTTCATTTTCAATCATCTATTTGTTTCTCGTTAAAATACTGAGTAAGATATTGAAAAGGGGAAAATTTCTGTTTATATTGCATATATCGACGTTTCAGCCGGAATAGAGCGGTTTTACGTGTACATCTTCCATCGGTAATATAAACGGAAAATCAGGAACATTTTAGTTAATTCTAATGAAAACACATTGATTTTTATCATTTGTATTGGAAACAACATTGTCAAATGTCTTTTCTTGGATCTAAATAATACGAAACCTCGCTCCATGATTTGAAGTTAAAATCTTCAAATATGGTTATATAGTGACTTTTTTCACGTTTTTCATGTAGTTTGATATTACGTAAATATATTCATTTTTACCAATATTTCGATACTATTTCATGTAGTATCACGATATGTGATTTGTCCTTCAAATATCCGAATTTCGCATAATATTGCATTTTAAGCAAGTTTTCTTGCATTTTGTTTCGTACGAAAAATCATCGAATTTAGCAATATTTTGACGTTTATCGTCTCCTTTTCCTTATGTGATTTAAACAAATTATCATCGAATTTGGAAATATTTTGCCGTTTATCATCCCCTTTTCTTTTATATGATTTAAGCAAAATATCATCGAATTAGGCAATATTTCGCCGTTTTTCCACGTTTTTGTGAATTTTCAGTTTATTGTTATTAATTCATTATATATACGATAAAAATGATGCAAACACATAATTGATTAGAAATTAACCTTAAATACTTCATTTCAATCAACTATTTGTTTCTCGGTAAAATACTGAGTAGGATATTGAAAAGGGGAGAAGTTCGGTTTTTATTGCATATATCGACGTTTCAGCCGGATTAGAGCGGTTTAACGTGTACATCTTCCATCGGTATTATAAACGGGAAATCAGGAACATTTTAGTTAATTCTAATAAAAACACATTGGTTTTTATCATTTGTATTGGAAACCACATTGTTATATGTCTTTTCTTGGATTCAAATAATACGAAACCTCGCTCTATGATTTGAAGTTAAAATCCTCATATATGGTAAAATAGTGACTTTTTATTGTTTTTCATGTAGTTTGATAATACGTAAATATATTCATTTTTACCAATATTTCGATACTATTTCATGTAGTATCACGATATGTCATTTGGCCTTCAAATCTCAGAATTTCGCATAATATTGCATTTTAAGCAAGTTTTCTTGCATTTTGTTTCGTACGAAAAATCATCGAATTTAGCAATATTTTGACGTTTATCATCCCCTTTTCCTTTATGTGATTTAAACAAAATATCATCGAATTAGGCTATATTTTGCAGTTTTTCCACGTTTTTGTGAATTTTCAGTTTATTGTTATTAATTCATTATACATACGATAAAAATGATGTAAACACATAATTGATTAGATAATACCTGAAATACTTCATTTTCAATCATCTATTTGTTTCTCGTTAAAATACTAAGTAAGATATTGAAAAGGGGAGAAGTTCTGTTTTTATTGCATATATCGACGTTTTAGCCGGAATAGAGCGGTTTTACGTGTACATCTTCCATCGGTAATATAAACGGAAAATCAAGAACATTTTAGTTAATTCTAATGAAAACACATTTTTTTTATAATTTGTATTGGAAACAACATTGTCATATGTCTTTTCTTGGATTTAAATAATACGAAACCTCGCTCTATGATTTGAAGTTAAAATCCTCAAATATGGTATAGTGACTTTTTTCACGTTTTTCATGTAGTTTGATAATACGTAAATATATTCATTTCTACCAATATTTCGATACTATTTCATGTAGTATCACGATATGTGATTTAGCTTTCATATCTCAGAATTTCGCATAATATTGCATTTTAAGCAAGTTTTCTTACATTTTGTTTCGTACGAAAAATCATCGAATTTAGCAATATTTTGACGTTTATCATTTTCTTTTCCTTTATGTGAATTAAGCAAAATATCATCGAATTAGGCAATATTTTGCCGTTTTTCACGTTTTTGTGAATTTTCAGTTTATAGGTGTTAATTCATTATATATACGATAAAAATGATGCAAACACATAATTTATTAGATAATAACCTTAAATACTTCATTTTCAATCATCTATTTGTTTCTCGTTAAAATTCTGAATAAGATATTGAAAAGGGGAGAAGTTCGGTTTTAATTGCATATATCGACGTTTCAGCCGGATTAGAGCGGTTTCACGTGTACATCTTCCATCGGTATTATAAACGGGAAATCAGGAACATTTTAGTTAATTCTAATAAAAACACATTGGTTTTTATCATTTGTATTGGAAACCACATTGTTATATGTCTTTTCTTGGATTCAAATAATACGAAACCTCGCTCTATGATTTGAAGTTAAAATCCTCATATATGGTAAAATAGTGACTTTTTATTGTTTTTCATGTAGTTTGATAATACGTAAATATATTCATTTTTACCAATATTTCGATACTATTTCATGTAGTATCACGATATGTCATTTGGCCTTCAAATCTCAGAATTTCGCATAATATTGCATTTTAAGCAAGTTTTCTTGCATTTTGTTTCGTACGAAAAATCATCGAATTTAGGAATATTTTGACGTTTATCATCCCCTTTTCCTTTATGTGATTTAAACAAAATATCATCGAATTAGGCTATATTTTGCAGTTTTTCCACGTTTTTGTGAATTTTCAGTTTATTGTTATTAATTCATTATACATACGATAAAAATGATGTAAACACATAATTGATTAGATAATACCTGAAATACTTCATTTTCAATCATCTATTTGTTTCTCGTTAAAATACTAAGTAAGATATTGAAAAGGGGAGAAGTTCTGTTTTTATTGCATATATCGACGTTTTAGCCGGAATAGAGCGGTTTTACGTGTACATCTTCCATCGGTAATATAAACGGAAAATCAAGAACATTTTAGTTAATTCTAATGAAAACACATTTTTTTTATCATTTGTATTGGAAACAACATTGTCATATGTCTTTTCTTGGATTTAAATAATACGAAACCTCGCTCTATGATTTGAAGTTAAAATCCTCAAATATGGTATAGTGACTTTTTTCACGTTTTTCATGTAGTTTGATAATACGTAAATATATTCATTTCTACCAATATTTCGATACTATTTCATGTAGTATCACGATATGTGATTTAGCTTTCATATCTCAGAATTTCGCATAATATTGCATTTTAAGCAAGTTTTCTTACATTTTGTTTCGTACGAAAAATCATCGAATTTAGCAATATTTTGACGTTTATCATTTTCTTTTCCTTTATGTGAATTAAGCAAAATATCATCGAATTAGGCAATATTTTGCCGTTTTTCACGTTTTTGTGAATTTTCAGTTTATAGGTGTTAATTCATTATATATACGATAAAAATGATGCAAACACATAATTTATTAGATAATAACCTTAAATACTTCATTTTCAATCATCTATTTGTTTCTTGTTAAAATACTGAGTAAGATATTGAAAAAGGGAGAAGTTCGGTTTTTATTGCATATATCGACGTTTCAGCCGGATTAGAGCGGTTTTAAGTGTACATCTTCCATCGGTAATTAAAACGGAAAATCAAGAACATTTTAGTTAATTCTAATGAAAACACATTGTTTTTTATCATTTGTATTGGAAACAACATTGTGAAATGTCTTTTCTTGGATCTAAATAATACGAAACCTTGCTCCATGATTTGAAGTTAAAATCCTCAAATATGGTTATATAGTGACTTTTTTCACGTTTTTCATGTAGTTTGATATTACGTAAATATATTCATTTTTACCAATATTTCGATACTATTTCATGTAGTATCACGATATGTGATTTGGCCTTCAAATATCCGAATTTCGCTTAATATTGCATTTTAAGCAAGTTTTCTTGCATTTTGTTTCGTACGAAAAATCATCGAATTTAGCAATATTTTGACGTTTATCGTCTCCTTTTCCTTATGTGATTTAAACAAAATATAATCGAATTAGCCAATATTTTTTCCGTTTTTCCACGTTTTTGTTAATTTTCAGTTTATAGGTATTAATTCATTATATATACGATAAAAATGATGCAAACACATAATTGATTAGATAATAACCTTAAATGCTTCATTTTCAATCAACTATTTGTTTCTCGTTTAAATACTGAGTAAGATATTGAAAAGGGGAGAAGTTCTGTTTTATTGCATATATTGACGTTTCAGCCGGAATAGAGATGTTTTCGTGTACATCTTCCATCGGTAATATAAACGGAAAATCAGGAACATTTTAGTTAATTCTAATGAAAACACATTGATTTTTATCATTTGTATTGGAAACAACATTGTTGTATGTCTTTTCATGGATCTAAATAATACGAAACATCGTTCTATGATTTGAAGTTAAAATCCTCAAATATGGTAAAATAGTGACTTTTTCACGTTTTTCATGTAGTTTGATATTACGTAAATATATTCATTTTTACCAATATCTCGATACTATTTCATGTAGTATCACGATATGTGATTTGGCCTTCAAATCTCAGAATTTCGCATAATATTGCATTTTAAGCAAGTTTTCTTGCATTTTTTCGTACGAAAAATCATCGAATTTAGCAATATTTTGACATTTATCATCCCCTTTTGCTTTGTATGATTTAAACAAAATATCATCGAATTAGGCAATATTTTGACGTTTATCATCCCCTTTTCTTTTATATGATTTAAGCAAAATATCATCGAATTAGGCAATACTTCGCCGTTTTTCCACGTTTTTGTGAATTTTCAGTTTATTGTTATTAATTCATTATATATACGATAAAAATGATGCAAACACATAATTGATATTGAACTATAGCTATACAGAGCAGGATATTGAAAAGGGGAGAAGTTCGGTTTTTATTGCATATATCGACGTTTCAGCCGGATTAGAGCGGTTTTACGTGTACATCTTCCATCGGTAATTTAAACGGAAAATCAAGAACATTTTAGTTAATTCTAATGAAAACACGTTGTTTTTTATCATTTGTATTGGAAACAACAGTGTCATATGTCTTTTCTCGGATCTAAATAATACGAAACCTCGCTCTATGATTTGAAGTTAAAATCCTCAAATATGGTAAAATAGCGACTTTTTCACGTTAATCATGTGAGGATGAAGAGAGGGATGCAGAGGCTTAAGCGAGAGATGCAGAGACTCAAGAGAGGGATGCAGAGGCTCAAGAGAGTGATGCAAAGGCTCAAGAGAGAGATGCAGAGGCTCAAGAGAGTGATGCAGAGGCTCAAGAGAGCGATGCAGAGGATCAAGAGAGTGATGCAGAGGCCCAAGAGAGTGATGCAGAGGACCAAGAGAGGGATTCAGAGGCTCAAGAGAGGGAATCAGAGGCTTAAGAGCGTGACGCAGAGGCTGAAGAGAGTATTGCAGAGGCTCACGAGAGGGATGCAGAGGCTTACGAGAGTGATGCAGAGGCTCAAGAGATGGATGCAGAGGCTTAAGAGAGTGATGCAAAGGCTCAAGAGAGGGATGCAGAGGCTCAAGAGAGGGATGCAGGGGTTCAAGAGAGGGATGCAGGGGCTAAAGAGAGGGATGCAGAGTCTCAAGTAAGAGATGCAGAGGCACAAGAGAGAGGCAAAGGCTCTTGAGAGTGACGCAGAGAGTCAAGAGAGGGATGCAGAGGCTCAAGAAAGGGATGCCGAGGCTTAAGAAAGTGATGCAGAGGCTCAAAATAGGGATGCAGAGGCTTAAGAGGGTGATGCAGAGGCTCAAGAGAGTGATGGAGAGGCTCATGAGAGGGATGCAGGGGCCCAAGAGAGTGATGCAGAATCTCCTGAGAGTGACGCAGAGGCTCAAGAGAGAGATGCAGAGGCTTTAGAGAGTGATGCAAAGGCTCAGGAGGGGGATGCAGAGGCTCATGAGACGGATGCAGGAGTTTAAAAGAGTGATGCAGAGGCTCAAGAAAAGGATGCAGAGGCTTAAGAAAGTGATGCAGAGGCTCAAAAAAGGGATGCAGAGGCTTAAGAGGGTGATGCAGAGGCTCAAGAGAGTGATGCAGAGGCTCAAGAGAGGGGTGCAGAGGCTCAAGAGAGTGATGCAGAGGATCAAGAGAGGGAAGCAAAGGCTTAAGAGAGTGATGCAGAAGCTGAAGAGAGTGATGCAGAGGCTATAGAGAGTGATGCAGAAGCTTAAGAGAGTGATGCAGAGATTCAAGAGAGTGATGCAGAGGATCAAGAGAGTGATGCAGAGGCTCGAGAGAGTGATGCAGAGGCTCAAGAGAGTGATGCAGAGGCTCAAGAAAGTGATGCAGAGGATCAAGAGAGTGATGAAGAGGCTCAAGAGTGATGCAGAGGATTAAGAGAGGGAAGCAGAGGCTTAAGAGAGTGATGCAGAGGCTGAAGAAAGTGATGCAGAGGCTCAAGAGAGTGATTCAGAGGCTTACGAGAGTGATGCAGAGGCTTAGGAGAGTGATGCAGAGGCTTAAGAGAGTGAGGCAGAGGCTCAAGAGAGGGATGCAGGGGCTTTACCGAAAGCGGCGATGGATCACATTCTGCCCAATCCCTCCCTGCAGTTTTCAAAATATCAAAAACATAACAAATTCGACGCTTGAGCAATATTTTTGAGCCAAATTCTGGCTCTCTGCACGTGTTCGCAGTTTGAAATTACGAATTTTTACACCGAAAATGTGCCAATTACTGAAAGCGGCGATGGATCACATTTTGCCCAAACACTCCCTGCAGTTTTCAAAAAATCCCAAACATCCCAAATTCGAAGCTTGAGTCATATTTTGGAGCCAAGTTCTGGCACTCTGCACGTATTCGCAGTTTGAAATTTCTTCTTTTTATACCGAAAATATGCCAATTACTGAGAGCGGCGATGTATCACATTATGTCCAAACCCTCCCTGTACTTTTCAAAATACCCCAAACATCCCAAATTCGATCCTTGATCCTAATTTTGGAGCCAAATTCTGACTCTCTGCACGTATTCGCAGTTTGAAATTACGAATTTTTATACTGAAAATATGCCAATAACTAAAAGCAGCGATAGGTCACATTTTGCCCAAACCCCCCTGCAGTTTTCAAAATATCCCTAACATCTCAAATTCGACCCGTCAGCCATAACTACTGCGAAAGCATTTGCCAAGGTTGTTTTCATTAATTAATCCCTGGAATACGATCCCCTGCCGCGAAGAATCGTTTTTTCATCCAAGTACACATTTTAATGTTGCGTTAAACAAAGGTTACAGCTAAGGAAATGCGCCCAGTAAATCCTCCCCGGCCAGGATACGAACCAATGACATAACGCAAGCGGAACGCCAGGCAAGTGTCTTACCATTACTCCACGGAGACTGTAAATCCAAAATCCATATACAAAAAATATGCGTATTACTGAGAGCGGCGATGGATCACATTTTGCCCAAACCCTCCCTGCAGTTTTCAAAATATCCCAAACATCTCAAATTCGACCCTTAAGAAATATTTTGGAGTCAAATTCTGGCTCTCTACACGTATTCGCAGTTTGAAACTACGAATTTTTATACTGAAAATATGCAAATTACTGAAAGCAGCGATGGGTCATATTTTGCCCAAACCCTCCCTGCAGTTTTCAAAATATCCCCAACATCCCAAATTCGACCCTTGAGCCATATTTTGGAGCCAAATTCTGGCTCTCTGCACATATTCGCAGGTTGAAATTACGACATTTTATATCGAGAATATGCAAATTACTGAAAGCAGCGATGGGTCATATTTTGCCCCCCCCCCCTGCAGTTTTTTTAATATGCCAAACATCCCCAATTCGACGCTTGAGACATATTTTGGAGCCAAAATCGGGTTCTCTGCACGTATTCGCAGTTTGAAATATTTTCATTTTATACCGACAATATGCAAATTACTGAGAGCGGCGATGGGTCACATTTTGCCAAAACCCCCCTGCAGTTTCAAAATATCCAAAACATCCAAAAGTCGACCCTTGAGCCATATTTTGAAGCCAAATTCTGGCTCTCTGCACGTATTCCCAGATTGAAATGACGACTTTTTATACCAAAAATATGCCAATTACTGAAAGCGACGATGGACCACATTTCGCCTAATCCCTCCCTGCAGTTTTCAAAATAACCTAAACATCCTAAATTCGACCTTTGAGCCTAATTTTGGAGCCACATTCTGGCTCTCTGCACGTATTCGCAGTTTGAAATTACGACTTTTTATACCGAAAATATGCTAATTACTTAGAGCTGCGATGGATCACATTTTGCCCAAGCCGTCCCTGCAGTTTTCAAAATATCCCAAACATCCCAATTTCGACCCATAAGATTATATTTTGAACACAAATTCTGGCTTTCTGCACGTATTCGCAGTTTGAAATTACGACTTTTTATAACGAAAATATGACAATTACTGAAAGCGGCGATTGATCACATTTTGCCGAAACCCTTCCTACAGTTTGCAAAATATCCAAAACATCCCAAATTCAACCCTTGTGCTATATTTTGGAGCCAAATTCAGGCTCTCTGCACGTATTTCCAGTTTGAAATGACGACTTTTTATACCAAAAATATGTCAATTACTGAGTGCCACGATGGACCACATTTTGCCTAATCCCTCCCTGTAATTTTCAAAATAACCCAAACATCCCAAATTCGACGCTTGAGACATATTTTGGAGCCAAATTCGGGCTCTCTGCACGAATTCGCAGTTTGAATTGATTTCATTTCATACCGACAATATGCCAATTATTGAGAGCGGCGATGGGTCACATTTTGCCAAAACTCCCCCTGCAGTTTTCAAAATATCCCAAACATCCCAAATTCGAACCTTGAGCCATATTTTGTAGCCAAATTCTGGCTCTCTGCACGTATTCGCAGTTTGAAATTACGACTTTTTATATATATTTTTTTTTTTTTTGAGATACATACAAGAGTTGTTACATTCTATTACAGCATCTAGTACGCGTAGCGTTTCGGGCAGGTCCCTGGAATACGATCCCCTGCCGCGAAGAATCGTTTTTTCATCCAAGTACACATTTTAATGTTGAGTTAAACAAAGGCTACAGCTAAGGAAATGCGCCCAGTAAATCCTCCCCGGCCAGGATACGAACCAATGACATAACGCTAGCGGAACGCCAGGCGAGTGTCTTACCACTACACCACGGAGACTGTAAATCCAAAATCCATATACAAAAAATATGCTAATTACTGAGAGCGGCGATGGACCACATTTTGCCCAAACCCTCCCTGCAGTTTTCAAAATATCCCAAACATCTCAAATTCGACACTTAAGAATTATTTTGGAGCCAAATTCTGGCTCTCTGCACGTATTCGCAGTTTGAAACTACGAATTTTTATACTGAAAATATGCCAATTACTGAAAGGAGCGATGAGTCACATTTTGCCCAAACCCCCATGCAGTTTGCAAAATATCCTAAACATCCTAAATTCGACCTTTGAGCCTAATTTTGGAGCCAAATTATGGCTCTCTGCACGTATTCGCAGTTTGAAATTACGTCCTTTTATACTGAAAATATGCCAATTACTGACACCAGCGAAAGGTCACATTTTGCCCAAACCCCCCTGCAGTTTTCAAAATATCCCAAATATCCCAAATTCGACCCTTGAGCTATATTTTGGAGCCAAAGTCTGGCTCTCTGCATGTATTCGCAGTTAGAAATGACGAATTTTTATACCAAAAATATGCCAATTACTGAGAGCGACGATGGACCACATTTTGCCTAATCCCTCCCTGCAGTTTTCAAAATAACCTAAACATCCTAAATTCGAACTTTGAGCCTAATTTTGGAGCCACATTCTGGCTCTCTGCACGTATTCGCAGTTTAAAATTACGAGTTTTTATATCGAAAATATGCCAATTACTGAGAGCGGCGATGGATCACATTTTGCCCAAACCTTCCCTGCAGTTTTCAAAATATCCCAAACATCCCAAATTCGACCTATAAGAATTATTTTGGAGCCAAATTCTGGCTCTCTGCGCATATTCGCAGTCTAAAATTACTAATTTTTATACTGAAAATATGCCAATTACTGAAAGGAGCGATGGGTCACATTTTGCCCAAACCCCCCTGCAGTTTGCAAAATATCCTAAACATCCTAAATTCGACCTTTGAGCCTAATTTTGGAGCCAAATTCTGGCTCTCTTCACGTATTCGCAGTTTGAAATTACGACTTTTTATACTGAAAATATGCTAATTACTAAGAGCAGCGATGGATCACATTTTGCCCAAACCCTCCCTGCAGTTTTCCAAATATTCCAAACATCCCAAATTCGACACTTGAGCCTAATTTTGGAGCCAAATTCTGACTCTCTGCACGTATTCGCAGTTTGAAATTACGTCTTTTTATACTGAATATATGCCAATTACTGACAGCAGCGAAAGGTCACATTTTGCCCAAACCCACCTGCAGTTTTCAAAATATCCCAAATATCCCAAATTCGACCCTTGAGCTATATTTTGGAGCCAACGTCTGGCTCTCTGCACGTATTCGCAGTTTGAAATTACGATTTTTATACCGAAAATATGCTAACAACTTAGAGCTGCGATGGATCACATTTTGCCCAAGCCCTCCCTGCAATTTTCAAAATATCCCAAACATCCCAAATTCGACCCATAACAATTATTTTGAACACAAATTCTGGCTTTCTGCACGTATTCGCATTTTGAAGTTACGACTTTTTATACCGAAAATATGACAACTACTGAAAGCAGCGATTGATCACATTTTGCCCAAACCCTTCCTGCAGTTTGCAAAATATCCAAAACATCCCAAATTCAACCCTTGTGCTATATTTTGAAGCAAAATTCAGGCTCTCTGCACTTATTTCCAGTTTGAAATAACGACTTTTTATACCAAAAGCATGCCAATTACTGAGAGCGACGATGGACCACATTTTGCCTAATCCCTCCCTGCAGTTTTCAAAATATCCCAAACATCCCAAATTCGACGCTTGAGACATATTTTGGAGCCAAATTCGGGCTTTCTGCACGTATTCGCAGTTTGAATTTATTTCATTTTATACCGACAATATGCTAATTACTGAGAGCGGCGATGGGTCACATTTTGCCAAAACCCCCCATGCAGTTTTCAAAATATCCCAAACATCCCAAATTCGAACCTTGAGCCATATTATGGAGCCAAATTCTGGCTTTCTGCACGTATTCGCAGTTTGAAATTACGAATTTTTATACCGAAAATATGCCAATTACTGAAAGCGGCGATGGATCACATTTTGCCCAAATCCTCCCTGCAGTTTTCAAAATATCCCAAACATCTCAAATTCGACCTTTCAGACATATTTTGGAGCGAAATTCTGGCTCTCTGCACGTATTCGCAGTTTGAAATTACGACTTTTTATATTTTATTTATTTTTTTTTTTTTGAGATATATACAAGAGTTGTTACATTCTATTACAGCCACTAGTACGCGTAGCGTTTCGGGCAGGTCCCTGGAATACGATCCCCTGCCGCGAAGAATCGTTTTTTCATCCAAGTACACATTTTAATGTTGCGTTAAACAAAGGCTACAGCTAAGGAAATGCGCCCAATAAATCCTCCCCGGCCAGGATACGAACCAATGACATAACGCTAGCGGAACGCCAGGCGAGTGTCTTACCACTTCACCACGGAGACTGTAAATCCAAAATCCATATATAAAAAATATGCTAATTACTGAGAGCGGCGATGGATCACATTTTGCTCAAACCCTCCCTGTAGCTTTCAAAATATCCCAAACATCTCAAATTCGACCCTTAAGAATTATTTTGGAGCCAAATTCTGGCTCTCTGCACGTATTCGCAGTTTGAAACTACGAATTTTTATACTGAAAATATGCAAATTACTGAAAGCAACGATGGGTCATATTTTGCCCAAACCCTCCCTGCAGTTTTCAAAATATCCCCCAACATCCCAAATTCGACCTTTGAGCCTAATTTTGGAGCCACATTCTGGCTCTCTGCACATATTCGCAGGTTGAAATCCCAGGGAAATGTCCTGGGTTCAATCCCAGGCGCCGGCGAGAAACAATGGGCAGAGTTTCTTTCACCCTATGCCTCTGTTACCTAGCAGTAAATAGGTACCTGGGTGTTAGTCAGCTGTCACGGGCTGCTTCCTGGGGGTGGAGGCCTGGTCGAGGACCGGGCCGCGGGGACACTAAAAGCCCCGAAATCATCTCAAGATAACCTCAAGATAACCTCACGTGAGGGATTCAGAGGCTCATGAGAGGGATGCAAGAGTTCTAGAGAGTGATGCAGAGGCTCAAGAGAGGGATGCAGAGGCTCTTGGGAGTGATGCAGAGGCTAAAGAGAAGGATGCAGCCCAGAATTTCGCATAATATTGCATTTTAAGCAAGTTTTCTTGCATTTTGTTTCGTACTAAAAATCATCGAATATAGCAAAATTTTGACGTTTATCATCCCCTTTTCCTCTATGTGATATAGGGTTTGGGCTTAAGCCTCTGCATCCCTCTCTTGATCCTCTGCATCACTCTCTTGAGCCTCTGCATCACTCTATTGAGATCTCTGCATCACTCTCTTAAGCCTCTGAATCCCTCTCTTGAGCCTCTGCATCACTTTCTTGAGCCTCTGCATCCCTCTGTTAAGCCTCTGCATCACATTCTTAAGCCTCTGCATCACTCTCGTGATGGAGAAGATGAAGTTTGCCTGAGTGGAGACGAAACGGAAGCTTGTTCGAATGGGGAAGAAACTGATGAAACGTTGACTTTCGACGAGTTACATTCGATAATCAATTACTTATGTCGTAGTGGTTACGATTGTAGTGATGATTGTAGTGGTTACGATTGTAGTGATGGAGAAGATGAAGTTTGCTTGAGTGGAGACGAAACTGATGAAACGTTGACTTTCGACGAGTTACATTGGATATTCAATTACTTATGCCGTAGTAGTTACGATACCGATTGTAGTGATGGAGAAGATGAAGTTTGATTGGGTGGGGACGAAACTGATGAAACGTTGACTTTCAAGGAGTTATAACTCTCTGATAGGACACTCTCCATTAATCCCGCACACATACGCAACTCACAATTATAACATGAAACAGTGCAAAATACTTAGCACTGTTACAATCTCTCCCCCTCCAAACTCTCCCATTTCACCTCATGATCGCTGTCACCTTCTCCAACACTGCCACCAAAGCTACCTTCTCCAACACCCGGGGTCAAATCCTATCACCAATTCCAAGTTTACTATATTACCAGATGTTAGATATTGCATTATAATAATGGCAGGCGGAACTCAATATATATATATATATATATATATATATATATATATATATATATATATATATATATATATATATATATATATATATATATATATATATATATATATATATATATTTTTTTAATTTTTTTTTTTTTTTATAGGAAGGGAGTACCACCTCTAGCTGGAAGAAGGGGGACCCATAGCCTCGGAGGAAACCACGCATAACGCATTAGAGGGAATGTTTAGATCCCCTCCAATACAGTTTCTGTGTGCTTTTCTCCTACCACCCCCTTCCTTGAATATTTTTTGTGCTTTATTATGCATTTGATGGTTACAAGATATACATGGGTTGATACAAAAATAATACCAGCCAGCTCACCCCTCCCGAAGCCAATCAAAGGAGAGGCACATGCAGTGGTTGTGGGAACATCGTCTGCATCAACTCTGTCTCCAGAGTCATACGCCAGCATGGTGACTGTCCTGGGTCAGGGAGGCCTCCCGTGGGTGGAGGCAGCACTGAGGAGCCTGTTGCACCAGTACAAATCGCAACAGATTACATTGCAACAGACGACCTGCTAGAGGCAATTAAAGCAACGTCAACCAGGACACTCACCCACATCCCAAAGGCCTCTCGCCCTTTTGCTGCAGGGAAATACACGGACCTCATCGCAAAAGTTAACAGAGGGTCAAATAACCTTGTTGCACCTGATACCATCAAAGCCTGGCACAATCTGTTACTTTTTGGCAATGCATGCTTAGGTGTACCAGACAGAGGAGGCAAGACACTGGCCTCATCCGTCAATAAAGCAATTAGGGATTTTCCTAGGGCTGACAACCTAGTCCGCCTCCCCAAACACACCAAACACCGCCGAGGCAGACCAAGTACGACAATCACCGACAACAGAAAATTAGGTACCCAAGTCAGCAAGAAAATTGAAGAGGGCAATACAGTCGGGGCACTCAGGTTAATCACAAGTGAGGACAAAATTTTGCCCAGGGATGAAACCACAGCCCAAGCACTGAGAGAAAAACACCCCCTCAGGGCCGTAGGTGGATCTCCCCCACAGGTCAGGCTCGCCTCTAATCAGGAACCTCTCGTCCTCCGGGAGTCAGAGGTTTATAAAGCTATCGTTTCATTTCCCCCGGGCTCCTCAGGAGGCTACACAGGGGTAAGACCTCAACATGTGAAGGAAATGGTGAACCCTGTTCTTGGCCCAGCTGCAGAAGCGCTCCTGACAGAAATCACAACGTTTGTCAACAACTGCCTCGCCGGGTTAATCCCTGATGAAATCAAACCATTCTTCTTTGGTGCATCCCTATGTGCCCTCAAAAAGAAGGGGGGAGGAATCAGACCCATTGCCGTTGGTAATACCCTTCGCCGCCTAGTTGCAAGGGCTGCTGTCAGAAGTATCCGAACGGAAGCAGCCACCATGCTGCAACCCAACCAGCTGGGGTTTGGAGTCCTCCAAGGCTGTGAAGCAGCGGCTCATGCTGCACGAGCCTACATTAGCTCTCTTACTGAAGACCAGGCAGTAGTAAAATTAGATTTTAAAAACGCTTTCAACTCGGTCAAAAGGGAAGCAATCCTCACTGCAGTCCAGGAACATTGCCCAAGCATTCTCCCGTTTGTGTCAGCAGGCTACAGCAAAGACTCAACCCTCCTGTTTGGCAAACATGAAGTCACCTCAGCAGAGGGAATTCAACAGGGTGACCCACTTGCACCGTTCCTCTTTTGCATAGCGGTTCGAGAAATTACAACCAGACTGTCCAGCGAGCTCAACATCTGGTTCCTGGATGATGGCACTCTGGCAGGCACACAAGATTCCCTGCTGGAAGACTTACAGCTGGTGAAGACACGGGGGGAGTCCATGGGTCTCGTTCTTAGCCCCTCCAAGTGCGAAATTATTGCATCTAGTGAAGTAATCATTAGAGCAGTGAAATCAGTTCTACCAGAAGCCTCAGTCGTTAAACCTACCGACAGCACACTACTCGGAGCACCTCTGGGCCACAATGCCATTGCTGCAGTCCTTGACGAAAAGTTTAGAGACCTAAAGAGGATGGAAGAGAGAATTGGGGACTTGGACTCCCACGATGCCCTCTACCTTCTCACAAAGTGCCTTACCTTGCCCAGGCTAACATACTTCTTAAGGTGTGCACCAACTTTTGGCAACCCACTTCTAAATCAATATGATGAGCTCCTCAGGTCAATATTCAGGAAGGCGCTCAACCTAGATTTAGATGACAGTCAGTGGGACCAAGCAACACTACCAGTGAGATTTGGAGGGATAGGCATACGAAAGGCAACTGAGGTAGCACTTCCAGCATTCTTATCCTCATGTACAGCAGCCAACGAATTGGTAGGGCAGATCCTACCAGAGCGTATGAGAGAGACAGCGAGAACTCATGATCAAACGTTCATCGAAGCAGCCAGACAATGGGACACCATTGCACACCCTCAACCCCGACCACAAGTCCCAAAAGACCACAAGCAGGCCCACTGGGATAGCCCCATAATGGAAAAGACTGTCACAGCAATGATTGACAACGCTGATGCTGAAAACAAAGCCCGCCTCCTAGCGGTAACAGCACCCCACGCCGGGGATTTTTTATTTGCTGTGCCCAATGCAGCCCTGGGAACTCGCCTCAGTCATGACGCTCTCCGCATTGGAGTTGCCCTTCGCCTTGCCGCCCCCATCCTCACCGAACATAGGTGCATCTGCGGAACTGCGATGGCAGACCAATATGGTCGTCATGGTCTGGTATGTCGTAAATCACAGGGTAAAATTGCAAGACATGAAGAAGTCAACGACATCATCAAGAGGAGCCTCGCCACAGCCCGCTGCCCGGCACAAAGAGAACCACACTTATCCAGACCTAACGACCCTCAGAAGCGCCCTGATGGGGTCACCTTGCTACCTTGGAAGGATGGTAAGCAAGTGGTATGGGACTACACGTGCACTGCCACACTGGCCAGTACCTACCTCCACTACAGCACACGTGAAAGCGGTGGTGCTGCTTCTTTCAGGGAATCGCAGAAAATTATTAAATACAGAGGTCTAGCACACTGCTACAGCTTTGTTCCGATCGGCTCGGAGACCCTCGGTTCGTGGGGAAAATGTGCATTGAAGTTCCTGAAGGAGTTGGGGGACAAATTGATCAGCGCTACAAAAGACCAGAGAGCAAAAAGTTTCTTGTTCCTGCGCCTCAGTGTTGCGATTCAGAGGGGAAATGCCTGTTGCGTCTTGGGCACTAGTCCAACTTCAGAGGAATTCGAAGAAGTGTTTGACTTGCAACAATGATCGAACCCGTCTGTGACATTCATCAATGTTTCCCATTGTTGTGTTCTTCAAGAGATCCATAACCTTTAAGCACCTTTTTGCATTATTATTTTTGTATCAACCCATGTATATCTTGTAACCATCAAATGCATAATAAAGCACAAAAAATATTCAAGGAAGGGGGTGGTAGGAGAAAAGCACACAGAAACTGTATTGGAGGGGATCTAAACATTCCCTCTAATGCGTTATGCGTGGTTTCCTCCGAGGCTATGGGTCCCCCTTCTTCCAGCTAGAGGTGGTACTCCCTTCCTATAAAAAAAAAAAAAAATTAAAAAAAAATATATATATATATATATATATATATATATATATATATATATATATATATATATATATATATATATATATATATATATATATATATATATATATTGAGTTCCGCCTGCCATTATTATAATGCAATATCTAACATCTGGTAATATAGTAAACTTGGAATTGGTGATAGGATTTGACCCCGGGTGTTGGAGAAGGTAGCTTTGGTGGCAGTGTTGGAGAAGGTGACAGCGATCATGAGGTGAAATGGGAGAGTTTGGAGGGGGAGAGATTGTAACAGTGCTAAGTATTTTGCACTGTTTCATGTTATAATTGTGAGTTGCGTATGTGTGCGGGATTGATGGAGAGTGTCCTATCAGAGAGTTATAAGTCCTTGAAAGTCAACGTTTCATCAGTTTCGTCCCCACCCAATCAAACTTCATCTTCTCCATCACTACAATCGGTATCGTAACTACTACGGCATAAGTAATTGAATATCCAATGTAACTCGTCGAAAGTCAACGTTTCATCAGTTTCGTCTCCACTCAAGCAAACTTCATCTTCTCCATCACTACAATCGTAACCACTACAATCATCACTACAATCGTAACCACTACGACATAAGTAATTGATTATCGAATGTAACTCGTCGAAAGTCAACGTTTCATCAGTTTCTTCCCCATTCGAACAAGCTTCCGTTTCGTCTCCACTCAGGCAAACTTCATCTTCTCCATCACGAGAGTGATGCAGAGGCTTAAGAATGTGATGCAGAGGCTTAACAGAGGGATGCAGAGGCTCAAGAAAGTGATGCAGAGGCTCAAGAGAGGGATTCAGAGGCTTAAGAGAGTGATGCAGAGATCTCAATAGAGTGATGCAGAGGCTCAAGAGAGTGATGCAGAGGATCAAGAGAGGGATGCAGAGGCTTAAGCCCAAACCCTATATCACATAGAGGAAAAGGGGATGATAAACGTCAAAATTTTGCTATATTCGATGGTTTTTAGTACGAAACAAAATGCAAGAAAACTTGCTTAAAATGCAATATTATGCGAAATTCTGGGCTGCATCCTTCTCTTGAGCCTCTGCATCACTCCCAAGAGCCTCTGCATCCCTCTCTTGAGCCTCTGCATCACTCTCTAGAACTCTTGCATCCCTCTCATGAGCCTCTGAATCCCTCACGTGAGGTTATCTTGAGGTTATCTTGAGATGATTTCGGGGCTTTTAGTGTCCCCGCGGCCCGGTCCTCGACCAGGCCTCCACCCCCAGGAAGCAGCCCGTGACAGCTGACTAACACCCAGGTACCTATTTACTGCTAGGTAACAGGGGCATAGGGTGAAAGAAACTCTGCCCATTGTTTCTCGCCGGCGCCTGGGATTGAACCCAGGACATTTCCCTGGGATTTCAACCTGCGAATATGTGCAGAGAGCCAGAATGTGGCTCCAAAATTAGGCTCAAAGGTCGAATTTGGGATGTTGGGGGATATTTTGAAAACTGCAGGGAGGGTTTGGGCAAAATATGACCCATCGTTGCTTTCAGTAATTTGCATATTTTCAGTATAAAAATTCGTAGTTTCAAACTGCGAATACGTGCAGAGAGCCAGAATTTGGCTCCAAAATAATTCTTAAGGGTCGAATTTGAGATGTTTGGGATATTTTGAAAGCTACAGGGAGGGTTTGAGCAAAATGTGATCCATCGCCGCTCTCAGTAATTAGCATATTTTTTATATATGGATTTTGGATTTACAGTCTCCGTGGTGAAGTGGTAAGACACTCGCCTGGCGTTCCGCTAGCGTTATGTCATTGGTTCGTATCCTGGCCGGGGAGGATTTATTGGGCGCATTTCCTTAGCTGTAGCCTTTGTTTAACGCAACATTAAAATGTGTACTTGGATGAAAAAACGATTCTTCGCGGCAGGGGATCGTATTCCAGGGACCTGCCCGAAACGCTACGCGTACTAGTGGCTGTAATAGAATGTAACAACTCTTGTATATATCTCAAAAAAAAAAAAATAAATAAAATATAAAAAGTCGTAATTTCAAACTGCGAATACGTGCAGAGAGCCAGAATTTCGCTCCAAAATATGTCTGAAAGGTCGAATTTGAGATGTTTGGGATATTTTGAAAACTGCAGGGAGGATTTGGGCAAAATGTGATCCATCGCCGCTTTCAGTAATTGGCATATTTTCGGTATAAAAATTCGTAATTTCAAACTGCGAATACGTGCAGAAAGCCAGAATTTGGCTCCATAATATGGCTCAAGGTTCGAATTTGGGATGTTTGGGATATTTTGAAAACTGCATGGGGGGGTTTTGGCAAAATGTGACCCATCGCCGCTCTCAGTAATTAGCATATTGTCGGTATAAAATGAAATAAATTCAAACTGCGAATACGTGCAGAAAGCCCGAATTTGGCTCCAAAATATGTCTCAAGCGTCGAATTTGGGATGTTTGGGATATTTTGAAAACTGCAGGGAGGGATTAGGCAAAATGTGGTCCATCGTCGCTCTCAGTAATTGGCATGCTTTTGGTATAAAAAGTCGTTATTTCAAACTGGAAATAAGTGCAGAGAGCCTGAATTTTGCTTCAAAATATAGCACAAGGGTTGAATTTGGGATGTTTTGGATATTTTGCAAACTGCAGGAAGGGTTTGGGCAAAATGTGATCAATCGCTGCTTTCAGTAGTTGTCATATTTTCGGTATAAAATGTCGTAACTTCAAAATGCGAATACGTGCAGAAAGCCAGAATTTGTGTTCAAAATAATTGTTATGGGTCGAATTTGGGATGTTTGGGATATTTTGAAAATTGCAGGGAGGGCTTGGGCAAAATGTGATCCATCGCAGCTCTAAGTTGTTAGCATATTTTCGGTATAAAAATCGTAATTTCAAACTGCGAATACGTGCAGAGAGCCAGACGTTGGCTCCAAAATATAGCTCAAGGGTCGAATTTGGGATATTTGGGATATTTTGAAAACTGCAGGGGGGTTTGGGCAAAATGTGACCTTTCGCTGCTGTCAGTAATTGGCATATATTCAGTATAAAAAGACGTAATTTCAAACTGCGAATACGTGCAGAGAGTCAGAATTTGGCTCCAAAATTAGGCTCAAGTGTCGAATTTGGGATGTTTGGAATATTTGGAAAACTGCAGGGAGGGTTTGGGCAAAATGTGATCCATCGCTGCTCTTAGTAATTAGCATATTTTCAGTATAAAAAGTCGTAATTTCAAACTGCGAATACGTGAAGAGAGCCAGAATTTGGCTCCAAAATTAGGCTCAAAGGTCGAATTTAGGATGTTTAGGATATTTTGCAAACTGCAGGGGGGTTTGGGCAAAATGTGACCCATCGCTCCTTTCAGTAATTGACATATTTTCAGTATAAAAATTAGTAATTTTAGACTGCGAATATGCGCAGAGAGCCAGAATTTGGCTCCAAAATAATTCTTATAGGTCGAATTTGGGATGTTTGGGATATTTTGAAAACTGCAGGGAAGGTTGGGGCAAAATGTGATCCATCGCCGCTCTCAGTAATTGGCATATTTTCGATATAAAAAGTCGTAATTTTAAACTGCGAATACGTGCAGAGAGCCAGAATGTGGCTCCAAAATTAGGCTCAAAGTTCGAATTTAGGATGTTTAGGTTATTTTGAAAACTGCAGGGAGGGATTAGGCAAAATGTGGTCCATCGTCGCTCTCAGTAATTGGCATATTTTTGGTATAAAAATTCGTCATTTCTAACTGCGAATACATGCAGAGAGCCAGACTTTGGCTCCAAAATATAGCTCAAGGGTCGAATTTGGGATATTTGGGATATTTTGAAAACTGCATGGGGGTTTGGGCAAAATGTGACCTTTCGCTGGTGTCAGTAATTGGCATATTTTCAGTATAAAAGGACGTAATTTCAAACTGCGAATACGTGCAGAGAGCCATAATTTGGCTCCAAAATTAGGCTCAAAGGTCGAATTTAGGATGTTTAGGATATTTTTCTTGATATGTTCGTTTAGGATATGTTCTTGATTTTCCGTTTTAATTACGGATGGAAGATGTACACGTAAAACCGCTCTAATCCGGCTGAAACGTCGATATATGCAATAAAAACTGAACTTCTCCCTTTTTCAATATCTTACTCAGTATTTTAACAAGAAACAAATAGATAATTGAAAATGAAGTATTTATGGTTATTATCTAATCAATTATGTGTTTGCATCATTTTTATCGTATATATAATGAATTAATACCTATAAACTGAAAATTCACAAAAACGTGGAAAAACGGCAAAATATTGCCTAATTCGATGATATTTTGTTTAAATCACATAAAGGAAAAGAAGATGATTAACGTCAAAATATTGCTAAATTCGATGATTTTTCGTACGAAACAAAATGCAAGAAAACTTGCTTAAAATGCAATATTATGCGAAATTCTGAGATTTGAAGGCCACATCACATATTGTGATACTACATGAAATAGTATCAAAATATTGGTAAAAACGAATATATTTACGTAATATCAAACTACATGAAAAACGTGAAAAAAGTCACTATTTAACCGTATTTGAGGATTTTAACTTCAAATCATAGAGCGAAGTTTCGTATTATTCAGATCCAAGAAAAGACATATGACAATGTTGATTCCAATACAAATGATGAAAATCAATGTGTTTAATTGATTTTCATTAGAACTAACTAAAATGTTCCTGATTTTCCGTTTATATTACCGATGGAAGATGTACACGTAAAACCGCTTTAATCCGGCTGAAACGTCGATATATGCAATAAAAACCGAACTTCTCCCCTTTTCAATATCTTATTCAGAATTTTAAGGAGAAACAAATAGATGATTAAAAATGAAGTATTTAAGGTTATTATCTAATCAATTATGTGTTTGCATCATTTTTATCGTATATATAATGAATTAATACCTCTAAACTGAAAATTCACAAAAACGTGGAAAAACGGCAAAATATTGTCCAATTCGATGATATTTTGTTTAAATCACATAAGGAAAAGGAGACGATAAATTCAAAATATTGCTAAATTCGATTATTTTTCGTTCGAAACAAAATGCAAGAAAACTTGCTTAAAATGCAATATTATGCAAAATTCTGAGATTTGAAAGCCAAATCACATATCGTGATACTACATGAAATAGTATCGAAATATTCGTAAAAATTAATATATTTACGTATTATCAAACTACATGAAAAACGTTAAAAAAGTCACTATTTGAGGATTTTAACTTCAAATCATAGAGCGAGGTTTCGTATTATTTAGATCCAAGAAAAGACATATAACAATGTTGTTTCCAATACAAATGATAAAAACCAATGTGTTTTCATTAGAATTAACTAAAATGTTCCTGATTTTCCGTTTATATTATTGATGGAAGATGTATACGTAAAACCGCTCAAATCCGGCTGAAACGTCGATATATGCAATAAAAACCGAACTTCTCCCCTTTTCAATATCCTACTCAGTATTTTAACTGGAAACAAATGGTTGATTGAAAACGAAGTATATAAGGTTAATTTCTAATCAATTATGTGTTTGCATCATTTTTATCATATATATAATGAATTAATACCCATAGACAGAAAATTCAACAAATCGTGGAAAAGTGGCAAAATATTGCCTAATTCGATGATATTTTGTTTAAATCCCATAGAGGAAAAGGAGATGATAAACATCAAAATATTGCTAAATTCGATGATTTTTCGTAAGAAACAAAATGCAAGAAAACTTGCTTAAAATGCAATATTATGCGAAATTCTGAGATTTGAAGGCCAAATCACATATCGTGATACTACATGAAATAGTATCGAAATATTGGTAAGAATGAATATATTTACGTAATATCAAACTACATGAAAAACATGAAAAAAGTAACTATTTAACCGTATTTGAGGATTTTAACTTCAAATCATAGAGCGAGGTTTCGTATTAATTAGATCCAAGAAAAGACATATGACAATGTTGTTTCCAATACAAATGATAAAAAAAATGAGTTTTCATTAGAATTAACTAAAATGTTCTTGATTTTCCGTTTATATTACCGATGGAAGATGTACACGTAAAACCGCTATAATCCGGCTGAAACGTCGATATATGCAATAAAAACAGAAGTTCTCCCTTTTTCAATATCTTACTCAGTATTTTAACGAGAAACAAATAGATGATTGACAATGAAGTATCTAAGGTTATTATCTAATCAATTATGTGTTTGCATCATTTTTATCGTATATATAATGAAATAATACACATAGACTGAAAATTCCCAAAAATGTTTAAAAACGGCAAAATATTGCCTAATTCGATGATATTTTGTTTAAATTACATTTAGGAAAAGGAGATGATAAACTTCAAAATATTGCTAAATTCGATGATTTTTCGTACGAAACAAAATGTGGGAAAACTTGCTTAAAATGCAATATTATGCGAAATTCTGAGATTTGAAGGCCAAATCACATATCGTGATACTATATGAAATAGTATCGAAATATTGGTAAAATGAATATATTAACGTAATATCAAACTACATGAAAAACGTGAAAAAATTTAACCATATTTGAGGATTTTAACTTCAAATCATAGAGCGAGGTTTCGTATTATTTAGATCCAAGAAAAGACATATGACAATGTTGTTTCCAATACAAATGATAAAAATCAATGTGTTTTCATAAGAATTAACTAAAATGTTCCTGATTTTCCGTTTATATTACCGATGGAAGATGTACACGTAAAACCGCTCTAATCCGGCTGAAACGTCGAAATATGCAATAAAAACCGAACTTCTCCCCTTTTCAATATCCTACTCAGTATTTAAAAGACAAACAAATGGTTGATTGAAAATGAAGTATTTAAGGGTAATTTATAATTAATTATGTGTTTGTATAATTTTTATCGTATATTTAATGAATTAATAACAATGAATTTGAAAATTCACAAAAACGTGGAAAAACGGCAAAATATTGCCTAATTCGATGATATTTTGTTTAAATCACATAAAGGAAAAGAAGATGATTAACGTCAAAATATTGCTAAATTCGATGATTTTTCGTACGAAACAAAATGCAAGAAAACTTGCTTAAAATGCAATATTATGCGAAATTCTGAGATTTGAAGGCCACATCACATATTGTGATACTACATGAAATAGTATCAAAATATTGGTAAAAACGAATATATTTACGTAATATCAAACTACATGAAAAACGTGAAAAAAGTCACTATTTAACCGTATTTGAGGATTTTAACTTCAAATCATAGAGCGAAGTTTCGTATTATTCAGATCCAAGAAAAGACATATGACAATGTTGATTCCAATACAAATGATGAAAATCAATGTGTTTAATTGATTTTCATTAGAACTAACTAAAATGTTCCTGATTTTCCGTTTATATTACCGATGGAAGATGTACACGTAAAACCGCTTTAATCCGGCTGAAACGTCGATATATGCAATAAAAACCGAACTTCTCCCCTTTTCAATATCTTATTCAGAATTTTAAGGAGAAACAAATAGATGATTAAAAATGAAGTATTTAAGGTTATTATCTAATCAATTATGTGTTTGCATCATTTTTATCGTATATATAATGAATTAATACCTCTAAACTGAAAATTCACAAAAACGTGGAAAAACGGCAAAATATTGTCCAATTCGATGATATTTTGTTTAAATCACATAAGGAAAAGGAGACGATAAATTCAAAATATTGCTAAATTCGATTATTTTTCGTTCGAAACAAAATGCAAGAAAACTTGCTTAAAATGCAATATTATGCAAAATTCTGAGATTTGAAAGCCAAATCACATATCGTGATACTACATGAAATAGTATCGAAATATTCGTAAAAATTAATATATTTACGTATTATCAAACTACATGAAAAACGTGAAAAAAGTCACTATTTGAGGATTTTAACTTCAAATCATAGAGCGAGGTTTCGTATTATTTAGATCCAAGAAAAGACATATAACAATGTTGTTTCCAATACAAATGATAAAAACCAATGTGTTTTCATTAGAATTAACTAAAATGTTCCTGATTTTCCGTTTATATTATTGATGGAAGATGTATACGTAAAACCGCTCAAATCCGGCTGAAACGTCGATATATGCAATAAAAACCGAACTTCTCCCCTTTTCAATATCCTACTCAGTATTTTAACTGGAAACAAATGGTTGATTGAAAACGAAGTATATAAGGTTAATTTCTAATCAATTATGTGTTTGCATCATTTTTATCATATATATAATGAATTAATACCCATAGACAGAAAATTCAACAAATCGTGGAAAAGTGGCAAAATATTGCCTAATTCGATGATATTTTGTTTAAATCCCATAGAGGAAAAGGAGATGATAAACATCAAAATATTGCTAAATTCGATGATTTTTCGTAAGAAACAAAATGCAAGAAAACTTGCTTAAAATGCAATATTATGCGAAATTCTGAGATTTGAAGGCCAAATCACATATCGTGATACTACATGAAATAGTATCGAAATATTGGTAAGAATGAATATATTTACGTAATATCAAACTACATGAAAAACATGAAAAAAGTAACTATTTAACCGTATTTGAGGATTTTAACTTCAAATCATAGAGCGAGGTTTCGTATTAATTAGATCCAAGAAAAGACATATGACAATGTTGTTTCCAATACAAATGATAAAAAAAATGAGTTTTCATTAGAATTAACTAAAATGTTCTTGATTTTCCGTTTATATTACCGATGGAAGATGTACACGTAAAACCGCTATAATCCGGCTGAAACGTCGATATATGCAATAAAAACAGAAGTTCTCCCTTTTTCAATATCTTACTCAGTATTTTAACGAGAAACAAATAGATGATTGACAATGAAGTATCTAAGGTTATTATCTAATCAATTATGTGTTTGCATCATTTTTATCGTATATATAATGAAATAATACACATAGACTGAAAATTCCCAAAAATGTTTAAAAACGGCAAAATATTGCCTAATTCGATGATATTTTGTTTAAATTACATTTAGGAAAAGGAGATGATAAACTTCAAAATATTGCTAAATTCGATGATTTTTCGTACGAAACAAAATGTGGGAAAACTTGCTTAAAATGCAATATTATGCGAAATTCTGAGATTTGAAGGCCAAATCACATATCGTGATACTATATGAAATAGTATCGAAATATTGGTAAAATGAATATATTAACGTAATATCAAACTACATGAAAAACGTGAAAAAATTTAACCATATTTGAGGATTTTAACTTCAAATCATAGAGCGAGGTTTCGTATTATTTAGATCCAAGAAAAGACATATGACAATGTTGTTTCCAATACAAATGATAAAAATCAATGTGTTTTCATAAGAATTAACTAAAATGTTCCTGATTTTCCGTTTATATTACCGATGGAAGATGTACACGTAAAACCGCTCTAATCCGGCTGAAACGTCGAAATATGCAATAAAAACCGAACTTCTCCCCTTTTCAATATCCTACTCAGTATTTAAAAGACAAACAAATGGTTGATTGAAAATGAAGTATTTAAGGGTAATTTATAATTAATTATGTGTTTGTATAATTTTTATCGTATATTTAATGAATTAATAACAATGAATTTGAAAATTCACAAACACGTGGAAAAACGGCAAAATATTGCCTAATTCGATGATATTTTGTTTAAATCACATAGAGGAAAAGGGGATGATAAACGTCAAAATATTGCTAAATTCGATGATTTTTCGTACGAAACAAAATGCAAGAAAACTTGCCTAAAATGCAATATTATGCGAAATTCTGAGATTTGAAGGCCAAATCACATATCGTGATACTACATGAAATAGTATCGAAATATTGGTAAAAATGAATATTTTTAAGTAATATCAAACTACATGCAAAACGTGAAAAAAGTAACTATTTAACCGTATTTGAGGATTTAAACTTCAAATCATAGAGCAAGGTTTCGTATTATTTAGATCCAAGAAAAGACATATGACAATGTTGTTTCCAATACAAATGATAAAAAACAATGTGTTTTCATTAGAATTTACTAAAATGTTCTTGATTTTCCGTTTATATTACCGATGGAAGATGTACACGTAAAACCGCTCTATTCCGGCTGAAACGTCGATATATGCAATAAAAACAGAACTTCTCCCCTTTTCAATATCTTACTCAGTATTTTAAAGAGAAACAAATAGATGATTGAAAATGAAGTATTTAAGGCTATTATCTAATCAATTATGTGTTTGCATCATTTTTATCGTATATATAATGAATTAATACCCATAGACTGAAAATTCACAAAAACGTGGAAAAAAGGGAAAATATTGCCTAATTCGATGATATTTTGTTTAAATCACATAAAGGAAAAGGATATGTTAAACGTCAAAATATTGCTAAATTCGATGATTTTTCGTAAGAAACAAAATGCAAGAAAACTTGCTTAAAATGCAATATTATTCGAAATTCTGAGATTTGAAGGCCAAATCACATATCGTGATACTACATGAAATAGTATCGAAATATTGGTAAAAATGAATATATTTACGTAATATCAAACTACATGAAAAACGTGAAAAAAGTAACTATTTAACCGTATTTGAGGATTTTAACTTCAAATCATAGAGCGAGGTTTCGTATTATTTAGATCCAAGAAAAGACATATGACAATGTTGTTTCCAATACAAATGATAAAAAACAATGAGTTTTCATTAGAATTAACTAAAATGTTCTTGATTTTCCGTTTATATTACCGATGGAAGATGTACACGTAAAACCGCTCTAATCCGGCTGAAACGTCGATGTATGCAATAAAAACAGAAGTTCTCCCTTTTTCAATATCTTACTCAGTATTTTAACGAGAAACAAATAGTTGATTGAAAATGAAGTATTTAAGGTTATTATCTAATCAATTATGTGTTTGCATCATTTTTATCGTATATATAATGAATTAATACCCATAAACTGAAAATTCACAAAAACGTGGAAAAACGGCAAAATATTGCCTAATTCGATGATATTTTGTTTAAATCACATAGAGGAAAAAGGAATGATAAACGTCAAAATATTGCTAAATTCGATGATTTTTCGTACGAAACAAAATGCAAGAAAACTTGCTTAAAATGCAATATTATGCGAAATTCTGAGCTATGAAGGCCAAATTACATATCGTGAGACTACATGAAATAATATCGTAATATTGGTAAAAATGAACATATTTATGTATTATCAAACTACATGAAAAACGTGAAAAAAGTCACTATTTTACCATATTTGAGGATTTTAACATTAAATCATAGAGCGAGGTTTCGTATTATTTAGATCCAAGAAAAGACATATAACAATGTTGTTTCCATTACAAATGATAAAAACCAATGTGTTTTCACTAGAATTAACTAAAATGTTCCTGATTTTCCGTTTATATTATTGATATAAGATGTATACGTAAAACCGCTCTAATCCGGCTTAAACGTCGATATATGCAATAAAAACCGAACTTCTCCCCTTTTCAATATCCTACTCAGTATTTTAACTAGAAACAAATGGTTGATTGAAAAAGAAGTATTTAAGGTTAATTCCTAATCAATTATATGTTTGCATCATTTTTATCGTATATTTAATGAATTAATAAGAATAAACTGAAAATTCACAAAAACGTGGAAAAACGGCCAAATATTGCCTAATTCGATGACATTTTGTTTAAATCACATAAAGGAAAAGGGGATGATAAACGTAAAAATATTGCTAAATTCGATGATTTTTCGTACGAAACTAAATGCAAGAAAATTTGCTTAAAATGCAATATTATGCGAAATTCTGAGATTTGAAGGCCAAATCACATATCGAGATCGTGATACTACATGAAATAGTATCGAAATATTGGTAACAATTAATATATTTACGTAATATCAAACTACATGAAAAACGTGAAAAAAGTAACTATTTAACCATATTTGAGGATTTTAACTTCAAATCTTAGAGCGAGGTTTCGTATTATTTAGATCCAAGAAAAGACATATGACAATGTTGTTTCCAATACAAATGATAAAAATCAATGTGTTTTCATTAGAATTAACTAAAATGTTCCTGATTTTCCCATTTATATTACCGATGGAAGATGTACACGAAAACATCTCTTTTCCGGCTGAAACGTCGATATATGCAATAAAAACCGAACTTCTCCCCTTTTCAATATCCTACTCAGTATTTTAACTAGAAACAAATGGTTGATTGAAAAAGAAGTATTTAAGGTTAATTTCTAATCAATTATATGTTTGCATCATTTTTATCGTATATTTAATGAATTAATAACAATAAACTGAAAATTCACAAAAACGTGGAAAAACGGCCAAATATTGCCTAATTCGATGACATTTTGTTTAAATCACATAAAGGAAAAGGGGATGATAAACGTAAAAATATTGCTAAATTCGATGATTTTTCGTACGAAACTAAATGCAAGAAAACTTGCTTAAAATGCAATATTATGCGAAATTCTGAGATTTGAAGGCCAAATCACATATCGAGATCGTGATACTACATGAAATAGTATCGAAATATTGGTAAAAATGAATATATTTACGTAATATCAAACTACATTCAAAACGTGAAAAAAGTAACTATTTAACCATATTTGAGGATTTTAACTTCAAATCATAGAGCGAGGTTTCGTATTATTTAGATCCAAGAAAAGACATGACAATATTGTTTCCAAAACAAATGATAAAAAACAATGTGTTTTCATTAGAATTACCTAAAATATTATTGATTTTCTGTTTATAATACCGATGGAAGATGTACACGTAAAACCGCTCTATTCCGGCTGAAACGTCGATATATGCAATAAAAACAGAACTTCTCCCCTTTTCAGTATCTTACTCAGTATTTTAACGAGAAACAAATGGTTGATTGAAAATGAAGTATTTAAGGTTAATTTCTAATCAATTATGTGTTTGCATCATTTTTATCGTATATTTAATGAATTAATAACAAAAAACTGAAAATTCACAAAAACGTGGAAAAACGGTAAAATATTGCCTCCTTTGATGATATTTTGTTTTAATCACATAAAGGAAAATGAGATGATAAACGTCAAAATATTGCTAAATTCGATGATTTTTCGTACGAAAGAAAAAGCAAGAAAACTTGCTTAAAATGCAATATTTTGCAAAATTCTGAGATTTGAAGGCCAAATCACATGTCGTGATGCTACATGAAATAGTATCGTAATATTGGTAAAAATGAACATATTTATGTATTATCAAACTACATGAAAAAAGTGAAAAAAGTCACTATTTTACCATATTTGAGGGATTTTAACATTAAATCATAGAGCGAGGTTTCGTATTATTTAGATCCAAGAAAAGACATATAACAATGTTGTTTCCATTACAAATGATAAAAACCACTGTGTTTTCACTAGAATTAACTAAAATGTTCCTGATTTTCCGTTTATATTATTGATATAAGATGTATACGTAAAACCGCTCTAATCCGGCTTAAACGTCGATATATGGAATAAAAACCGAACTTCTCCCCTTTTCAATATCCTACTCAGTATTTTAACTAGAAACAAATGGTTGATTGAAAAAGAAGTATTTAAGGTTAATTTCTAATCAATTATATGTTTGCATCATTTTTATCGTATATTTAATGAATTAATAACAATAAACTGAAAATTCACAAAAACGTGGAAAAACGGCCAAATATTGCCTAATTCGATGACATTTTGTTTAAATCACATAAAGGAAAAGGGGATGATAAACGTAAAAATATTGCTAAATTCGATGATATTTCGTACGAAACTAAATGCAAGAAAACTTGCTTAAAATGCAATATTATGCGAAATTCTGAGATTTGAAGGCCAAATCACATATCGAGATCGTGATACTACATGAAATAGTATCGAAATATTGGTAAAAATGAATATATTTACGTAATATCAAACTACATTCAAAACGTGAAAAAAGTAACTATTTAACCATATTTGAGGATTTTAACTTCAAATCATAGAGCGAGGTTTCGTATTATTTAGATCCAAGAAAAGACATATGACAATGTTGTTTCCAATACAAATGATAAAAAACAATGTGTTGTCATTAGAATTTACTAAAATGTTCTTGATTTTCCGTTTATATTACCGATGGAAGATGTACATGTATAACCGCTCTATTCCGGCTGAAACGTCGATATATGCAATAAAAACAGAACTTCTCCCCTTTTCAATATCTTACTCAGTATTTTAAAGAGAAACAAATAGATGATTGAAAATGAAGTATTTAAGGTTATTATCTAATCAATTATGTGTTTGCATCATTTTTATCGTATATATAATGAATTAATACCCATAGACTGAAAATTCACAAAAACGTGGAAAAAAGGGAAAATATTGCCTAATTCGATGATATTTTGTTTAAATCACATAAAGGAAAAGGATATGTTAAACGTCAAAATATTACAAAATTCGATGATTTTTCGTAAGATACAAAATGCAAGAAAACTTGCCTAAAATGCAATATTATGCGAAATTCTGAGATTTGAAGGCCAAATCACATATCGTGATACTACATGAAATAGTATCGAAATATTGGTAAAAATGAATATATTTACGTAATATCAAACTTCATGAAAAACGTTAAAAAAGTAACTATTTAACCGTATTTGAGGATTTTAACTTCAAATCACAGAGCGAGGTTTCGTATTATTTAGATCCAAGAAAAGACATATGACAATGTTGTTTCCAATACAAATGATAAAAAACAATGTGTTTCGTTACAATTAACTAAAATGTTCCTGATTTTCCGTTTATATTACCGATGGAAGATGTACACGTAAAACCGCTCTAATCCGGCTAAAACGTCGATATATGCAATAAAAACCGAACTTCGCCCCTTTTCAATATCCTACTCAGTATTTTAAAGAGAAACAAATGGTTGATTGAAAATGAAGTATTTAAGGTTAATTTCTAATCAATTATATGTTTGCATCATTTTTATCGTATATTTAATGAATTAATAACAATAAACTGAAAATTCACAAAAACGTTGAAAAACGGCTCTATTTTTTGAAGTTAAAATCCTCAAATATGGTAAAATAGTTTCTTTTTTCACGTCAATCATGTAGTTTGATATTACGTATATATATTATTTTTTATCAATATTTCGATACTATTTCATGTAGTATCACGATATGTGATTTGGCCTTCAAATCTCAGAATTTCGCATAATATTGCATTTTAAGCAAGTTTTCTTGCATTTTGTTTCGTACGAAAAATCCTCGAATCAATATTTTGACGTGTATCATCCCCTTTTCCTATATGTGATTTAAACAAAATATCATCGAATTAGGCAATATTTTGCCGTTTTTCCACGTTTTTGTGAATTTTCAGTTTATAGGTATTAATTCATTATATATACGATAAAAATGATGCAAACACATAATTGATTATATAATAACCTTAAATACCTAATTTTCAATCAACTATTTGTTTCTCGTTTAAATACTGAGTAAGATATTGAAAAGGGGAGGAGTTCTGTTTTTATTGCATATATCGACGTTCCAGCCGGAATAGAGATGTTTTCGTGTACATCTTCCATCGGTAATATAAACGGAAAATCAAGAACATTTTAGTTAATTCTAATGAAAACACACTGTTTTTTATAATTTGTATTGGAAACAACATTGTCATATGTCTTTTCTTGGATCTAAATAATACGAAACCTCGCTCTATGATTTGAAGTTAAAATCCTCAAATATGGTTAAATAGTTCATTTTTTCACGTTTTTCATGTAGTTTGATATTACGTAAATATATTAATTTTTACCAATATTTCGATACTATTTCATGTAGTATCACGATATGTGATTTGGCCTTCAAATCTTAGAATTTCGCATAATCTTGCATTTTAAGCAAGTTTTCTTACATTTTGTTTCGCACGAAAAATCATCGAATTTAGCAATATTTTGACGTTTATCATCTCCTTTTCCTTTATGTGATTTCAACAAAATATCATCGAATTAGGCAATAATTTGCCGTTTTTCCACGTTTTTGTGAATTTTAAGTCTATGGGTATTAATTCATTATATATACGATAAAAATGATACAAACACATAATTGATTAGATAATAACCTTAAATACTTCATTTTCAATCATCTATTTGTTTTTTCCTAAAATACTGAGTAAGATATTGAAAAGGGGAGAAGTTCGGTTTTTATTGCATATATCGACGTTTCAGCAGGATTAGAGCGGTTTTACGTGTACGTCTTCCATCGGTAATTTAAACGGAAAATCAAGAACATTTTAGTTAATTCTAATGAAAACACATTGTTTTTTATCATTTGTATTGGAAACAACATTGTCATATGTCTTTTCTTGGATTTAAAAAATACGAAACATCGCTCTATGATTTGAAGGTAATATCCTCAAATATGGTAAAATAGTTACTTTTTTTACGTTAATCATGTAGTTTGATATTACGTAAATATATTCATTTTTACCAATATTTCGATACTATTTCATGTAGTATCACGATATGTGATTTGACCTTCAAATCTCAGAATTTCGCATAATATTGCATTTTAAGCAAGTTTTCTTGCATTTTGTTTCGTACGAAAAAACATCGAATTTAGCAATATTTTGACGTTTATCATCCCCTTTTCCTTTATGTGATTTAAATAAAACATCATCGAATAAGACAATATTTTGCCGTTTTTCCACGTTTTTGTGAATTTTCAGTTTATAGGTATTAATTCATTATATATACGGTAAAAATGATGCAAACACATAATTGATTAGATAATAACCTTAAATACTTCATTTTCAATCATCTATTTGTTTCTTGTTAAAATACTGAGTAAGATATTGAAAAGGGGAGAAGTTCGGTTTTTATTGCATATATCGACGTTTCAGCCGGATTAGAGCGGTTTTACGTGTACATCTTCAATCGGTAATTTAAACGGAAAATTAAGAACATTTTAGTTAATTCTAATGAAAACACATTGTTTTTTATCATTCGTATTGGAAACAACATTGTCATATGTCTTTTCTTGGATCTAAATAATACGAAACCTCGCTCTATGATTTGAAGTTACAATCCTCTAATATGGTAAAATAGTGACTTTTTGACGTTAATCATGTAGTTTGATATTACGTAAATATATTCATTTTTACCAATACTTCGATACTATTTCATGTAGTATATGTGATTTGGCGTTCAAATCTCATAATTTCGCATAATATTGCATTTTAAGCAAGTTTTCTTGCATTTTGTTTCGTACGAAAAATCATCGAATTTAGCAATATTTTGACGTTTATCATCTCCTTTTCCTTTATGTGATTTAAACAAAATATCATCGAATTAGGCAATATTTTGCCGTTTTTCCACGTTTTTGTGAATTATCAGTTTATAGGTATTAATTCATTATATATTCGATAAAAATGATGCAAACACATAATTGATTATATAATAACCTTAAATACTTCATTTTCAATCAACTATTTCTTTCTCGTTTAAATACTGAGTAAGATATTGAAAAGGGGAGGAGTTCTGTTTTATATCTTTTCTTGGATGTAAATAATACAAAACATCGCTCTATTTTTTGAAGTTAAAATCCTCAAATATGGTAAAATAGTTTCTTTTTTCACGTCAATCATGTAGTTTGATATTACGTATATATATTAATTTATATCAATATTTCGATACTATTTCATGTAGTATCACGATATGTGATTTGGCCTTCAAATTTCAGAATTTCGCATAATATTGCATTTTAAGCAAATTTTCTTGCATTTTGTTTCGTACGAAAAATCCTCGAATCAAAATTTTGACGTGTATCATCCCCTTTTCCTATATGTGATTTAAACAAAATATCATCGAATTAGGCAATATTTTGCCGTTTTTCCACGTTTTTGTGAATTTTCAGTTTATAGGTATTAATTCATTATATATACGATAAAACTGATGCAAACACATAATTGATTATATAATAACCTTAAATACCTAATTTTCAATCAACTATTTGTTTCTCGTTTAAATACTGAGTAAGATATTGAAAAGGGGAGGAGTTCTGTTTTTATTGCATATATCGACGTTCCAGCCGGAATAGAGATGTTTTCGTGTACATCTTCCATCGGTAATATAAACGGAAAATCAAGAACATTTTAGTTAATTCTAATGAAAACACACTGTTTTTTATAATTTGTATTGGAAACAACATTGTCATATGTCTTTTCTTGGATCTAAATAATACGAAACCTCGCTCTATGATTTGAAGTTAAAATCCTCAAATATGGTTAAATAGTTCATTTTTTCACGTTTTTCATGTAGTTTGATATTACGTAAATATATTAATTTTTACCAATATTTCGATACTATTTCATGTAGTATCACGATATGTGATTTGGCCTTCAAATCTTAGAATTTCGCATAATATTGCATTTTAAGCAAGTTTTCTTACATTTTGTTTCGCACGAAAAATCATCGAATTTAGCAATATTTTGACGTTTATCATCTCCTTTTCCTTTATGTGATTTCAACAAAATATCATCGAATTAGGCAATAATTTGCCGTTTTTCCACGTTTTTGTGAATTTTAAGTCTATGGGTATTAATTCATTATATATACGATAAAAATGATACAAACACATAATTGATTAGATAATAACCTTAAATACTTCATTTTCAATCATCTATTTGTTTTTTGCTAAAATACTGAGTAAGATATTGAAAAGGGGAGAAGTTCGGTTTTTATTGCATATATCGACGTTTCAGCAGGATTAGAGCGGTTTTACGTGTACGTCTTCCATCGGTAATTTAAACGGAAAATCAAGAACATTTTAGTTAATTCTAATGAAAACACATTGTTTTTTATCATTTGTATTGGAAACAACATTGTCATATGTCTTTTCTTGGATTTAAAAAATACGAAACATCGCTCTATGATTTGAAGGTAATATCCTCAAATATGGTAAAATAGTTACTTTTTTTACGTTAATCATGTAGTTTGATATTACGTAAATATATTCATTTTTACCAATATTTCGATACTATTTCATGTAGTATCACGATATGTGATTTGACCTTCAAATCTCAGAATTTCGCATAATATTGCATTTTAAGCAAGTTTTCTTGCATTTTGTTTCGTACGAAAAAACATCGAATTTAGCAATATTTTGACGTTTATCATCCCCTTTTCCTTTATGTGATTTAAATAAAACATCATCGAATAAGACAATATTTTGCCGTTTTTCCACGTTTTTGTGAATTTTCAGTTTATAGGTATTAATTCATTATATATACGGTAAAAATGATGCAAACACATAATTGATTAGATAATAACCTTAAATACTTCATTTTCAATCATCTATTTGTTTCTTGTTAAAATACTGAGTAAGATATTGAAAAGGGGAGAAGTTCGGTTTTTATTGCATATATCGACGTTTCAGCCGGATTAGAGCGGTTTTACGTGTACATCTTCAATCGGTAATTTAAACGGAAAATTAAGAACATTTTAGTTAATTCTAATGAAAACACATTGTTTTTTATCATTCGTATTGGAAACAACATTGTCATATGTCTTTTCTTGGATCTAAATAATACGAAACCTCGCTCTATGATTTGAAGTTAAAATCCTCTAATATGGTAAAATAGTGACTTTTTCACGTTAATCATGTAGTTTGATATTACGTAAATATATTCATTTTTACCAATACTTCGATACTATTTCATGTAGTATATGTAATTTGGCGTTCAAATCTCAGAATTTCGCATAATATTGCATTTTAAGCAAGTTTTCTTGCATTTTGTTTCGTACGAAAAATCATCGAATTTAGCAATATTTTGACGTTTATCATCTCCTTTTCCTTTATGTGATTTAAACAAAATATCATCGAATTAGGCAATATTTTGCCGTTTTTCCACGTTTTTGTGAATTATCAGTTTATAGGTATTAATTCATTATATATTCGATAAAAATGATGCAAACACATAATTGATTATATAATAACCTTAAATACTTCATTTTCAATCAACTATTTCTTTCTCGTTTAAATACTGAGTAAGATATTGAAAAGGGGAGGAGTTCTGTTTTATATCTTTTCTTGGATGTAAATAATACAAAACATCGCTCTATTTTTTGAAGTTAAAATCCTCAAATATGGTAAAATAGTTTCTTTTTTCACGTCAATCATGTAGTTTGATATTACGTATATATATTAATTTATATCAATATTTCGATACTATTTCATGTAGTATCACGATATGTGATTTGGCCTTCAAATCTCAGAATTTCGCATAATATTGCATTTTAAGCAAGTTTTCTTGCATTTTGTTTCGTACGAAAAATCCTCGAATCAAAATTTTGACGTGTATCATCCCCTTTTCCTATATGTGATTTAAACAAAATATCATCGAATTAGGCAATATTTTGCCGTTTTTCCACGTTTTTGTGAATTTTCAGTTTATAGGTATTAATTCATTATATATACGATAAAACTGATGCAAACACATAATTGATTATATAATAACCTTAAATACCTAATTTTCAATCAACTATTTGTTTCTCGTTTAAATACTGAGTAAGATATTGAAAAGGGGAGGAGTTCTGTTTTTATTGCATATATCGACGTTCCAGCCGGAATAGAGATGTTTTCGTGTACATCTTCCATCGGTAATATAAACGGAAAATCAAGAACATTTTAGTTAATTCTAATGAAAACACACTGTTTTTTATAATTTGTATTGGAAACAACATTGTCATATGTCTTTTCTTGGATCTAAATAATACGAAACCTCGCTCTATGATTTGAAGTTTAAATCCTCAAATATGGTTAAATAGTTCATTTTTTCACGTTTTTCATGTAGTTTGATATTACGTAAATATATTATTTTTTACCAATATTTCGATACTATTTCATGTAGTATCACGATATGTGATTTGGCCTTCAAATCTTAGAATTTCGCATAATATTGCATTTTAAGCAAGTTTTCTTACATTTTGTTTCGCACGAAAAATCATCGAATTTAGCAATATTTTGACGTTTATCATCTCCTTTTCCTTTATGTGATTTCAACAAAATATCATCGAATTAGGCAATAATTTGCCGTTTTTCCACGTTTTTGTGAATTTTAAGTCTATGGGTATTAATTCATTATATATACGAAAAAATGATACAAACACATAATTGATTAGATAATAACCTTAAATACTTCATTTTCAATCATCTATTTATTTTTTGTTAAAATACTGAGTAAGATATTGAAAAGGGGAGAAGTTCGGTTTTTATTGCATATATCGACGTTTCAGCAGGATTAGAGCGGTTTTACGTGTACATCTTCCATCGGTAATTTAAACGGAAAATCAAGAACATTTTAGTTAATTCTATTGAAAACACATTGTTTTTTATCATTTGTATTGGAAAGAACATTGTCATATGTCTTTTCTTGGATTTAAAAAATACGAAACATCGCTCTATGATTTGAAGGTAATATCCTCAAATATGGTGAAATAGTTACTTTTTTCACGTTAATCATGTAGTTTGATATTACGTAAATATATTCATTTTTACCAATATTTCGATACTATTTCATGTAGTATCACGATATGTGATTTGACCTTCAAATCTCAGAATTTCGCATAATATTGCATTTTAAGCAAGTTTTCTTGCATTGTGTTTCGTACGAAAAATCATCGAATTTAGCAATATTTTGACGTTTATCATCCCCTTTTCCTTTATTTGATTTAAATAAAACATCATCGAATAAGGCAATATTTTGCCGTTTTTCCACGTTTTTGTGAATTTTCAGTTTATAGGTATTAATTCATTATATATACGGTAAAAATGATGCAAACACATAATTGATTAGATAATAACCTTAAATACATCATTTTCAATCATCTATTTGTTTCTCGTTAAAATACTGAGTAAGATATTGAAAAGGGGAGAAGTTCGGTTTTTATTGCATATATCGACGTTTCAGCCGGATTAGAGCGGGTTTTCGTGTACATCTTCCATCGGTAATATACACGGAAAATCAATAACATTTTAGTTAATTCTAATGAAAACACATTGTTTTTTCTCATTTGTTTTGGAAACAACATTGTCATATGTCTTTTCTTGGATCTAAATAATACGAAACCTCGCTCTATGATTTGAAGTTAAAATCCTCAAATATGGTTAAATAGTTAATTTTTTCACGTTTTTCATGTAGTTTGATATTACGTAAGTATATTCATTTTTATCAATATTTCGATACTATTTCATGTAGTATCACGATATGTGATTTGGCCTTCAAATCTTAGAATTTCGCATAATATTGCATTTTAAGCAAGTTTTCTTACATTTTGTTTCGCACGAAAAATCATCGAATTTAGCAATATTTTGACGTTTATCATCTCCTTTTCCTTTATGTGATTTAAACAAAATATCATCGAATTAGGCAATAATTTGCCGTTTTTCCACGTTTTTGTGAATTTTCAGTCTATGGGTATTAATTCATTATAAATATGATAAAAATGATACAAACACATAATTGATTAGATAATAACCTTAAATACTTCATTTTCAATCATCTATTTGTTTCTTGTTAAAATTCTGAGTAAGATATTGAAAAGGGGAGAAGTTCGGTTTTTATTGCATATATCGACGTTTCAGCCGGATTAGAGCGGTTTTACGTGTACATCTTCCATCGGTAATTTAAACGGAAAATCAAGAACATTTTAGTTAATTCTAATGAAAACACATTGTTTTTTATCATTCGTATTGGAAACAACATTGTCATATGTCTTTTCTTGGATCTAAATAATACGAAACCTCGCTCTATGATTTGAAGTTAAAATCCTCTAATATGGTAAAATAGTGACTTTTTCACGTTAATCATGTAGTTTGATATTACGTAAATATATTCATTTTTACCAATACTTCGATACTATTTCATGTAGTATATGTGATTTGGCGTTCAAATCTCAGAATTTCGCATAATATTGCATTTTAAGCAAGTTTTCTTGCATTTTGATTCGTACGAAAAATCATCGAATTTAGCAATATTTTGACGTTTATCATCTCCTTTTCCTTTATGTGATTTAAACAAAATATCATCGAATTAGGCAATATTTTGCTGTTTTTCCACGTTTTTGTGAATTATCAGTTTATAGGTATTAATTCATTATATATACGATAAAAATGATGCAAACACATAATTGATTATATAATAACCTTAAATACTTCATTTTCAATCAACTATTTCTTTCTCGTTTAAATACTGAGTAAGATATTGAAAAGGGGAGGAGTTCTGTTTTATATCTTTTCTTGGATCTAAATAATACGAAACATCGCTCTATTTTTTGAAGTTAAAATCCTCAAATATGGTAAAATAGTTTCTTTTTTCACGTCAATCATGTAGTTTGATATTACGTATATATATTAATTTTTATCAATATTTCGATACTATTTCATGTAGTATCACGATATGTGATTTGGCCTTCAAATCTCAGAATTTCGCATAATATTGCATTTTAAGCAAGTTTTCTTGCATTTTGTTTCGTACGAAAAATCATCGAATTTAGCAATATTTTGACGTTTATCATCTCATTTTCCTTTATGTAATTTAAACAAAATATCTTCAAATGAGGCAATATTTTGCCGTTTTTCCACGTTTTTGTGAATTTTCAGTTTATAGGTATTAATTCATTATATATACGATAAAAATGATGCAAACACATAATTGATTATATAATAACCTTAAATACCTAATTTTCAATCAACTATTTGTTTCTCGTTTAAATACTGAGTAAGATATTGAAAAGGGGAGGAGTTCTGTTTTTATTGCATATATCGACGTTCCAGCCGGAATAGAGATGTTTTCGTGTACATCTTCCATCGGTAATATAAACGGAAAATCAAGAACATTTTAATTAATTCTAATGAAAACACACTGTTTTTTATAATTTGTATTGGAAACAACATTGTCAAATGTCTTTTCTTGGATCTAAATATTACGAAACCTCGCTCTATGATTTGAAGTTAAAATCCTCAAATATGGTTAAATAGTTAATTTTTTCACGTTTTTCATGTAGTTTGATATTACGTAAATATATTCATTTTTACCAATATTTCGATACTATTTCATGTAGTATCACGATATGTGATTTGGCCTTCAAATCTTAGAATTTCGCATAATATTGCATTTTAAGCAAGTTTTCTTACATTTTGTTTCGCACGAAAAATCATCGAATTTAGCAATATTTTGACGTTTATCATCTCCTTTTCCTTTATGTGATTTAAACAAAATATTATCGAATTAGGCAATAATTTGCCGTTTTTCCACGTTTTTGTGAATTTTCAGTCTATGGGTATTAATTCATTATATATACGATAAAAATGATACAAACACATAATTGATTAGATAATAACCTTAAATACTTCATTTTCAATCATCTATTTGTTTCTTGTTAAAATACTGAGTAAGATATTGAAAAGGGGAGAAGTTCGGTTTTTATTGCATATATCGACGTTTCAGCCGGATTAGAGCGGTTTTACGTGTACATCTTCCATCGGTAATTTAAACGGAAAATCAAGAACATTTTAGTTAATTCTAATGAAAACACATAGTTTTTTATCATTTGTTTTGGAAACAACATTGTCATATGTCTTTTCTTGGATTTAAAAAATACGAAACATCGCTCTATGATTTGAAGGTAATATCCTCAAATATGGTAAAATAGTTACTTTTTTCACGTTAATCATGTAGTTTGATATTACGTAAATATATTCATTTTTACCAATATTTCGATACTATTTCATGTAGTATCACGATATGTGATTTGACCTTCAAATCTCAGAATTTCGCATAATATTGCATTTTAAGCAAGTTTTCTTGCATTTTGTTTCGTACGAAAAATCATCGAATTTAGCAATATTTTGACGTTTATCATCCCCTTTTCCTTTATGTGATTTAAACAAAACATCATCGAATAAGGCAATATTTTGCCGTTTTTCCACGTTTTTGTGAATTTTCAGTTTATAGGTATTAATTCATTATATATACGGTAAAAATGATGCAAACACATAATTGATTAGATAATAACCTTAAATACATCATTTTCAATCATCTATTTGTTTCTCGTTAAAATACTGAGTAAGATATTTAAAAGGGGAGAAGTTCGGTTTTTATTGCATATATCGACGTTTCAGCCGGATTAGAGCGGGTTTTCGTGTACATCTTCCATCGGTAATATACACGGAAAATCAATAACATTTTAGTTAATTCTAATGAAAACACATTGTTTTTTATCATTTGTTTTGGAAACAACATTGTCATATGTCTTTTCTTGGATCTAAATAATACGAAACCTCGCTCTATGATTTGAAGTTAAAATCCTCAAATATGGTATAATAGTGACTTTTTTCACGTTTTTCATGTAGTTTGATAATACGTAAATATATTCATTTTTACCAATATTTCGATACTATTTCATGTAGTATCACGATATGTGATTTGGCCTTCAAATCTCAGAATTTCGCATAATATTGCATTTTAAGCAAGTTTTCTTACATTTTGTTTCGTACGAAAAATCATCGAATTTAGCAATATTTTGACGTTTATCATTTCCTTTTCCTTTATGTGAATTAAGCATAATATCATCGAATTAGGCAATATTTTGCCTTTTTCCACGTTTTTGTGAATTTTCAGTTTATAGGTGTTAATTCATTATATATACGATAAAAATGATGCAAACACCTAATTGATTATATAATAACCTTAAATACCTAATTTTCAATCAACTATTTGTTTCTCGTTTAAATACTGAGTAAGATATAGAAAAGGGGAGAAGTTCTGTTTTTATTGCATATATCGACGTTTCAGCCGGAATAGAGATTTTTCGTGTACATCTTCCATCGGTAATATAAACGGAAAATCAGAAACATTTTGGTTAATTCTAATGAAAACACATTGGTTTTTATCATTTGTATTGGAAACAACATGGTCATATGTCTTTTCTTGGATCTAAATCATACAAAACATCGCTCTATGATTTGAAGTTAAAATCCTCAAATATGGTAATATAGTGACTTTTTTCACGTTTTTCATGTAGTGTGATTTTACGTAAATATATTCGTTTTTACCAATATTTCGATACTATTTCAAGTAATATCACAATATGTGATTTGGCCTTCAAATCTCAGAATTTCATATAATGTTGCATTTTAAGCAAGTTTTCTTGCATTTTGTTTCGTACGAAAAATCATCGAATTTAGCAATATTTTGACGTTTATCATCTCATTTTCCTTTATGTGATTTAAACAAAATATCTTCAAATGAGGCAATATTTTGCCGTTTTTCCACGTTATTGTGAATTTTCAGTCTGTCGGTATTAATTCATTATATATACAATAAAAATGATGCAAACACATAATTGATTAGATAATAACCTTAAATACTTCATTTTCAATCAACCATTTGTTTCTCGGGAAAATACTGAGTAGGGTATTGAAAAGGGGAGAAGTTCGGTTTTTATTGCAAATATCGACGTTTCAGCCGGATTAGAGCGGTTTTATTTGTACATCTTCCATCGGTAATATAAACGGAAAATCAGGAACATTTTAGTTAATTCTAATGAAAACACTTTGGTTTTCATCATTTGTATTGGAAACAACATTGTTATGTGTATTTTCTTTGATCAAAATAATACGAAACCTCGCTCTATGATTTTTAGTGAAAATCCTCAAATATCGTAAAATAGTGACTTTTTTCACGTTTTTCATGTAGTTTGATTATAGGTATATATATTAATTTTTACCAATATTTCGATACTATTTCATGTAGTATCACGATAAGTGATTTGGCCTTCAAATCACAGAATTTCGCATAATATTGCATTTTAAGCAAGTTTTCTTGCATTTTGTTTCGTACGAAAAATCATCGAATTTAGCTATATTTTGACGTTTATCATCCCCTTTTCCTTTATGTGATTTAAACAAAATATCATCGAATTAGGCTATATTTTGCCGTTTTTCCACGTTTTTGTGAATTTTCAGTTTATTGGTTTTAATTCATTATACATACGATAAAAATGATGTAAACACATAATTGATTAGATAATAACCTGAAATTCTTCATTTTCAATCATCTATTTGTTTCTCGTTAAAATACTAAGTAAGATATTGAAAAGGGGAGAAGTTCTGTTTTTATTGCATATATCGACGTTTCAGCCGGAATAGAGCGGTTTTACGTGTACATCTTCCATCGGTAATATAAACAGAAAATCAAGAACATTTTAGTTAATTCTAATGAAAACACATTTTTTTTTATCATTTGTATTGGAAACAACATTGTCATATGTCTTTTCTTGGATTTAAATAATACGAAACCTCGCTCTATGATTTGTTGTTAAAATCCTCAAATATGGTAAAATAGTGACTTTTTTCACGTTTTTCATGTAGTTTGATAATACGTAAATATATTCATTTTCACCAATATTTCGATACTATTTCATGGAGTATCACGATATGTGATTTGGCCTTCAAATCTTAGAATTTCGCATAATATTGCATTTTAAGCAAGTTTTCTTACATTTTGTTTCGTACGAAAAATCATCGAATTTAGCAATATTTTGACGTTTATCATTTCCTTTTCCTTTATGTGAATAAAGCAAAATATCATCGAATTGGGCAATATTTTGCCGTTTTTCCAAGTTTTTGTGAATTTTCAGTTTATAGGTGTTAATTCATTATATATACGATAAAAATGATGCAAACACCTAATTGATTATATAATAATCTTAAATACTTCATTTTCAATCAACTATTTGTTTCTCGTTTAACTACTGAGTAGGATATTGAAAAGGGGAGAAGTTCTGTTTTTATTGCATATATCGACGTTTCAGCCGGATTAGAGATGTTTTCGTGTACATCTTCCATCGGTAATATAAACGAAAAATCAGAAACATTTTAGTTAATTCTTATGAAAACACATTGGTTTTTATCATTTGTATTGGAAACAACATTGTCATATGTCTTTTCTTGGATCTAAATAATACGAAACATCGCTCACTGATTTGAAGTTAAAATCCTCAGATTTGGATATATAGTTAATTTTTTCACGTTTTTCATGTAGTTTGATATTACGTAAATATATTCGTTTTTACCAATATTTCGATACTATTTCATGTAGTATCACGATATGTGATTTGGCCTTCAAATCTCAGAATTTCGCAAAATATTGCATTTTAAGCAAGTTTTCTTGCATTTTGTTTCGTACGAAAAATCATCTAATTTAGCAATATTTTGACGTTTATCATCCCCTTTTCCTTTATGTGATTTAAACAAAATATCATCGAATTAGGCAACATTTTGCCGTTTTTCCACGTTTCTGTGAATTTTCAGTTTATTGTTATTATTTCATTAAATATATGATAAAAATGATGCAAACACCTAATTGATTAGAAATTAACCTTAAATACTTGATTTTCAATCAACCATTTGTTTCTTGTTAAAATACTGAGTAAGATATTGAAAAAGGGAGAAGTTCGGTTTTTATTGAATATATCGACGTTTCAGCCGGATTAGAGCGGTTTTAAGTGTACATCTTCCATCGGTAATTAAAACGGAAAATCAAGAACATCTTAGTTAATTCTAATGAAAACACATTGTTTTTTATCATTTGTATTGGAAACAACATTGTCAAATGTCTTTTCTTGGATCTAAATAATACGAAACCTCGCTCCATGATTTGAAGTTAAAATCCTCAAATATGGTTATATAGTGACTTTTTCACGTTTTTCATGTAGTTTGATATTACGTAAATATATTCATTTTTACCAATATTTCGATACTATTTCATGTAGTATCACGATATTTGATTTGGCCTTCAAATATCCGAATTTCGCATAATATTGCATTTCAAGCAAGTTTTCTTGCATTTTGTTTCGTACGAAAAATCATCGAATTTAGCAATATTTTGACGTTGATCGTCTCCTTTTCCTTATGTGATTTAAACAAAATATCATCGAATTAGCCAATATTTTTTCCGTTTTTCCACGTATTTGTGAATTTTCAGTTTATAGGTATTAATTCATTATATATACGATAAAAATGATGCAAACACATAATTGATTAGATAATAACCTTAAATACTTCATTTTCAATCATCTATTTGTTTCTCGTTAAAATTCTGTATAAGATATTGAAAAAGGGAGAAGTTCGGTTTTAATTGCATATATCGACGTTTCAGCCGGATTAGAGCGGTTTTACGTGTACATCTTCCATCGGTAAGATAAACGGAAAATCAGGAACATTTTAGTTATTTCTAATGAAAACACATTTGTTTTTATCATTTGTATTGGAAACAACGTTGTTATATATCTTTTCTTGGATCAAAATAATACGAAACCTCGCTCTATGTTTTGAAGTTAAACTCCCCAAATATGGTAAAATAGTGACTTTTTTCACGTTTTTCATGTAGTTTGATAATTCGTAAATATATTCATTTTTACCAATATTTCGATACTATTTCATGTAGTATCACGATATGTGATTTAGCCTTCATATCTCAGAATTTCGCATAATATTGCATTTTAAGCAAGTTTTCTTACATTTTGTTTCGTACGAAAAATCATCGAATTTAGCAATATTTTTACGTTTATCATCTCCTTTTCCTTTATGTTATTTAAACAAAATATCATCGAATTAGGCAATATTTTGCCGTTTTTCCAGGTTTTTGTGAATTTTCAGTTTATAGGTATTAATTCATTATATATACGATAAAAATTATGCAAACACATAATTGATTATATAATAACCTTAAATGCTTCATTTTCAATCAACTATTTGTTTCACGTTTAAATACTGAGTAAGATATTGAAAAGGGGAGAAGTTCTGTTTTTATTGCATATATTGACGTTTCAGCCGGAATGGAGATGTTTTCGTGTACATCTGCCATCGGTAATATAAACAGAAAATCAAGAACATTTTAGTTAATTCTAATGAAAACACATTTTTTTTTATCATTTGTATTGGAAACAACATTGTCAACTGTCTTTTCTTGGATTTAAATAATACGAAACCTCGCTCTATGATTTGTAGTTAAAATCCTCAAATATGGTAAAATAGTGACTTTTTTCACGTTTTTCATGTAGTTTGATAATACGTAAATATATTCATTTTCACCATTATTTCGATACTATTTCATGGAGTATCACGATATGTGATTTGGCCTTCAAATCTCAGAATTTCGCATAATATTGCATTTTAAGCAAGTTTTCTTACATTTTGTTTCGTACGAAAAATCATCGAATTTAGCAATATTTTGACGTTTATCATTTCCTTTTCCTTCATGTGAATTAAGCAAAATATCATCGAATTAGGCAATATTTTGGCGTTTTTCCACTTTTTTGTGAATTTTCAGTTTATAGGTGTTAATTCATTATATATACGATAAAATGATGCAAACACCTAATTGATTATATAATAATCTTAAATACTTCATTTTCAATCATCTATTTGTTTCTCGTTAAAATACTGAGTAAGATATTGAAAAGGGGAGAATTTCTGTTTTTATTGCATATATCGACGTTTCAGCCGGAATAGAGCGGTTTTACGTGTACATCTTCCATCGGTAATATAAACGGAAAATCAGGAACATTTTAGTTAATTCTAATGAAAACACATTGATTTTTATCATTTGTATTGGAAACAACATTGTCAAATGTCTTTTCTTGGATCTAAATAATACGAAACCTCGCTCCATGATTTGAAGTTAAAATCTTCAAATATGGTTATATAGTGACTTTTTTCACGTTTTTCATGTAGTTTGATATTACGTAAATATATTCATTTTTACCAATATTTCGATACTATTTCATGTAGTATCACGATATGTGATTTGTCCTTCAAATATCCGAATTTCGCATAATATTGCATTTTAAGCAAGTTTTCTTGCATTTTGTTTCGTACGAAAAATCATCGAATTTAGCAATATTTTGACGTTTATCGTCTCCTTTTCCTTATGTGATTTAAACAAATTATCATCGAATTAGGAAATATTTTGCCGTTTATCATCCCCTTTTCTTTTATATGATTTAAGCAAAATATCATCGAATTAGGCAATATTTCGCCGTTTTTCCACGTTTTTGTGAATTTTCAGTTTATTGTTATTAATTCATTAAATATACGATAAAAATGATGCAAACACATAATTGATTAGAAATTAACCTTAAATACTTCATTTCAATCAACTATTTGTTTCTCGGTAAAATACTGAGTAGGATATTGAAAAGGGGAGAAGTTCGGTTTTTATTGCATATATCGACGTTTCAGCCGGATTAGAGCGGTTTAACGTGTACATCTTCCATCGGTATTATAAACGGGAAATCAGGAACATTTTAGTTAATTCTAATAAAAACACATTGGTTTTTATCATTTGTATTGGAAACCACATTGTTATATGTCTTTTCTCGGATTCAAATAATACGAAACCTCGCTCTATGATTTGAAGTTAAAATCCTCAAATATGGTAAAATAGTGACTTTTTATTGTTTTTCATGTAGTTTGATAATACGTAAATATATTCATATTTACCAATATTTCGATACTATTTCATGTAGTATCACGATATGTCATTTGGCCTTCAAATCTCAGAATTTCGCATAATATTGCATTTTAAGCAAGTTTTCTTGCATTTTGTTTCGTACGAAAAATCATCGAATTTAGCAATATTTTGACGTTTATCATCCCCTTTTCCTTTATGTGATTTAAACAAAATATCATCGAATTAGGCTATATTTTGCAGTTTTTCCACGTTTTTGTGAATTTTCAGTTTATTGTTATTAATTCATTATACATACGATAAAAATGATGTAAACACATAATTGATTAGATAATACCTGAAATACTTCATTTTCAATCATCTATTTGTTTCTCGTTAAAATACTAAGTAAGATATTGAAAAGGGGAGAAGTTCTGTTTTTATTGCATATATTGACGTTTTAGCCGGAATAGAGCGGTTTTACGTGTACATCTTCCATCGGTAATATAAACGGAAAATCAAGAACATTTTAGTTAATTCTAATGAAAACACATTTTTTTTATCATTTGTATTGGAAACAACATTGTCAAATGTCTTTTCTTGGATCTAAATAATACGAAACCTCGCTCCATGATTTGAAGTTAAAATCCTCAAATATGGTTATATAGTGACTTTTTTCACGTTTTTCATGTAGTTTGATATTACGTAAATATATTCATTTTTACCAATATTTCGATACTATTTCATATAGTATCACGATATGTGATTTGGCCTTCAAATATCCGAATTTCGCTTAATATTGCATTTTAAGCAAGTTTTCTTGCATTTTGTTTCGTACGAAAAATCATCGAATTTAGCAATATTTTGACGTTTATCGTCTCCTTTTCCTTATGTGATTTAAACAAAATATCATCGAATTAGCCAATATTTTTTCCGTTTTTCCACGTTTTTGTGAATTTTCAGTTTATAGGTATTAATTCATTATATATACGATAAAAATGATGCAAACACATAATTGATTAGATAATAACCTTAAATACTTCATTTTCAATCATCTATTTGTTTCTCGTTAAAATTCTGAATAAGATATTGAAAAGGGGAGAAGTTCGGTTTTAATTGCATATATCGACGTTTCAGCCGGATTAGAGCGGTTTCACGTGTACATCTTCCATCGGTAATATAAACGGAAAATCAGGAACATTTTAGTTATTTCTAATGAAAACACATTTGTTTTTATCATTTGTATTGGAAACAACATTGTTATATGTCTTTTCTTGGATCTAAATAATACGAAACCTCGCTCTATGTTTTGAAGTTAAAATCCCCAAATATGGTAAAATAGTGATTTTTTTCACGTTTTTCATGTAGTTTGATAATACGTAAATATATTCATTTTTACCAATATTTCGATACTATTTCATGTAGTATCACAATATGTGATTTGGCCTTCAAATCTCAGAATTTCGCATAATATTGCATTTTAAGCAAGTTTTCTTGCATTTTGTTTCGTACGAAAAATCATCAAATTTAGCAATATTTTGACGTTAATCGTCTCCTTTTCCTTATGTGATTTAAACAAAATATCATCGAATTAGGAAATATTTTGCCGTTTTTCCACGTTTTTGTGAATTTTCAGTTTATAGGTATTAATTCATTATATATACGATAAAAATTATGCAAACACATAATTGATTATATAATAACCTTAAATGCTTCATTTTCAATCAACTATTTGTTTCTCGTTTAAATACTGAGTAAGATATTGAAAAGGGGAGAAGTTCTGTTTTATTGCATATATTGACGTTTCAGCCGGAATAGAGATGTTTTCGTGTACATCTTCCATCGGTAATATAAACGGAAAATCAGGAACATTTTAGTTAATTCTAATGAAAACACATTGATTTTTATCATTTGTATTGGAAACAACATTGTTATATGTCTTTTCTTGGATCTAAATAATACGAAACATCGTTCTATGATTTGAAGTTAAAATCCTCAAATATGGTAAAATAGTGACTTTTTCACGTTTTTCATGTAGTTTGATATTACGTAAATATATTCATTTTTACCAATATCTCGATACTATTTCATGTAGTATCACAATATGTGATTTGGCCTTCAAATCTCAGAATTTCGCATAATATTGCATTTTAAGCAAGTTTTCTTGCATTTTTTCGTACGAAAAATCATCGAATTTAGCAATATTTTGACATTTATCATCCCCTTTTGCTTTATATGATTTAAACAAAATATCATCGAATTAGGCAATATTTTGACGTTTATCATCTCCTTTTCTTTTATATGATTTAAGCAAAATATCATCGAATTAGGCAATATTTCGCCGTTTTTCCACGTTTTTGTGAATTTTCAGTTTATTGTTATTAATTCATTATATATACGATAAAAATGATGCAAACACATAATTGATATTGAACTATAGCTATACAGAGCAGGATATTGAAAAGGGGAGAAGTTCGGTTTTTATTGCATATATCGACGTTTCAGCCGGATTAGAGCGGTTTTACGTGTACATCTTCCATCGGTAATTTAAACGGAAAATCAAGAACATTTTAGTTAATTCTAATGAAAACACGTTGTTTTTTATCATTTGTATTGGAAACAACAGTGTCATATGTCTTTTCTTGGATCTAAATAATACGAAACCTCGCTCTATGATTTGAAGTTAAAATCCTCAAATATGGTAAAATAGCGACTTTTTCACGTTAATCATGTGAGGATGAAGAGAGGGATGCAGAGGCTTAAGCGAGAGATGCACAGACTCAAGAGAGGGATGCAGAGGCTCAAGAGAGTGATGCAAAGGCTCAAGAGAGAGATGCAGAGGCTCAAGAGAGTGATGCAGAGGCTCAAGAGAGCGATGCAGAGGATCAAGAGAGTGATGCAGAGGCCCAAGAGAGTGATGCAGAGGACCAAGAGAGGGATTCAGAGGCTCAAGAGAGGGAATCAGAGGCTTAAGAGAGTGATGCAGAGGCTGAAGAGAGTATTGCAGAGGCTCACGAGAGGGATGCAGAGGCTTACGAGAGTGATGCAGAGGCTCAAGAGATGGATGCAGAGGCTTAAGAGAGTGATGCAAAGGCTCAAGAGAGGGATGCAGAGGCTCAAGAGAGGGATGCAGGGGTTCAAGAGAGGGATGCAGGGGCTAAAGAGAGGGATGCAGAGGCTCAAGTAAGAGATGCAGAGGCACAAGAGAGAGATGCAAAGGCTCTTGAGAGTGACGCAGAGACTCAAGAGAGGGATGCAGAGGCTCAAGTAAGGGATGCCGAGGCTTAAGAAAGTGATGCAGAGGCTCAAAATAGGGATGCAGAGGCTTAAGAGGGTGATGCAGAGGCTCAAGAGAGTGATGGAGAGGCTCAAGAGAGAGATGCAGAGGCTTTAGAGAGTGATGCAAAGGCTCAGGAGGGGGATGCAGAGGCTCATGAGAGGGATGCAGGAGTTTAAAAGAGTGATGCAGAGGCTCAAGAAAAGGATGCAGAGGCTTAAGAAAGTGATGCAGAGGCTCAAAAAAGGGATGCAGAGGCTTAAGAGGGTGATGCAGAGGCTCAAGAGAGTGATGCAGAGGCTCAAGAGAGGGATGCAGAGGCTCAAGAGAGTGATGCAGAGGATCAAGAGAGGGAAGCAAAGGCTTAAGAGAGTGATGCAGAAGCTGAAGAGAGTGATGCAGAGGCTATAGAGAGTGATGCAGAAGCTTAAGAGAGTGATGCAGAGATTCAAGAGAGTGATGCAGAGGATCAAGAGAGTGATGCAGAGGCTCGAGAGAGTGATGCAGAGGCTCAAGAGAAGGATTCAAAGGCTTAAGAGAGTGATGCAGAGACCTCAAGAGAGTGTTGCAGAGGCTCAAAAGAGTGATGCAGAGGCTCATGAAAGTGATGCAGATGCTCTAGAGAGTGATGCAGAGGATCAAGAGAGTGATGCAGAGGCTCAAGAGAGTGATGCAAACGATCAAGAGAGTGATGCAGAGGCTCAAGAGAGTGATGCAGAGGATCAAGAGAGTGATGAAGAGGCTCAAGAGTGATGCAGAGGATTAAGAGAGGGAAGCAGAGGCTTAAGAGAGTGATGCAGAGGCTGAAGAAAGTGATGCAGAGGCTCAAGAGAGTGATTCAGAGGCTTACGAGAGTGATGCAGAGGCTTAGGAGAGTGATGCAGAGGCTTAAGAGAGTGAGGCAGAGGCTCAAGAGAGGGATGCAGGGGCTTTACCGAAAGCGGCGATGGATCACATTCTGCCCAATCCCTCCCTGCAGTTTTCAAAATATCAAAAACATAAAAAATTCGACGCTTGAGCAATATTTTTGAGCCAAATTCTGGCTTTCTGCACGTGTTCGCAGTTTGAAATTACGAATTTTTACACCGAAAATGTGCCAATTACTGAAAGCGGCGATGGATCACATTTTGCCCAAACACTCCCTGCAGTTTTCAAAAAATCCCAAACATCCCAAATTCGAAGCTTGAGTCATATTTTGGAGCCAAGTTCTGGCACTCTGCACGTATTCGCAGTTTGAAATTACGACTTTTTATACCGAAAATATGCCAATTACTGAGAGCGGCGATGTATCACATTATGTCCAAACCCTCCCTGTAGTTTTCAAAATACCCCAAACATCCCAAATTCGATCCTTGATCCTAATTTTGGAGCCAAATTCTGACTCTCTGCACGTATTCGCAGTTTGAAATTACGAATTTTTATACTGAAAATATGCCAATAACTAAAAGCAGCGATAGGTCACATTTTGCCCAAACCCCCCTGCAGTTTTCAAAATATCCCTAACATCTCAAATTCGACCCGTCAGCCATAACCACTGCGAAAGCATTTGCCAAGGTTGTTTTCATTAATTAATCCCTGGAATACGATCCCCTGCCGCGAAGAATCGTTTTTTCATCCAAGTACACATTTTAATGTTGCGTTAAACAAAGGTTACAGCTAAGGAAATGCGCCCAGTAAATCCTCCCCGGCCAGGATACGAACCAATGACATAACGCAAGCGGAACGCCAGGCAAGTGTCTTACCATTACTCCACGGAGACTGTAAATCCAAAATCCATATACAAAAAATATGCGTATTACTGAGAGCGGCGATGGATCACATTTTGCCCAAACCCTCCCTGCAGTTTTCAAAATATCCCAAACATCTCAAATTCGACCCTTAAGAAATATTTTGGAGCCAAATTCTGGCTCTCTACACGTATTCGCAGTGTGAAACTACGAATTTTTATACTGAAAATATGCAAATTACTGAAAGCAGCGATGGGTCATATTTTGCCCAAACCCTCCCTGCAGTTTTCAAAATATCCCCAACATCCCAAATTCGACCCTTGAGCCATATTTTGGAGCCAAATTCTGGCTCTCTGCACATATTCGCAGGTTGAAATTACGACATTTTATATCGAGAATATGCAAATTACTGAAAGCAGCGATGGGTCATATTTTGCCCCCCCCCCCCCTGCAGTTTTTTTAATATGCCAAACATCCCCAATTCGACGCTTGAGACATATTTTGGAGCCAAAATCGGGTTCTCTGCACGTATTCGCAGTTTGAAATATTTTCATTTTATACCGACAATATGCAAATTACTGAGAGCGGCGATGGGTCACATTTTGCCAAAACCCCCCTGCAGTTTCAAAATATCCAAAACATCCAAAAGTCGACCCTTGAGCCATATTTTGAAGCCAAATTCTGGCTCTCTGCACGTATTCCCAGTTTGAAATGACGACTTTTTATACCAAAAATATGCCAATTACTGAAAGCGACGATGGACCACATTTCGCCTAATCCCTCCCTGCAGTTTTCAAAATAACCTAAACATCCTAAATTCGACCTTTGAGCCTAATTTTGGAGCCACATTCTGGCTCTCTGCACGTATTCGCAGTTTGAAATTACGACTTTTTATACCGAAAATATGCTAATTACTTAGAGCTGCGATGGATCACATTTTGCCCAAGCCGTCCCTGCAGTTTTCAAAATATCCCAAACATCCCAATTTCGACCCATAAGATTATATTTTGAACACAAATTCTGGCTTTCTGCACGTATTCGCAGTTTGAAATTACGACTTTTTATAACGAAAATATGACAATTACTGAAAGCGGCGATTGATCACATTTTGCCCAAACCCTTCCTGCAGTTTGCAAAATATCCAAAACGTCCCAAATTCAACCCTTATGCTATATTTTGGAGCCAAATTCAGGCTCTCTGCACGTATTTCCAGTTTGAAATGACGACTTTTTATACCAAAAATATGCCAATTACTGAGTGCCACGATGGACCACATTTTGCCTAATCCCTCCCTGTAATTTTCAAAATAACCCAAACATCCCAAATTCGACGCTTGAGACATATTTTGGAGCCAAATTCGGGCTCTCTGCACGAATTCGCAGTTTGAATTTATTTCATTTTATACCGACAATATGCCAATTATTGAGAGCGGCGATGGGTCACATTTTGCCAAAACTCCCCCTGCAGTTTTCAAAATATCCCAAACATCCCAAATTCGAACCTTGAGCCATATTTTGTAGCCAAATTCTGGCTCTCTGCACGTATTCGCAGTTTGAAATTACGACTTTTTATATATATATTTTTTTTTTTTTTGAGATACATACAAGAGTTGTTACATTCTATTACAGCATCTAGTACGCGTAGCGTTTCGGGCAGGTCCCTGGAATACGATCCCCTGCCGCGAAGAATCGTTTTTTCATCCAAGTACACATTTTAATGTTGCGTTAAACAAAGGCTACAGCTAAGGAAATGCGCCCAGTAAATCCTCCCCGGCCAGGATACGAACCAATGACATAACGCTAGCGGAACGCCAGGCGAGTGTCTTACCACTACACCACGGAGACTGTAAATCCAAAATCCATATACAAAAAATATGCTAATTACTGAGAGCGGCGATGGACCACATTTTGCCCAAACCCTCCCTGCAGTTTTCAAAATATCCCAAACATCTCAAATTCGACACCTAAGAATTATTTTGGAGCCAAATTCTGGCTCTCTGCACGTATTCGCAGTTTGAAACTACGAATTTTTATACTGAAAATATGCAAATTACTCAAAGCAGCGATGGGTCATATTTTGCCCAAACCCTCCCTTCAGTTTTCAAAACATCCCCAACATCCCCAATTCGACCCTTGAGCCATATTTTGGAGCCAAATTCTGGCTCTCTGCACATATTCGCAGGTTGAAATTACGACATTTTATATCGAGAATATGCAAATTACTGAAAGCAGAGATGAGTCATATTTTGCCACCCCCCCTCGCAGTTTTTTTTAATATCCCAAACATCCCCAATTCGACGCTTGAGACATATTTTGGAGCCAATATCGGGTTCTCTGCACGTATTCGCAGTTTGAAATATTTTCATTTTATACCGACAATATGCAAATTACTGAGAGCGGCGATGGGTCACATTTTGCCAAAACCCCCCTGCAGTTTCAAAATATCCCAAACTTCCCAAACTCGACCCTAGAGCCATATTTTGAAGCCAAATTCTGGCGCTCTGCACGTATTCGCAGTTTGAAATTACGACTTTTTATACCGAAAATATGCCAATTACTGTAAGCGGCGATGGATCACATTTTGCCCAATTCTCCCTGCCGTTTTCAAAATATCCCAAACATCCCAAATTCGACGCTTGAGTCATATTTTGGAGGCAAATTCTGGCACTCTGAAGTATTCGCAGTTTAAAATTACGACTTTTTATATCGAAAATATGCCAATTACTGAGAGCGGCGATGGATCACATTTTGCCCAAACCTTCCCTGCAGTTTTCAAAATATCCCAAACATCCCAAATTCGACCTATAAGAATTATTTTGGAGCCAAATTCTGGCTCTCTGCGCGTATTCGCAGTCTAAAATTACGACTTTTTATACTGAAAATATGCCAATTACTGAAAGGAGCGATGAGTCACATTTTGCCCAAACCCCCATGCAGTTTGCAAAATATCCTAAACATCCTAAATTCGACCTTTGAGCCTAATTTTGGAGCCAAATTATGGCTCTCTGCACGTATTCGCAGTTTGAAATTACGTCTTTTTATACTGAAAATATGCCAATTACTGACACCAGCGAAAGGTCACATTTTGCCCAAACCCCCCTGCAGTTTTCAAAATATCCCAAATATCCCAAATTCGACCCTTGAGCTATATTTTGGAGCCAAAGTCTGGCTCTCTGCATGTATTCGCAGTTAGAAATGACGAATTTTTATACCAAAAATATGCCAATTACTGAGAGCGACGATGGACCACATTTTGCCTAATCCCTCCCTGCAGTTTTCAAAATAACCTAAACATCCTAAATTCGAACTTTGAGCCTAATTTTGGAGCCACATTCTGGCTCTCTGCACGTATTCGCAGTTTAAAATTACGACTTTTTATATCGAAAATATGCCAATTACTGAGAGCGGCGATGGATCACATTTTGCCCAAACCTTCCCTGCAGTTTTCAAAATATCCCAAACATCCCAAATTCGACCTATAAGAATTATTTTGGAGCCAAATTCTGGCTCTCTGCGCATATTCGCAGTCTAAAATTACTAATTTTTATACTGAAAATATGCCAATTACTGAAAGGAGCGATGGGTCACATTTTGCCCAAACCCCCCTGCAGTTTGCAAAATATCCTAAACATCCTAAATTCGACCTTTGAGCCTAATTTTGGAGCCAAATTCTGGCTCTCTTCACGTATTCGCAGTTTGAAATTACGACTTTTTATACTGAAAATATGCTAATTACTAAGAGCAGCGATGGATCACATTTTGCCCAAACCCTCCCTGCAGTTTTCCAAATATTTCAAACATCCCAAATTCGACACTTGAGCCTAATTTTGGAGCCAAATTCTGACTCTCTGCACGTATTCGCAGTTTGAAATTACGTCTTTTTATACTGAATATATGCCAATTACTGACAGCAGCGAAAGGTCACATTTTGCCCAAACCCCCCTGCAGTTTTCAAAATATCCCAAATATCCCAAATTCGACCCTTGAGCTATATTTTGGAGCCAACGTCTGGCTCTCTGCACGTATTCGCAGTTTGAAATTACGATTTTTATACCGAAAATATGCTAACAACTTAGAGCTGCGATGGATCACATTTCGCCCAAGCCCTCCCTGCAGTTTTCAAAATATCCCAAACATCCCAAATTCGACCCATAAGAATTATTTTGAACACAAATTCTGGCTTTCTGCACGTATTCGCAGTTTGAAGTTACGACTTTTTTTACCGAAAATATGACAACTACTGAAAGCAGCGATTGATCACATTTTGCCCAAACCCTTCCTGCAGTTTGCAAAATATCCAAAACATCCCAAATTCAACCCTTGTGCTATATTTTGAAGCAAAATTCAGGCTCTCTGCACTTATTTCCAGTTTGAAATAACGACTTTTTATACCAAAAGCATGCCAATTACTGAGAGCGACGATGGACCACATTTTGCCTAATCCCTCCCTGCAGTTTTCAAAATGTCCCAAACATCCCAAATTCGACGCTTGAGACATATTTTGGAGCCAAATTCGGGCTTTCTGCACGTATTCGCAGTTTGAATTTATTTCATTTTATACCGACAATATGCTAATTACTGAGAGCGGCGATGGGTCACATTTTGCCAAAACCCCCCATGCAGTTTTCAAAATATCCCAAACATCCCAAATTCGAACCTTGAGCCATATTATGGAGCCAAATTCTGGCTTTCTGCACGTATTCGCAGTTTGAAATTACGAATTTGTATACCGAAAATATGCCAATTACTGAAAGCGGCGATGGATCACATTTTGCCCAAATCCTCCCTGCAGTTTTCAAAATATCCCAAACATCTCAAATTCGACCTTTCAGACATATTTTGGAGCGAAATTCTGGCTCTCTGCACGTATTCGCAGTTTGAAATTACGACTTTTTATATTTTATTTATTTTTTTTTTTTTGAGATATATACAAGAGTTGTTACATTCTATTACAGCCACTAGTACGCGTAGCGTTTCGGGCAGGTCCCTGGAATACGATCCCCTGCCGCGAAGAATCGTTTTTTCATCCAAGTACACATTTTAATGTTGCGTTAAACAAAGGCTACAGCTAAGGAAATGCGCCCAATAAATCCTCCCCGGCCAGGATACGAACCAATGACATAACGCTAGCGGAACGCCAGGCGAGTGTCTTACCACTTCACCACGGAGACTGTAAATCCAAAATCCATATATAAAAAATATGCTAATTACTGAGAGCGGCGATGGATCACATTTTGCTCAAACCCTCCCTGTAGCTTTCAAAATATCCCAAACATCTCAAATTCGACCCTTAAGAATTATTTTGGAGCCAAATTCTGGCTCTCTGCACGTATTCGCAGTTTGAAACTACGAATTTTTATACTGAAAATATGCAAATTACTGAAAGCAGCGATGGGTCATATTTTGCCCAAACCCTCCCTGCAGTTTTCAAAATATCCCCCAACATCCCAAATTCGACCTTTGAGCCTAATTTTGGAGCCACATTCTGGCTCTCTGCACATATTCGCAGGTTGAAATTACGACATTTTATATCGAGAATATGCAAATTACTGAAAACAGCGATGGGTCATGTTTTGCCCCCCCCCCTGCAGTTTTTTTTAATCCCAAACATCCCCAATTGGACGCTTGAGACATATTTTGGAGCCAAAATCGGGTTCTCTACACGTATTCGCAGTTTGAAATATATTCATTTTATACCGACAATATGCAAATTACTGAGATCTACGATGGGTCACATTTTGCCAAAACCCCCCTGCAGTTTCAAAATATCTCAAACTTCCCAAATTCGACCATTAAGCTATATTTTGGAGCCAGGGAGGGTTTGGGCATAATGTGATACATCGCCGCTCTCAGTAATTGGCATATTTTCGGTATAAAAAGTCGTAATTTCAAACTGCGAATACGTGCAGAGTGCCAGAACTTGGCTCCAAAATATGACTCAAGCTTCGAATTTGGGATGTTTGGGATTTTTTGAAAACTGCAGGGAGTGTTTGGGCAAAATGTGATCCATCGCCGCTTTCAGTAATTGGAAGATGTACACGTATAACCGCTCTATTCCGGCTGAAACGTCGATATATGCAATAAAAACAGAACTTCTCCCCTTTTCAATATCTTACTCAGTATTTTAAAGATAAACAAATAGATGATTGAAAATGAAGTATTTAAGGTTATTATCTAATCAATTATGTGTTTGCATCATTTTTATCGTATATATAATGAATTAATACCCATAGACTGAAAATTCACAAAAACGTGGAAAAAAGGGAAAATATTGCCTAATTCGATGATATTTTGTTTAAATCACATAAAGGAAAAGGATATGTTAAACGTCAAAATATTACAAAATTCGATGATTTTTCGTAAGATACAAAATACAAGAAAACTTGCTTAAAATGCAATATTATTCGAAATTCTGAGATTTGAAGGCCAAATCACATATCGTGAAACTACATGAAATATTATCGAAATATTGGTAAAAATGAATATATTTACGTAATATCAAACTACATGAAAAACGTGAAAAAAGTAACTATTTAAGCGTATTTGAGGATTTTAACTTCAAATCATAGAGCGAGGTTTCGTATTATTTAGATCCAAGAAAAGACATATGACAATGTTGTTTCCAATACAAATGATAAAAAACAATGAGTTTTCATTAGAATTAACTAAAATATTATTGATTTTCTGTTTATAATACCGATGGAAGATGTACACGTAAAACCGCTCTATTCCGGCTGAAACGTCGATATATGCAATAAAAACAGAACTTCTCCCCTTTTCAATATCCTACTCAGTATTTTAACGAGAAACAAATGGTTGATTGAAAATGAAGTATTTAAGGTTATAAACTAATCAATTATGTGTTTGCATCATTTTTATCGTATATATAATGAATTAATAACGATAAACTGAAAATTCACAAAAACGTGGAAAAACGGCAAAATATTGCCTAATTCGATGATATTTTGTTTAAATCACATAAAGGAAAAGGGGATGATAAACGTCAAAATATTGCTAAATTCGATGATTTTTCGTACGAAACAAAATGCAAGAAAACTTGCCTAAAATGCAATATTATGCGAAATTCTGAGATTTGAAGGCCAAATCACATATCGTGATACTACATGAAATAGTATCGAAATATTGGTAAAAATGAATATATTTACGTAATATCAAACTACATTCAAAACGTGAAAAAAGTAACTATTTAACCGTATTTGAGGATTTTAACTTCAAATCATAGAGCGAGGTTTCGTATTATTTAGATCCAAGAAAAGACATATGACAATGTTGTTTCCAATACAAATGATAAAAAACAATGTGTTTCGTTACAATTAAATAAAATGTTCCTGATTTTCCGTTTATATTACCGATGGAAGATGTACACGTAAAACCGCTCTAATCCGGCTAAAACGTCGATATATGCAATAAAAACCGAACTTCGCCCCTTTTCAATATCCTACTCAGTATTTTAAAGAGAAACAAGTGGTTGATTGAAAATGAAGTATTTAAGGTTAATTTCTAATCAATTATATGTTTGCATCATTTTTATCGTATATTTAATGAATTAATAACAATAAACTGAAAATTCACAAAAACGTGGAAAAACGGCCAACTATTGCCTAATTCGATGATATTTTGTTTAAATCACATAAAGGAAAAGGGGATGATAAACGTAAAAATATTGCTAAATTCGATGATTTTTCGTACGAAACTAAATGCAAGAAAACTTGCTTAAAATGCAATATTATGCGAAATTCTGAGATTTGAAAGCCAGATCACATATCGTGATACAACATGAAATAGTATCGAAATATTGGTAGAAATGAATATAATTACGTAAAATCAAACTACATGAAAAACGTGAAAAAAGTAACCGTATTTTATCCGTAATTTAACCGTATTTGGGGATTTTAACTTCAAATCATAGAGCGAGGTTTCGTATTATTTAGATTCAAGAAAAAACATATGACAATGTTGTTTCCAATACAAATGCTAAAAATCAATGTGTTTTCATTAGAATTAACTAAAATGTTCTTGATTTTCCGGTTATATTACCGATGGAAGATGTACACGTAAAACCGCTCTATTCCGGCTGAAACGTCCATATATGCAATAAAAACAGAACTTCTCCCCTTTTCAATATTTTACTCTGTATTTTAACGAGAAACAAATAGATGATTGAAAATGAAGTATTTAAGGTTAGTTTCTAATCAATTATGTGTTTGCATCATTTTTATCATATATATAATGAATTAATACCCATAGACAGAAAATTCACAAAAACGTGGAAAAGTGGCAAAATATTGCCTAATTCGATGATATTTTGTTTATATCACATAGAGGAAAAGGAGATGATAAACATCAAAATATTGCTAAATGCGATAATTTTTCGTACGAAACAAAATGCAAGAAAACTTGCTTAAATGCAATATTATGTAAAATTCTGAGATTTGAAGGCCAAATCACATATCGTGATACTACATGAAATTGTATCGAAAAATTGGTAAAAATGAATATATTTACGTAATATCAAACTTCATGAAAAACGTGAAAAAAGTAACTATTTAACACTATTTGAGGATTTTAACTTCAAATCATAGAGCGGGGTTTAGTATTATTTAGATCCAAGAAAAGACATATGACAATGTTGTTTCCAATACAAATGATAAAAAACAATGTGTTTTCGTTACAATTAACTAAAATGTTCCTGATTTTCCGTTTATATTACCGATGGAAGATGTACACGTAAAACCGCTCTAATCCGGCTAAAACGTCGATATATGCAATAAAAACCGAACTTCGCCCCTTTTCAATATCCTACTCAGTATTTTAAAGAGAAACAAATGGTTGATTGAAAATGAAGTATTTAAGGTTAATTTCTAATCAATTATATGTTTGCATCATTTTTATCGTATATTTAATGAATTAATAACAATAAACTGAAAATTCACAAAAACGTGGAAAAACGGCTCTATTTTTTGAAGTTAAAATCCTCAAATATGGTAAAATAGTTTATTTTTTCACGTCAATCATGTAGTTTGATATTACGTATATATATTAATTGTTATCAATATTTCGATACTATTTCATGTAGTATCACGATATGTGATTTGGCCTTCAAATCTCAGAATTTCGCATAATATTGCATTTTAAGCAAGTTTTCTTGCATTTTGTTTCGTACGAAAAATCCTCGAATCAATATTTTGACGTGTATCATCCCCTTTTCCTATATGTGATTTAAACAAAATATCATCGAATTAGGCAATATTTTGCCGTTTTTCCACGTTTTTGTGAATTTTCAGTCTATGGGTATTAATTCATTATATATACGATAAAAATGATGCAAACACATAATTGATTATATAATAACCTTAAATACCTAATTTGCAATCAACTATTTGTTTCTCGTTTAAATACTGAGTAAGATATTGAAAAGGGGAGGAGTTCTGTTTTTATTGCATATATCGACGTTCCAGCCGGAATAGAGATTTTTCGTGTACATCTTCCATCGGTAATATAAACGGAAAATCAAGAACATTTTAGTTAATTCTAATGAAAACACACTGTTTTTTATAATTTGTATTGGAAACAACATTGTCATATGTCTTTTCTTGGATCTAAATAATACGAAACCTCGCTCTATGATTTGAAGTTAAAATCCTCAAATATGGTTAAATAGTTCATTTTTTCACGTTTTTCATGTAGTTTGATATTACGTAAATATATTAATTTTTACCAATATTTCGATACTATTTCATGTAGTATCACGATATGTGATTTGGCCTTCAAATCTTAGAATTTCGCATAATATTGCATTTTAAGCAAGTTTTCTTACATTTTGTTTCGCACGAAAAATCATCGAATTTAGCAATATTTTGACGTTTATCATCTCCTTTTCCTTTATGTGATTTCAACAAAATATCATCGAATTAGGCAATAATTTGCCGTTTTTCCACGTTTTGGTGAATTTTAAGTCTATGGGTATTAATTCATTATATATACGATAAAAATGATACAAACACATAATTGATTAGATAATAACCTTAAATACTTCATTTTCAATCATCTATTTGTTTTTTGTTAAAATACTGAGTAAGATATTGAACAGGGGAGAAGTTCGGTTTTTATTGCATATATCGACGTTTCAGCCGGATTAGAGCGGTTTTACGTGTACATCTTCCATCGGTAATTTAAACGGAAAATCAAGAACATTTTAGTTAATTCTAATGAAAACACATTGTTTTTTTATCATTTGTATTGGAAAGAACATTGTCATATGTCTTTTCTTGGATTTAAAAAATACGAAACATCGCTCTATGATTTGAAGGTAATATCCTCAAATATGGTAAAATAGTTACTTTTTTCACGTTAATCATATAGTTTGATATTACGTAAATATATTCATTTTTACCAATATTTCGATACTATTTCATGTAGTATCACGATATGTGATTTGACCTTCAAATCTCAGAATTTCGCATAATATTGCATTTTAAGCAAGTTTTCTTGCATTTTGTTTCGTACGAAAAATCATCGAATTTAGCAATATTTTGACGTTTATCATCCCCTTTTCCTTTATGTGATTTAAATAAAACATCATCGAATAAGGCAATATTTTGCCGTTTTTCCACGTTTTTGTGAATTTTCAGTTTATAGGTATTAATTCATTATATATACGGTAAAAATGATGCAAACACATAATTGATTAGATAATAACCTTAAATACATCATTTTCAATCATCTAATTGTTTCTCGTTAAAATACTGAGTAAGATATTGAAAAGGGGAGAAGTTCGGTTTTTATTGCATATATCGACGTTTCAGCTGGATTAGAGCGGGTTTTCGTGTACATCTTCCATCGGTAATATACAAGGAAAATCAATAACATTTTAGTTAATTCTAATGAAAACACATTGTTTTTTCTCATTTGTTTTGGAAACAACATTGTCATATGTCTTTTCTTGGATCTAAATAATACGAAACATCGCTCTATTTTTTGAAGTTAAAATCCTCAAATATGGTAAAATAGTTTCTTTTTTCACGTCAATCATGTAGTTTGATATTACGTATATATATTAATTTTTATCAATATTTCGATACTATTTCATGTAGTATCACGATATGTGATTTGGCCTTCAAATCTCAGAATTTCGCATAATATTGCATTTTAAGCAAGTTTTCTTGCATTTTGTTTCGTACGAAAAATCCTCGAATCAATATTTTGTTCAATATATATGGGGATGAAACCGAAGCTTGTTCAAGTGGGGATGAAACTGAAGCTTGTTCAAGTGGGATGAAACGGAAGCTTGTTCAAGTGGGGATGAAACGGAAGCTTGTTCAAGTGGGGACGAAACGTTTACTTTCGACGAGTTACATTCGATAATCAATTACTTATGTCGTAGAGGTTACGATTCCGATTGTAGTGATGGAGATGAAGTTTGCTTGAGTGCAGACGAAACGGAAGCTTGTTCGAGTGGGGAAGAAACTGATGAAACGTTGACTTTCGACAAGTTACATTCGATAATCAATTACTTATGCCGTAGTGGTTACGATTGTAGTGATGATTGGAGTGGTTACGATACCGATTGTAGTGATGGAGAAGATGAAGTTTGCCTGAGAGGAGACGAAACGGAAGCTTGTTCGAATGGGGAAGAAACTAATGAAACGTTGACTTTCGACGAGTTACATTCGATAATCAATTACTTATGTCGTAGTGGTTACGATTGTAGTGATGATTGTAGTGGTTACGATTGTAATGATGGAGAAGATGAAGTTTGCTTGAGTGGAGACGAAACTGATGAAACGTTGAGTTTCAATGAGTTATAACTCTCTGATATGACACTCTCCGTCAATCCCGCACACATACGCAACTCACAATTATAACATGAAACAGTGCAAAACACTTAGCACTGTTACAATCTCTCCCCCTCCAAACTCTCCCATTTCACCTCATGATCGCTGTCACCTTCTCCAACACTGCCACCAAAGCTACCTTCTCCAACACCCGGGGTCAAATCCTATCACCAATTCCAAGTTTACTATATTACCAGATGTTAGATATTGCATTATAATAATGGCCGGCGGAACTCAATATATATATATATATATATATATATATATATATATATATATATATATATATATATATATATATATATATATATATATATATATATATATATATATATATATATTTATATATATATATATATATATATATATATATATATATATATATATATATATATATATATATATATATATATATATATATATATCTTATATAGGTATTACTAGAGTTACTAGCAAAACACCAACTTTAGTATCCACAAAATGAACGTATCCGTAATGATGAAAATGTTCTTGATGTTTCTCGCGGTCACTTCTGGAATTTTTTTATTTTCATCATTTCAAAATCATGTTTATAACGAGGGAAAAAGATTTGGACCTGTCATTGGCTCAATCGTTGGACCCGTAAATGGACCCGTCATTGGCTCAATCGTTGGACCCGTAAATGAACCCATCATTGGCTCCGTCATTGGACCCGTTAATGGACCCATCATTGGCTCCATCATTGGACCCGTTAATGGACCCGTCGTTGGCTCTGTCGTTAGTGAAGATGGTAAGATGGCGGAGAAGATGACTGAAAGATTCTTAAAAATTCGTGCGTTGTTGATAATGGGCGGAGCTGTGGCAGGTTTCTTGATCATCAGCCGTTGGCTTCCTCGCCACCCGCTACATGATGAATGCAATGTGAAGGTAAGAGATTCCTCGAGTGGGGAAGAAACTGAAGCTTGTTCAAGTGGGGATGAAACCGAAGCTTGTTCAAGTGGGGAGGAAACCGAAGCTTGTTCAAGTGGGGATGAAACCGAAGATTGTTCAAGTGGGGATGAAACTGAAGATTGTTCAAGTGGGGATGAAACCGAAGCTTGTTCTAGTAGGGATGAAACCGAAGCTTGTTCAAGTGGGGATGAAACTGAAGCTTGTTCAAGTGGGGATGAAACGGAAGCTTTTTCAAGTGGGGATGAAACGGAAGCTTGTTCAAGTGGGGACGAAACGTTGACTTTCGACGAGTTACATTCGATAATCAATTACTTATGTCGTAGAGGTTACGATACCGATTGTAGTGATGGAGATGAAGTTTGCTTGAGTGCAGACGAAACGGAAGCTTGTTCGAATGGGGAAGAAACTAATGAAACGTTGACTTTCGACGAGTTACATTCGATAATCAATTACTTATGTCGTAGTGGTTACGATTGTAGTGATGATTGTAGTGGTTACGATTGTAGTGATGGAGCAGATGAAGTTTGCTTGAGTGGAGACGAAACTGATGAAACGTTGACTTTCGACGAGTTACATTGGATATTCAATTACTTATGCCATAGTAGTTACGATACCGATTGTAGTGATGGAGAAGATGAAGTTTGATTGGGTGGGGACGAAACTGATGAAACGTTGACTTTCAATGAGTTATAACTCTCTGATATGACACTCTCCGTCAATCCCGCACACATACGCAACTCACAATTATAACATGAAACAGTGCAAAACACTTAGCACTGTTACAATCTCTCCCCCTCCAAACTCTCCCATTTCACATCATGATCGCTGTCACCTTCTCCAACACTGCCACCAAAGCTACCTTCTCCAACACCCGGGGTCAAATCCTATCACCAATTCCAAGTTTACTATATTACCAGATGTTAGATATTGCATTATAATAATGGCCAACGGAACTCAATATATATATATATATATATATCTTATATAGGTATTACTAGAGTTACTAGCTAAACACCAACTTTAGTATCCGCAAAATGAACGTATCCGTAATGATGAAAATGTTCTTGATGTTTCTCGCGGTCACTTGTGGAATTTTTTTATTTTCTTCATTTCAAAATCATGTTTATGACGAGGGAAAAAGGTATGGACCTGTCATTGGCTCAATCGTTGGACCCGTAAATGGACCCGTCATTGGCTCAATCGTTGGACCCGTAAATGGACCCATCATTGGCTCCGTCATTGGACCCGTTAATGGACCTATCATTGGCTCCATCATTGGACTCGTTAATGAACCCATCATTGGCTCCATCATTGGACCCGTTAATGGACCCGTCGTTGGCTCTGTCGTTAGTGAAGATGGTAAGAAGGCGGTGAAGATGACTGAAAGATTCTTAAAAATTCGTGCGTTGTTGATAATGGGCGGAGCTGTGGCAGGTTTCTTGATCATCAGCCGTTGGCTTCCTCACCACCCGCTAGATGATGAATGCAATGTGAAAGTAAGAGATTCCTCGAGTGGGGAAGAAACTGAAGATTGTTCAAGTTGGGATGAAACCGAAGCTTGTTCCAGTGGGGATGAAACTGAAGCTTGTTCAAGTGGGGATGAAACCGAAGCTTGTTCAAGTGGGGATGAAACCGAAGCTTGTTCAAGTGGGGATGAAACTGAAGCTTTTTCAAGTGGGGATGAAACCGAAGCTTGTTCTAGTGGGGATGAAACCGAAGCTTGTTCAAGTGGGGATGAAACTGAAGCTTGTTCAAGTGGGGATGAAACGGAAGCTTGTTCAAGTGGGGATGAAACGGAAGCTTGTTCAAGTGGGGACGAAACGTTGACTTTCGACGAGTTACATTCGATAATCAATTACTTATGTCGTAGTGGTTACGATTGTAGTGATGATTGTAGTGGTTACGATTGTAGTGATGGAGAAGATGAAGTTTGCTTGAGTGGAGACGAAACTGATGAAACGACTTTCGACGAGTTACATTGGATATTCAATTACTTATGCTGTTGTAGTTACGATACCTATTTTAGTGATGGAGAAGATGAAGTTTGATTGGGTGGGGACGAAACTGATGAAACGTTGACTTTCAAGGAGTTATAACTCTCTGATAGGACACTCTCCGTCAATCCCGCACACATACGCAACTCACAATTATAACATGAAACAGTGCAAAACACTTAGCACTGTTACAATCTCTCCCCCTCTAAACTCTCCCATTTCACCTCATGATCGCTGTCACCTTCTCCAACACTGCCACCAAAGCTACCTTCTCCAACACCCGGGGTCAAATCCTATCACCAATTCCAAGTTTACTATATTACCAGATGTAAGATATTGCATTATAATAATGGCCAGCGGAACTCAATATATATATATATATATATATATATATATATCTTATATAGGTATTACTCGAGTTACTAGCAAAACACCAACTTTAGTATCCACAAAATGAACGTATCCGTAATGATGAAAATGTTCTTGATGTTTGTCGCGGTCACTTCTGGAATTTTTTTATTTTCTTCATTTGAAAATCATGTTTATGACGAGGGAAAAAGATTTGGACCTGTCATTGGCTCAATCGTTGGACCCGTAAATGGACCCGTCATTGGCTCAATCGTTGGACCCGTAAATGGACCCATCATTGGCTCCATCATTGGACCCGTTAATGTACCAGTCATTGGCTCCATCATTGGACCCGTTAATGGACCCTTCATTGGCTCCGTCATTGGACCCGTTAATGGACCCATCATTGGCTCCATCATTGGACTCGTTAATGAACCCATCATTGGCTCCATTATTGGACCCGTTAATGGACCCGTCGTTGGCTCTGTCGTTAGTGAAGATGGTAAGATGGCGGAGAAGATGACTGAAAGATTCTTAAAAATTCGTGCGTTGTTGATAATGGGCGGAGCTGTGGCAGGTTTCTTGATCATCAGCCGTTGGCTTCCTCGCCACCCGCTACATGATGAATGCAATGTGAAGGTAAGAGATTCCTCGAGTGGGGAAGAAACTGAAGCTTGTTCAAGTGGGGATGAAACCGAAGCTTGTTCAAATGGGGATGAAACCGAAGCTTGTTCAAGTGGGGAGGAAACCGAAGCTTGTTCAAGTGGGGATGAAACCGAAGATTGTTCAAGTGGGGATGAAACTGAAGCTTGTTAAAGTGGGGATGAAACCGAAGCTTGTTCTAGTGGGGATGAAACCGAAGCTTGTTCAAGTGGGGATGAAACTGAAGCTTGTTCAAGTGGGGATGAAACGGAAGCTTGTTCAAGTGGGGATGAAACGGAAGCTTGTTCAAGTGGGGACGAAACGTTGACTTTCGACGAGTTACATTCGATAATCAATTATTTATGTCGTAGTGGTTACGATTGTAGTGATGATTGTAGTGGTTACGATTGTAGTGATGGAGAAGATGAAGTTTGCTTGAGTGGAGACGAAACTGATGAAACGTTGACTTTCGACGAGTTTCATTGGATATTCAATTACTTATGCCATAGTAGTTACGATACCGATTGTAGTGATGGAGAAGATGAAGTTTGATTGGGTGGGGACGAAACTGATGAAACGTTGACTTTCAAGGAGTTATAACTCTCTGATAGGACACTCTCCGTCAATCCCGCACACATACGCAACTCACAATTATAACATGAAACAGTGCAAAACACTTAGCACTGTTACAATCTCTCCCCCTCCAAACTCTCCCATTTCACCTCATGATCGCTGTCACCTTCTCCAACACTGCCACCAAAGCTACCTTCTCCAACACCCGGGGTCAAATCCTATCACCAATACCAAGTTTACTATATTACCAGATGTTAGATATTGCATTATAATAATGGCCGGCGGAACTCAATATATATATATATATATATATATATATATATATATATATATATATATATATATATATATATATATATATATATATATATATATATATATATATATATCTTATATATGTATTACTCGAGTTACTAGCAAAACACCAACTTTAGTATCCACAAAATGAACGTATCCGTAATGATGAAAATGTTCTTGATGTTTGTCGCGGTCACTTCTGGAATTTTTATATTTTCTTCATTTGAAAATCATGTTTATGACGAGGGAAAAAGATTTGGACATGTCATTGGCTCAATCGTTGGACCCGTAAATGGACCCGTCATTGGCTCAATCGTTGGACCCGTAAATGGAACCATCATTGGCTCCATCATTGGACCCGTTAATGGACCCGTCATTGGCTCCATCATTGGACCCGTTAATGGACCCATCATTGGCTCCGTCATTGGACCCGTTAATGGACCCATCATTGGCTCCATCATTGGACCCGTTAATGGACCCGTCGTTGGCTCTGTCGTTAGTGAAGATGGTAAGATGGCGGAGAAGATGACTGAAAGATTCTTAAAAATTCGTGCGTTGTTGATAATGGGCGGAGCTGTGGCAGGTTTCTTGATCATCAGCCGTTGGCTTCCTCGCCACCCGCTACATGATGAATGCAATGTGAAGGTAAGAGATTCCTCGAGTGGGGAAGAAACTGAAGCTTGTTCAAGTGGGGATGAAACCGAAGCTTGTTCAAGTGGGGATGAAACCGAAGCTTGTTCAAGTTGGGATGAAACCGAAGCTTGTTCAAGTGTGGATGAAACCGAAGCTTGTTCAAGTGGGGATGAAACTGAAGCATGTTCAAGTGGGGATGAAACAGAAGCTTGTTCTAGTGGGGATGAAACCGAAGCTTGTTCAAGTGGGGATGAAACGGAAGCTTGTTCAAGTGGGGATGAAACGGAATCTTGTTCAAGTGAGGATGAAACGGAAGCTTGTTCAAGTGGGGACGAAACGTTGACTTTCGACGAGTTACATTCGATAATCAATTACTTATGTCGTAGAGGTTACGATACCGATTGTAGTGATGGAGATGAAGTTTGCTTGAGTGCAGACGAAACGGAAGCTTGTTCGAGTGGTGAAGAAATTGATGAAACGTTGACTTTCGACGAGTTACATTCGATAATCAATTACTTATGCCGTAGTGGTTACGATTGTAGTGGTTACGATACCGATTGTAGTGATGGAGAAGATGAAGTTTGCCTGAGTGGAGACGAAACGGAAGCTTGTCCGAATGGGGAAGAAACTGATGAAACGTTGACTTTCGAAGAGTTACATTCGATAATCAATTACTTATGTCGTAGTGGTTACGATTGTAGTGATGACTGTAGTGGTTACGATTGTAGTGATGGAGAAGATGAAGTTTGCTTGAGTGGAGACGAAACTGATGAAACGTTGACTTTCGACGAGTTACATTGGATATTCAATTACTTATGCCGTAGTAGTTACGATACCGATTGTAGTGATGGAGAAGATGAAGTTTGATTGGGTAGGGACGAAACTGATGAAACGTTGACTTTCAAGGACTTATAACTCTCTGATAGGACACTCTCCATCAATCCCGCACACATACGCAACTCACAATTATAACATGAAACAGTGCAAAACACTTAGCACTGTTACAATCTCTCCCCCTCCAAACTCTCCCATTTAACCTCATGATCGCTGTCACCTTCTCCAACACTGCCACCAAAGCTACCTTCTCCAACACCCGGGGTCAAATCCTATCACCAATTCCAAGTTTACTATATTACTAGATGTTAGATATTGCATTATAATAATGGCCGGTGGAACTCAATATATATATATATATATATATATATATATATATATATATATATATATATATATATATATATATATATATATATATATATATATATATATATATATATATGTATATCTTATATAGGTATTACTAGAGTTACTAGCTAAACACCAACTTTAGTATCCGCAAAATGAACGTATCCGTAATGATTAAAATGTTCTTGATGTTTCTCGCGGTCACTTGTGGAATTTTTTTATTTTCTTCATTTCAAAATCATGTTTATGACGAGGGAAAAAGATATGGACCTGTCATTGGCTCAATCGTTGGACCCGTAAATGGACCCGTCATTGGCTCAATCGTTGGACCCGTAAATGGACCCATCATTGGCTCCGTCATTGGGCCCGTTAATGGACCCATCATTGGCTCCATCATTAGACTCGTTAATGAACCCATCATTGGCTCCATCATTGGACCCGTTAATGGACCCGTCGTTGGCTCTGTCGTTAGTGAAGATGGTAAGAAGGCGGTGAAGATGACTGAAAGATTCTTAAAAATTCGTGCGTTGTTGATAATGGGCGGAGCTGTGGCAGGTTTCTTGATCATCAGCCGTTGGCTTCCTCACCACCCGCTAGATGATGAATGCAATGTGAAAATAAGAGATTCCTCGAGTGGGGAAGAAACTGAAGATTGTTCAAGTGGGGATGAAACCGAAGCTTGTTCCAGTGGGGATGAAACTGAAGCTTGTTCAAGTGGGGATGAAACCGAAGCTTGTTCAAGTGGGGATGAAACCGAAGCTTGTTCAAGTGGGGATGAAACTGAAGCTTGTTCAAGTGGGGATGAAACCGAAGCTTGTTCTAGTGGGGATGAAACCGAAGCTTGTTCAAGTGGGGATGAAACTGAAGCTTGTTCAAGTGGGGATGAAACGGAAGCTTGTTCAAGTGGGGATGAAACGGAAGCTTGTTCAAGTAGGGACGAAACGTTGACTTTCGACGAGTTACATTCGATAATCAATTACTTATGTCGTAGTGGTTACGATTGTAGTGATGATTGTAGTGGTTACGCTTGTAGTGATGGAGAAGATGAAGTTTGCTTGAGTGGAGACGAAACTGATGAAACGACTTTCGACGAGTTACATTGGATATTCAATTACTTATGCTGTAGTAGTTACGATACCTATTGTAGTGATGGAGAAGATGAAGTTTGATTGGGTGGGGACGAAACTGATGAAACGTTGACTTTAAAGGAGTTATAACTCTCTGATAGGACACTCTCCGTCAATCCCGCACACATACGCAACTCACAATTATAACATGAAACATTGCAAAACACTTAGCACTGTTACAATCTCTCCCCCTCTAAACTCTCCCATTTCACCTCATGATCGCTGTCACCTTCTCCAACACTGCCACCAAAGCTACCTTCTCCAACACCCGGGGTCAAATCCTATCACCAATTCCAAGTTTACTATATTACCAGATGTAAGATATTGCATTATAATAATGGCCGGCGGAACTCAATATATATATATATATATATATCTTATATAGGTATTACTCGAGTTACTAGCAAAACACCAACTTTAGTATCCACAAAATGAACGTATCCGTAATGATGAAAATGTTCTTGATGTTTGTCGCGGTCACTTCTGGAATTTTTTTATTTTCTTCATTTGAAAATCATGTTTATGACGAGGGAAAAAGATTTGGACCTGTCATTGGCTCAATCGTTGGACCCGTAAATGGACCCGTCATTGGCTCAATCGTTGGACCCGTAAATGGACCCATCATTGGCTCCATCATTGGACCCGTTAATGGACCAGTCATTGGCTCCATCATTGGACCCGTTAATGGACCCTTCATTGGCTCCGTCATTGGACCCGTTAATGGACCCATCATTGGCTCCATCATTGGACTCGTTAATGAACCCATCATTGGCTCCATCATTGGACCCGTTAATGGACCCGTCGTTGGCTCTGTCGTTAGTGAAAATGGTAAGATGGCGGAGAAGATGACTGAAAGATTCTTAAAAATTCGTGCGTTGTTGATAATGGGCGGAGCTGTGGCAGGTTTCTTGATCATCAGCCGTTGGCTTCCTCGCCACCCGCTACATGATGAATGCAATGTGAAGGTAAGAGATTCCTCGAGTGGGGAAGAAACTGAAGCTTGTTCAAGTGGGGATGAAACCGAAGCTTGTTCAAGTGGGGATGAAACCGAAGCTTGTTCAAGTGGGGAGGAAACCGAAGCTTGTTCAAGTGGGGATGAAACCGAAGATTGTTCAAGTGGGGATGAAACTGAAGCTTATTCAAGTGGGGATGAAACCGAAGCTTGTTCTAGTGGGGATGAAACCGAAGCTTGTTCAAGTGGGGATGAAACTGAAGCTTGTTCAAGTGGGGATGAAACGGAAGCTTGTTCAAGTGGGGATGAAACGGAAGCTTGTTCAAGTGGGGACGAAACGTTGACTTTCGACGAGTTACATTCGATAATCAATTACTTATGTCGTAGTGGTTACGATTGTAGTGATGATTGTAGTGGTTACGATTGTAGTGATGGAGAAGATGAAGTTTGCTTGAGTGGAGACGAAACTGATGAAACGACTTTCGACGAGTTACATTGGATATTCAATTACTTATGAAGTAGTAGTTACGATACCTATTGTAGTGATGGAGAAGATGAAGTTTGATTGGGTGGGGACGAAACTGATGAAACGTTGACTTGCAAGGAGTTATAACTCTCTGATAGGACACTCTCCGTCAATCCCGCACACATACGCAACTCACAATTATAACATGAAACAGTGCAAAACACTTAGCACTTTTACAATCTCTCCCCCTCTAAACTCTCCCATTTCACCTCATGATCGCTGTCACCTTCTCCAACACTGCCACCAAAGCTACCTTCTGCAACACCCGGGGTCAAATCCTATCACCAATTCCAAGTTTACTATATTACCGGATGTAAGATATTGCATTATAATAATGGCCGGCGGAACTCAATATATATATATATATATATATATATATATATATATATATATATATATATATATATATATATATATATATATATATATATATATATATATATATATATATATATATATATATATATATATATATATATATATATATATATATATATATATATATATATATATATATATATATATATCTTATATAGGTATTACTCGAGTTACTAGCAAAACACCAACTTTAGTATCCACAAAATGAACGTATCCGTAATGATGAAAATGTTCTTGATGTTTGTCGCGGTCACTTCTGGAATTTTTTTATTTTCTTCATTTGAAAATCATGTTTTTGACGAGGGAAAAAGATTTGGACCTGTCATTGGCTCAATCGTTGGACCCGTAAATGGACCCGTCATTGGCTCAATCGTTGGACCCGTAAATGGACCCATCATTGGCTCCATCATTCGACCCGTTAATGGACCAGTCATTGGCTCCATCATTGGACCCGTTAATGGACCCTTCATTGGCTCCGTCATTGGACCCGTTAATGGACCCATCATTGGCTCCATCATTGGACTCGTTAATGAACCCATCATTGGACCCGTTAATGGACCCGTCGTTGGCTCTGTCGTTAGTGAAGATGGTAAGATGGCGGAGAAGATGACTGAAAGATTCTTAAAAATTCGTGCGTTGTTGATAATGGGCGGAGCTGTGGCAGGTTTCTTGATCATCAGCCGTTGGCTTCCTCGCCACCCGCTACATGATGAATGCAATGTGAAGGTAAGAGATTCCTCGAGTGGGGAAGAAACTGAAGCTTGTTCAAGTGGGGATGAAACCGAAGCTTGTTCAAGTGGGGATGGAACCGAAGCTTGTTCAAGTGGGGAGGAAACCGAAGCTTGTTCAAGTGGGGATGAAACCGAAGATTGTTCAAGTGGGGATGAAACTGAAGCTTGTTCAAGTGGGGATGAAACCGAAGCATGTTCTAGTGGGGATGAAACCGAAGCTTGTTCAAGTGGGGATGAAACTGAAGCTTGTTCAAGTGGGGATGAAACGGAAGCTTGCTCAAGTGGGGATGAAACGGAAGCTTGTTCAAGTGGGGACGAAAAATTGACTTTCGACGAGTTACATTCGATAATCAATTACTTATGTCGTAGAGGTTACGATACCGATTGTAGTGATGGAGATGAAGTTTGCTTGAGTGCAGACGAAACGGAAGCTTGTTCGAGTGGGGAAGAAACTGATGAAACGTTGACTTTCGACAAGTTACATTCGATAATCAATTACTTATGCCGTAGTGGTTACGATTGTAGTGATGATTGGAGTGGTTACGATACCGATTGTAGTGATGGAGAAGATGAAGTTTGCCTGAGTGGAGACGAAACAGAAGCTTGTTCGAATGAGGAAGAAACTAATGAAACGTTGACTTTCGACGAGTTACATTCGATAATCAATTACTTATGCTGTAGTAGTTACGATACCGATTGTAGTGATGGAGAAGATGAAGTTTGATTGGGTGGGGACGAAACTGATGAAACGTTGACTTTCAAGGAGTTATAACTCTCTGATAGGACACTCTCCGTCAATCCCGCACACATACGCAACTCACAATTATAACATGAAACAGTGCAAAACACTTAGCACTGTTACAATCTCTTCCCCTCCAAACTCTCCCATTTAACCTCATGATCGCTGTCACCTTCTCCAACACTGCCACCAAAGCTACCTTCTCCAACACCCGGGGTCAAATCCTATCACCAATTCCAAGTTTACTATATTACCAGATGTTAGATATTGCATTATAATAATGGCCGGCGGAACTCAATATATATATATATATATATATATATATATATATATATATATATATATATATATATATATATATATATATATATATATATATATATATATATATATATATATATATATATATATATATATATATATATATATATATATATATATATATATATATATATATATATATATATATATATATATATATATCTTGAGTTACTAGCAAAACACCAACTTTAGTATCCACAAAATGAACGTATCCGTAATGATGAAAATGTTCTTGATGTTTGTCGCGGTCACTTCTGGAATTTTTTTATTTTCTTCATTTGAAAATCATGTTTATGACGAGGGAAAAAGATTTGGACCTGTCATTGGCTCAATCGTTGGACCCGTAAATGGACCCGTCATTGGCTCAATCATTGGACCCGTAAATGGACCCATCATTGGCTCCATCATTGGACCCGTTAATGGACCCGTCGTTGACTCTGTCGTTAGTGAAGATGGTAAGATGGCGGAGAAGATGACTGAAAGATTCTTAAAAATTCGTGCGTTGTTGATAATGGGCGGAGATGTGGCAGGTTTCTTGATCATCAGCCGTTGGCTTCCTCGCCACCCGCTACATGATGAATGCAATGTGAAGGTAAGAGATTCCTCGAGTGGGGAAGAAACTGAATCTTGTTCAAGTGGGGATGAAACCGAAGCTTGTTCAAGTGGGGATGAAACCGATGCTTGTTCAAGTGGGGATGAAACCGAAGCTTGTTCAAGTGTGGATGAAACCGAAGCTTGTTCAAGTGGGGATGAAACTGAAGCATGTTCAAGTGGGGATGAAACAGAAGCTTGTTCTAGTGGGGATGAAACCGAAGCTTGTTCAAGTGGGGATGAAACGGAAGCTTGTTCAAGTGGGGATGAAACGGAAGCTTGTTCAAGTGAGAATGAAACGGAAGCTTGTTCAAGTGGGGACGAAACGTTGACTTTCGACGAGTTACATTCGATAATCAATTACTTATGTCGAAGAGGTTACGATACCGATTGTAGTGATGGAGATGAAGTTTGCTTGAGTGCAGACGAAACGGAAGCTTGTTCGAGTGGTGAAGAAATTGATGAAACGTTGACTTTCGACGAGTTACATTCGATAATCAATTACTTATGCCGTAGTGGTTACGATTGTAGTGATGATTGGAGTGGTTACGATACCGATTGTAGTGATGGAGAAGATGAAGTTTGCCTGAGTGGAGACGAAACGGAAGCTTGTCCGAATGGGGAAGAAACTGATGAAACGTTGACTTTCGAAGAGTTACATTGGATATTCAATTACTTATGCCGTAGTAGTTACGATACCGATTGTAGTGATGGAGAAGATGAAGTTTGCTTGAGTGGAGACGAAACTGATGAAACGTTGACTTTCGACGAGTTACATTGGATATTCAATTACTTATGCCGTAGTAGTTACGATACCGATTGTAGTGATGGAGAAGATGAAGTTTGATTGGGTGGGGACGAAACTGATGAAACGTTGACTTTCAAGGACTTATAACTCTCTGATAGGACACTCTCCATCAATCCCGCACACATACGCAACTCACAATTATAACATGAAACAGTGCAAAACACTTAGCACTGTTACAATCTCTCCCCCTCTAAACTCTCCCATTTCACCTCATGATCGCTGTCACCTTCTCCAACACTGCCACCAAAGCTACCTTCTGCAACACCCGGGGTCAAATCCTATCACCAATTCCAAGTTTACTATATTACCGGATGTAAGATATTGCATTATAATAATGGCCGGCGGAACTCAATATATATATATATATATATATATATATATATATATATATATATATATATATATATATATATATATATATATATATATATATATATATAAATATATATCTTATATAGGTATTACTCGAGTTACTAGCAAAACACCAACTTTAGTATCCACAAAATGAACGTATCCGTAATGATGAAAATGTTCTTGATGTTTGTCGCGGTCACTTCTGGAATTTTTTTATTTTCTTCATTTGAAAATCATGTTTTTGACGAGGGAAAAAGATTTGGACTTGTCATTGGCTCAATCGTTGGACCCGTAAATGGACCCGTCATTGGCTCAATCGTTGGACCCGTAAATGGACCCATCATTGGCTCCATCATTCGACCCGTTAATGGACCAGTCATTGGCTCCATCATTGGACCCGTTAATGGACCCTTCATTGGCTCCGTCATTGGACCCGTTAATGGACCCATCATTGGCTCCATCATTGGACTCGTTAATGAACCCATCATTGGACCCGTTAATGGACCCGTCGTTGGCTCTGTCGTTAGTGAAGATGGTAAGATGGCGGAGAAGATGACTGAAAGATTCTTAAAAATTCGTGCGTTGTTGATAATGGGCGGAGCTGTGGCAGGTTTCTTGATCATCAGCCGTTGGCTTCCTCGCCACCCGCTACATGATGAATGCAATGTGAAGGTAAGAGATTCCTCGAGTGGGGAAGAAACTGAAGCTTGTTCAAGTGGGGATGAAACCGAAGCTTGTTCAAGTGGGGATGGAACCGAAGCTTGTTCAAGTGGGGAGGAAACCGAAGCTTGTTCAAGTGGGGATGAAACCGAAGATTGTTCAAGTGGGGATGAAACTGAAGCTTGTTCAAGTGGGGATGAAACCGAAGCATGTTCTAGTGGGGATGAAACCGAAGCTTGTTCAAGTGGGGATGAAACTGAAGCTTGTTCAAGTGGGGATGAAACGGAAGCTTGCTCAAGTGGGGATGAAACGGAAGCTTGTTCAAGTGGGGACGAAAAATTGACTTTCGACGAGTTACATTCGATAATCAATTACTTATGTCGTAGAGGTTACGATACCGATTGTAGTGATGGAGATGAAGTTTGCTTGAGTGCAGACGAAACGGAAGCTTGTTCGAGTGGGGAAGAAACTGATGAAACGTTGACTTTCGACAAGTTACATTCGATAATCAATTACTTATGCCGTAGTGGTTACGATTGTAGTGATGATTGGAGTGGTTACGATACCGATTGTAGTGATGGAGAAGATGAAGTTTGCCTGAGTGGAGACGAAACAGAAGCTTGTTCGAATGAGGAAGAAACTAATGAAACGTTGACTTTCGACGAGTTACATTCGATAATCAATTACTTATGCTGTAGTAGTTACGATACCGATTGTAGTGATGGAGAAGATGAAGTTTGATTGGGTGGGGACGAAACTGATGAAACGTTGACTTTCAAGGAGTTATAACTCTCTGATAGGACACTCTCCGTCAATCCCGCACACATACGCAACTCACAATTATAACATGAAACAGTGCAAAACACTTAGCACTGTTACAATCTCTTCCCCTCCAAACTCTCCCATTTAACCTCATGATCGCTGTCACCTTCTCCAACACTGCCACCAAAGCTACCTTCTCCAACACCCGGGGTCAAATCCTATCACCAATTCCAAGTTTACTATATTACCAGATGTTAGATATTGCATTATAATAATGGCCGGCGGAACTCAATATATATATATATATATATATATATATATATATATATATATATATATATATATATATATATATATATATATATATATATATATATATATATATATATATATATATATATATATATATATATATATATATATATATATATATATATATATATATCTTGAGTTACTAGCAAAACACCAACTTTAGTATCCACAAAATGAACGTATCCGTAATGATGAAAATGTTCTTGATGTTTGTCGCGGTCACTTCTGGAATTTTTTTATTTTCTTCATTTGAAAATCATGTTTATGACGAGGGAAAAAGATTTGGACCTGTCATTGGCTCAATCGTTGGACCCGTAAATGGACCCGTCATTGGCTCAATCATTGGACCCGTAAATGGACCCATCATTGGCTCCATCATTGGACCCGTTAATGGACCCGTCGTTGACTCTGTCGTTAGTGAAGATGGTAAGATGGCGGAGAAGATGACTGAAAGATTCTTAAAAATTCGTGCGTTGTTGATAATGGGCGGAGATGTGGCAGGTTTCTTGATCATCAGCCGTTGGCTTCCTCGCCACCCGCTACATGATGAATGCAATGTGAAGGTAAGAGATTCCTCGAGTGGGGAAGAAACTGAATCTTGTTCAAGTGGGGATGAAACCGAAGCTTGTTCAAGTGGGGATGAAACCGATGCTTGTTCAAGTGGGGATGAAACCGAAGCTTGTTCAAGTGTGGATGAAACCGAAGCTTGTTCAAGTGGGGATGAAACTGAAGCATGTTCAAGTGGGGATGAAACAGAAGCTTGTTCTAGTGGGGATGAAACCGAAGCTTGTTCAAGTGGGGATGAAACGGAAGCTTGTTCAAGTGGGGATGAAACGGAAGCTTGTTCAAGTGAGAATGAAACGGAAGCTTGTTCAAGTGGGGACGAAACGTTGACTTTCGACGAGTTACATTCGATAATCAATTACTTATGTCGAAGAGGTTACGATACCGATTGTAGTGATGGAGATGAAGTTTGCTTGAGTGCAGACGAAACGGAAGCTTGTTCGAGTGGTGAAGAAATTGATGAAACGTTGACTTTCGACGAGTTACATTCGACAATCAATTACTTATGCCGTAGTGGTTACGATTGTAGTGATGATTGGAGTGGTTACGATACCGATTGTAGTGATGGAGAAGATGAAGTTTGCCTGAGTGGAGACGAAACGGAAGCTTGTCCGAATGGGGAAGAAACTGATGAAACGTTGACTTTCGAAGAGTTACATTGGATATTCAATTACTTATGCCGTAGTAGTTACGATACCGATTGTAGTGATGGAGAAGATGAAGTTTGCTTGAGTGGAGACGAAACTGATGAAACGTTGACTTTCGACGAGTTACATTGGATATTCAATTACTTATGCCGTAGTAGTTACGATACCGATTGTAGTGATGGAGAAGATGAAGTTTGATTGGGTGGGGACGAAACTGATGAAACGTTGACTTTCAAGGACTTATAACTCTCTGATAGGACACTCTCCATCAATCCCGCACACATACGCAACTCACAATTATAACATGAAACAGTGCAAAACACTTAGCACTGTTACAATCTCTCCCCCTCTAAACTCTCCCATTTCACCTCATGATCGCTGTCACCTTCTCCAACACTGCCACCAAAGCTACCTTCTGCAACACCCGGGGTCAAATCCTATCACCAATTCCAAGTTTACTATATTACCGGATGTAAGATATTGCATTATAATAATGGCCGGCGGAACTCAATATATATATATATATATATATATATATATATATATATATATATATATATATATATATATATATATATATATATATATATATATATATATATATATATATATATCTTATATAGGTATTACTCGAGTTACTAGCAAAACACCAACTTTAGTATCCACAAAATGAACGTATCCGTAATGATGAAAATGTTCTTGATGTTTGTCGCGGTCACTTCTGGAATTTTTTTATTTTCTTCATTTGAAAATCATGTTTTTGACGAGGGAAAAAGATTTGGACCTGTCATTGGCTCAATCGTTGGACCCGTAAATGGACCCGTCATTGGCTCAATCGTTGGACCCGTAAATGGACCCATCATTGGCTCCATCATTGGACCCGTTAATGGACCAGTCATTGGCTCCATCATTGGACCCGTTAATGGACCCTTCATTGGCTCCGTCATTGGACCCGTTAATGGACCCATCATTGGCTCCATCATTGGACTCGTTAATGAACCCATCATTGGACCCGTTAATGGACCCGTCGTTGGCTCTTTCGTTAGTGAAGATGGTAAGATGGCGGAGAAGATGACTGAAAGATTCTTAAAAATTCGTGCGTTGTTGATAATGGGCGGAGCTGTGGCAGGTTTCTTGATCATCAGCCGTTGGCTTCCTCGCCACCCGCTACATGATGAATGTAATGTGAAGGTAAGAGATTCCTCGAGTGGGGAAGAAACTGAAGCTTGTTCAAGTGGGGATGAAACCGAAGCTTGTTCAAGTGGGGATGGAACCGAAGCTTGTTCAAGTGGGGAGGAAACCGAAGCTTGTTCAAGTGGGGATGAAACCGAAGATTGTTCAAGTGGGGATGAAACTGAAGCTTGTTCAAGTGGGGATGAAACCGAAGCATGTTCTAGTGGGGATGAAACCGAAGCTTGTTCAATTGGGGATGAAACTGAAGCTTGTTCAAGTGGGGATGAAACGGAAGCTTGCTCAAGTGGGGATGAAACGGAAGCTTGTTCAAGTGGGGACGAAACGTTGACTTTCGACGAGTTACATTCGATAATCAATTACTTATGTCGTAGAGGTTACGATACCGATTGTAGTGATGGAGATGAAGTTTGCTTGAGTGCAGACGAAACGGAAGCTTGTTCGAGTGGGGAAGAAACTGATGAAACGTTGACTTTCGACAAGTTACATTCGATAATCAATTACTTATGCCGTAGTGGTTACGATTGTAGTGATGATTGGAGTGGTTACGATACCGATTGTAGTGATGGAGAAGATGAAGTTTGCCTGAGTGGAGACGAAACAGAAGCTTGTTCGAATGAGGAAGAAACTAATGAAACGTTGACTTTCGACGAGTTACATTCGATAATCAATTACTTATGCTGTAGTAGTTACGATACCGATTGTAGTGATGGAGAAGATGAAGTTTGATTGGGTGGGGACGAAACTGATGAAACGTTGACTTTCAAGGAGTTATAACTCTCTGATAGGACACTCTCCGTCAATCCCGCACACATACGCAACTCACAATTATAACATGAAACAGTGCAAAACACTTAGCACTGTTACAATCTCTTCCCCTCCAAACTCTCCCATTTAACCTCATGATCGCTGTCACCTTCTCCAACACTGCCACCAAAGCTACCTTCTCCAACACCCGGGGTCAAATCCTATCACCAATTCCAAGTTTACTATATTACCAGATGTTAGATATTGCATTATAATAATGGCCGGCGGAACTCAATATATATATATATATATATATATATATATATATATATATATATATATATATATATATATATATATATATATATATATATATATATATATATATATATATATATATATATCTTATATATGTATTACTCGAGTTACTAGCAAAACACCAACTTTAGTATCCACAAAATGAACGTATCCGTAATGATGAAAATGTTCTTGATGTTTGTCGCGGTCACTTCTGGAATTTTTTTATTTTCTTCATTTGAAAATCATGTTTATGACGAGGGAAAAAGATTTGGACCTGTCATTGGCTCAATCGTTGGACCCGTAAATGGACCCGTCATTGGCTCAATCGTTGGACCCGTAAATGGACCCATCATTGGCTCCATCATTGGACCCGTTAATGGACCAGTCATTGGCTCCATCATTGGACCCGTTAATGGACCCTTCATTGGCTCCGTCATTGGACCCGTTAATGGACCCATCATTGGCTCCATCATTGGACTCGTTAATGAACCCATCATTGGCTCCATCATTGGACCCGTTAATGGACCCGTCGTTGGCTCTGTCGTTAGTGAAGATGGTAAGATGGCGGAGAAGATGACTGAAAGATTCTTAAAAATTCGTGCGTTGTTGATAATGGGCGGAGCTGTGGCAGGTTTCTTGATCATCAGCCGTTGGCTTCCTCGCCACCCGCTACATCCCAGCAAACAATTTTAGGTTGCCACAACATATCTGGAAAGTATTTGAAAGTATTGGAAACGTTTGTTTTATCGTATCAGATACGATATTGTGTGTGGACTTAAATAGGTTTCCAAAACTTATAACCAAGACATATGTATCTAACACTAATTTGAGATGTTGTGGCAACTTTACACTCCTAACATGAGTCATTCATAATCCATTCATATACCAATATGAATCTCTTATGAAAGGTTTGAGCCAATAATTCACCATTGGCTCACCATTGGTTTATTATGCCAATAATAATAATTTTCACATCTTTGTGTTTAAAGTTAAATTTCTTGAAATTAAATTATATTTTATATTATATTATTTTTATTTTATTTTATATTATATTATTTTCAATTTAAATATTAAAACCAATTTAAGGGTAAAAAAAATCTAATAATTTATATTTCTTTTATTATTTACTAACAATTATAATTATTTACTAACGGAGAGAGGGGCGGCTGTACAGCGGAGAGTGGCGGCTGTGGCGGACAGTGGCGGCGGTGGCGGATAGTGGCGGCGGGCGGACAGTGGCGGCGGGCGGACAGTGGCGGCGGTGGCGGATAGTGGCGGCGGGCGGACAGTGGCGGCGGCGGGCGGACAGTGGCGGCGGCGGGCGGACAGTGGCGGCGGTGGCGGATAGTGGCGGCGGGCGGACAGTGGCGGCGGGCGGACAGTGGCGGCGGGCGGACAGTGGCGGCTGTGGCGGACAGTGGCGGCTGTGGCGGATAGTGGCGGCGGGCGGACCGTGGCGGCTTTGGCGGCGGGCGGACAGTGGCGGCGGCGGGCGGACAGTGGCGGCGGCGGGCGGACAGTGGCGGCGGCGGGCGGACAGTGGCGGCGGCGGGCGGACAGTGGCGGCGGCGGGCGGACAGTGGAGGCGGCGGGCGGACAGTGGTGGCGGCGGGCGGACAGTGGTGGCGGTGGCAGACAGTGGTGGCGGTGGCGGACAGTGGCGGACAGTGGCGGCGGTGGCGGACAGTGACGGCGGTGGCGGACAGTGGCGGACACTGGCGGTGGTGGCGGGCGGTGGCGGGTGGCGGCGTCTGTGATGAGTGGTGGCGGCTGGCGGTGGTGGGTGGTGGTGGCGGCGGTGGTGGTGGGTGGTGGTGGCGGCGGCGGCTGGTGGTGGTGGGTGGTGGCAGCGGTGGTGGTGGGTGGTGGTGGCGGCGGCGGTGGTGGTGGGTGGTGGTGGCGGCGGCGGCTGGTGGTGGTGGGTGGTGGTGGCGGCGGCGGCTGGTGGTGGTGGGTGGTGGCGGTGGGTGGTGGGTGGCGGCGGCGGCGGGTGGTGGGTGGTGGCGGCTGTGGTGGGTGGTGGCGGGCGGTGGCGGGCGGTGGCGGGCGGTGGCGGGCGGTGGCGGGCGGCGGCGGCGGCTGTGGTGGGTGGTGACGATCGGCGGTGGGGGGGGCTGGTGGCGGCTGGCGGTGGCGGCTTGCGGTGGCGACTGTGGCAACAGGCGGTGACGGCTGATAGCAGGCGGTGGTGGCGGCTGGTGGCAGGTGGTGGTGGCGGTGGTGGCGGCTGGTGGTGGCGGCTGGTGGTAGTGGCAGCTGGTGGCGGTGATGGCGGCTGGTGGTGGTGGCAGCTGGTGGCGGTGATGGCGGCTGGTGGTGGTGGCAGCTGGTGGCGGCTGGTGGTGGTGGTGGTGGTGATGGCGGCTGGTGGCGGGCGGTGGCGGGCGGTGGCGGCTTGTGGCGGCTGGTGGTGGCGGCGGTGGTGGGTGGTGGTGGGTGGTGGTGGCGGCTGTGGTGGGTGGTGGCGGTGGTGTCGGCGGCGGCTGTGGTGGGTGGTGGCGGCGGCGGCGGTGATGGGTGGTGGCGGCGGCGGTGGTGGTGGGTGGTGGTGGCGGTGGTGGTGGGTGGTGGTGGCTTGCGGCGGCTGGTGGTGGTGGGTGGTGGTGGTGGGTGGTGGCGGCGGGTGGCGGTGGTGGGTGGCGGGTGGCGGCTGGTGGTGGGTGGTGGCGGCGGGTGGTGAGTGGCGGTGGTGGGTGGCGGTGGCTGGTGGCGGCTGGTGGTGGGTGGTGGCGGCGGGTGGTGAGTGGCGGTGGTGGGTGGCGGTGGCGGCTGGTGGTGGTGGCAGCTGGTGGCGGTGATGGCGGCTGGTGGTGGTGGCAGCTGGTGGCGGTGATGGCGGCTGGTGGTGGTGGTGGTGGCGGCTGGTGGTGGTGGCAGCTGGTGGCGGCTGGTGGTGGTGGTGGTGGTGATGGCGGCTGGTGGCGGGCGGTGGCGGGCGGTGGCGGCTGGTGGTGGCGGCGGTGGTGGGTGGTGGTGGGTGGTGGTGGCGGCTGTGGTGGGTGGTGGCGGTGGTGTCGGCGGCGGCTGTGGTGGGTGGTGGCGGCGGCGGCGGTGATGGGTGGTGGCGGCGGCGGTGGTGGTGGGTGGTGGTGGCGGTGGTGGTGGGTGGTGGTGGCTTGCGGCGGCTGGTGGTGGTGGGTGGTGGTGGTGGGTGGTGGCGGCGGGTGGCGGTGGTGGGTGGCGGGTGGCGGCTGGTGGTGGGTGGTGGCGGCGGGTGGTGAGTGGCGGTGGTGGGTGGCGGTGGCTGGTGGCGGCTGGTGGTGGGTGGTGGCGGCGGGTGGTGAGTGGCGGTGGTGGGTGGCGGTGGCGGGTGGCGGCTGGTGGCGGGTGGTGGCGGGTGGCGGCTGGTGGTGGGTGGTGGCGGGTGGCGGCTGGTGGTGGGTGGTGGCGGGTGGCGGCTGGTGGTGGGTGGCGGCTGGTGGTGGGTGGCGGGTGGCGGCTGGTGGTGGGTGGTGGCAGGTGGCGGCTGGTGGCTGGTGGTGGGTGGTGGCGGGTGGCGGCTGGTGGTGGGTGGTGGCGGGTGGCGGCTGGTGGTGGGTGGCGGGTGGCGGCGGGTGGCGGGTGGCGGCTGGTTGTGGGTGGCGGCGGGTGGCGGCTGGTGGTGGGTGGTGGCGGCGGGTGGTGAGTGGCGGTGGTGGGTGGCGGTGGCTGGTGGTGGGTGGCGGCTGGTGGTGGGTGGCCGGTGGCGGCGGGTGGCGGCTGGTGGTGGGTGGCGGGTGGCGGCGGGTGGCGGCTGGTGGTGGGTGGTGGCGGGTGGCGGCTGGTGGTGGCTGGTTGCGGGTGGCGGCTGGTGGTGGGTGGTGGCGGCGGGTGGTGGGTGGCGGTGGCTGGTGGCGGGTGGCGGGTGGTGGCGGGTGGCGGTGGTGGGTGGCGGTGGCTGGTGGCGGGTGGTGGCGGGTGGCGGCTGGTGGTGGGTGGCGGGTGGCGGCTGGTGGTGGGCGGCGGGTGGCGGGTGGCGGCTGGTGGTGGCAGGTGGCGGCTGGTGGTGGGTGGTGGCGGCGGGTGGTGAGTGGCGGTGGTGGGTGGCGGTGGCTGGTGGCGGCTGGTGGCGGGTGGTGGCGGGTTTCGGCTGGTGGTGGGTGGTGGCGGGTGGCGGCTGGTGGTGGGTGGTGGCGGGTGGCGGCTGGTGGTGGGTGGCGGGTGGCGGCGGGTGGCGGCTGGTGGTGGGTGGCGGGTGGCGGCAGGTGGCGGCTGGTGGCGGCTGGTGGTGGGTGGTGGCGGCGGGTGGTGGGTGGTGGCGGCGGGTGGTGAGTGGCGGTGGTGGGTGGCGGTGGCTGGTGGTGGGTGGCGGTGGCTGGTGGTGGGTGGCGGGTGGTGGCGGCTGGTGGTGGGTGGTGGCGGGTGGCGGCTGGTGGTGGGTGGTGGCGGGTGGTGGGTGGTGGCGGGTGGCGGCTGGTGGTGGGTGGCGGCGGCTGGTGGTGGGTGGCGGCGGGTGGCGGCTGGTGGTGGGTGGCGGGTGGCGGCGGGTGGTGGGTGGTGAGTGGCGGTGGTGAGTGGCGGTGGTGGGTGGTGGCGGGTGGCGGCGGCTGGTGGTGGCGGGTGGCGGCGGCTGGCGGTGGGTGGCGGCTGGTGGTGGGTGGCGGGTGGCGGCGGGTGGCGGGTGGCGGCGGGTGGCGGCGGGTGGCGGCTGGTGGTGGGTGGCGGGTGGCGGCTGGTGGCGGCTGGTGGTGGGTGGCGGGTGGCGGCGGCTGGCGGCTGGTGGTGGGTGGCGGTGGGTGGTGGCAGGTGGCGGTGGGTGGTGGCAGGTGGCGGCTGGTGGTGAGTGGTGGTGGGTGGTGGGTGGTGGCGGGTGGCGGCTGGTGGTGGGCGGCGGGTGGCGGCGGGTGGCGGCGGGTGGCGGGTGGTGGGTGGTGAGTGGTGGTGGGTGGTGGGTGGTGGCGGGTGGCGGCTGGTGGTGGGCGGCGGCTGGTGGTGGGTGGCGGGTGGCGGCGGGTGGTGGGTGGTGAGTGGCGGTGGGTGGTGGGTGGTGGCGGGTGGCGGCTGGTGGTGGGTGGTGGCTGGTGGCGGGTGGCGGCTGGTGGTGGGCGGCGGGTGGCGGCCAGCTGGGACACACCCTTCACCACTGAAGGTTTGAGCACAACTAACCATATGTCTCTCTCACCCACCAGCCCAGTGTTGCCAGCTCGCGCTCTCAAAATGTTTCCTTCAAAGATTGTATATTATCTTTGAACAACAAGTTTGATTATCAAGGAAATAATGCATATATTATTGTCACATTAATACTGTGCAATATCTTATTACATTCCTGCTAAATAATTATAATTTGAAACAGGACAAAAAATCCAACATATATATAAAAACCAACATTAGAGATCACGAGGCCTAGGCCTCGCCTGTGACCACACATCCTGCCTCCCTGGCCTGCTATACCCTCTCACACCTCACACTCTTAACTCTCTCATAATCACACTCACTCTCTTACTCTGTCACTCTTACTCTCTGTCACTCTTACTCTCTGTCACTCTTACTCTCTGTCACTCTTACTCACTGTCACTCTTACTCACTGTCACTCTTACTCTCTGTCACTCTTACTCTCTGTCACTCTTACTCTCTGTCACTCTTACTCTCTGTCACTCTTACTCTCTGTCACTCTTACTCTCTGTCACTCTTACTCTGTCACTCTTACTCTCTGTCACTCTTACTCTCTGTCACTCTTACTCTGTCATTCTTACTCACTCTCAGTCACCCTTACCCATTCATACTCACTCTCTCTTACTCTCATACTCTTACTCTCAATTACTCTTACTCTCAATCACTCTTACTCCCAATCACTCCTACTCCCAATCACTCCTACTCTCAATCACTCCTACTCTCATTCTTACTCTTACTCTTTCTCCCAATCACTCTTACTCTCAATCACTCTTATTCTCATTCTTACTCTCACTCTTACTCTTACTCCCAATCACTCTTACTCCCAATCACTCTTACTCTCAATCACTCTTACTCTCAATCACTCTTACTCTCAATCACTCTTACTCTCAATCACTCTTACTCTCATTCTTACTCTTACTCACTCTTACTCTCAATCACTCTTATTCTCATTCTTACTCCTACTCCCAATCACTCTTACTCCCAATCACTCTTACTCTCAATCACTCTTACTCCCAATCACTCTTACTCTCACTCTTACTCTCAATCACTCTTACTCTCAATCACTCTTACTCTCATTCTTACTCTTACTCACTCTTACTCTCAATCACTCTTATTCTCATTCTTACTCCTACTCCCAATCACTCTTACTCCCAATCACTCTTACTCTCAATCACTCTTACTCCCAATCACTCTTACTCTCAATCACTCTTACTCTCAATCACTTTTACTCTCAATCACTCTTACTCTCAATCACTCTTACTCTCAATCTTACTCTTACTCACTCTTACTCTCAATCACTCTTATTCTCATTCTTACTCCTACTCCCAATCACTCTTACTCCCAATCACTCTTACTCTCAATCACTCTTACTCCCAGTCACTCTTACTCTCAATCACTCTTACTCTCAATCACTTTTACTTTCAATCACTCTTACTCTCAATCACTCTTACTCTCACTAACTCTCAATCACTCTTACTCTCACTAACTCTCAATCACTCTTACTCTCACTCTAACTCTCAATCACTCTTACTCTCACTCTAACTCTCAATCACTCTTATGCACTATTACTCACTCTTTCTCTGTCATCCTTACTCACTCTCATACTCACTCTTACTCTGTCACTCTTACTCTGTCACTCTTACTCTCTGTCACTCTTACTCTGTCACTCTTACTCTCTGTCACTCTTACTCTGTCACTCTTACTCTCTGTCACTCTTACTCTCTGTCACTCTTACTCTCTATCACTCTTACTCTCTATCACTCTTACTCTGTCATTCTTACTCTGTCACTCTTACTCACTCTCAGTCACCCTTACCCATTCATACTCACTCTCTCACTCTTACTCTCATACTCTTACTCTCAATTACTCTTACTCTCAATTACTCTTACTCCCAATCACTCCTACTCCCAATCACTCCTACTCTCAATCACTCCTACTCTCAATCACTCCTACTCTCATTCTTACTCTTACTCTTACTCTTACTCCCAATCACTCTTACTCCCAATCACTCTTACTCTCAATCACTCTTACTCTCAATCACTCTTACTCTCATTCTTACTCTTACTCACTCTTACTCTCAATCACTCTTATTCTCATTCTTACTCCTACTCTCACTCTAACTCCTACTCCCAATCACTCTTACTCCCAATCACTCTTACTCTCAATCACTCTTACTCCCAATCACTCTTACTCTCAATCACTCTTACTCTCAATCACTCTTACTCTCAATCACTCTTACTCTCAATCACTCTTACTCTCACTCTTACTCTCACTCTAACTCTCAATCACTCTTACTCTCATACTCACCCTTACTCTCAATCACTTTACTCTCACTCTTACTCATTCTGTCACCCTTACTCTCACTCTTACTCTGTCACTCTCACTCACCTTCAGTCACTCTTACCCACTCTCGCTCACTCTTACTCACTCTAGTTAATAAGAACACGCCAATATAAGACAACAAAACGTTTCCAGATTCTTTCTCACCACTTTCCAGCAACTTTTATAATTTATATAAATTATCTTAGGGAATAAAACATAAATTATATATTTAAACATGATATTAGTGTTTAGTGGAATGCATAAGGAGTCAAATTGTGTTAAAAAGAGCGATTTTTAGAAAATTTGGAAAACTACTTTTTTCTGTTCATATTATAACTAAATGGATTTTAAAGGTTTCACTCAGCCAATATATATCATTCACAATTTATTAATGAATTTTACAAAAAAACACCATAAATTTTATATTTAAACATGTAAAAACTATTTGTTTTACATTTGGAAGAAAATAATTGTAGAAAAACAATTTATAATTAAACCTTTGTGTTTGGATTTTTTGAGTAAAAGTTTCCCAAAGGCTCTCCTGCACCATTCTCAATGCAAATCATTCCCACACCTATGGGAAGAGATAGGCGAACGTTGTGTAGATGATTTGTGTTTGCTGGGATGATGAATGCAATGTGAAGGTAAGAGATTCCTCGAGTGGGGAAGAAACTGAAGCTTGTTCAAGTGGGGATGAAACAAGAGCTTGTTCAAGTGGAGATGAAACCGAAGCTTGTTCAAGTGGGGAGGAAACCGAAGCTTGTTCAAGTGGGGATGAAACCGAAGATTGTTCAAGTGGGGATGAAACTGAAGCTTGTTCAAGTGGGGATGAAACCGAAGCTTGTTCTAGTGGGGATGAAACCGAAGCTTGTTCAAGTGGGGATGAAACTGAAGCTTGTTCAAGTGGGGATGAAACGGAAGCTTGTTCAAGTGGGGATGAAACGGAAGCTTGTTCAAGTGGGGACGAAACGTTGACTTTCGACGAGTTACATTCGATAATCAATTACTTATGTCGTAGAGGTTACGATACCGATTGTAGTGATGGAGATGAAGTTTGCTTGAGTGCAGACGAAACGGAAGCTTGTTCGAGTGGGGAAGAAAGTGATGAAACGTTGACTTTCGACAAGTTACATTCGATAATCAATTACTTATGCCGTAGTGGTTACGATTGTAGTGATGATTGGAGTGGTTACGATACCGATTGTAGTGATGGAGAAGATGAAGTTTGCCTGAGTGGAGACGAAACGGAAGCTTGTTCGAATGGGGAAGAAACTAATGAAACGTTGACTTTCGACGAGTTACATTCGATAATCAATTACTTATGCTGTAGTAGTTACGATATTGATTGTAGTGATGGAGAAGATGAAGTTTGATTGGGTGGGGACGAAACTGATGAAACGTTGACTTTCAAGGAGTTATAACTCTCTGATAGGACACTCTCCGTCAATCCCGCACACATACGCAACTCACAATTATAACATGAAACAGTGCAAAACACTTAGCACTGTTACAATCTCTTCCCCTCCAAACTCTCCCATTTAACCTCATGATCGCTGTCACCTTCTCCAACACTGCCACCAAAGCTACCTTCTCCAACACCCGGGGTCAAATCCTATCACCAATTCCAAGTTTACTATATTACCAGATGTTAGATATTGCATTATAATAATGGCCGGCGGAACTCAATATATATATATATATATATATATATATATATATATATATATATATATATATATATATATATATATATATATATATATATATCTTATATATGTATTACTCGAGTTACTAGCAAAACACCAACTTTAGTATCCACAAAATGAACGTATCCGTAATGATGAAAATGTTCTTGATGTTTGTCGCGGTCACTTCTGGAATTTTTTTATTTTCTTCTTTTGAAAATCATGTTTATGACGAGGGAAAAAGATTTGGACCTGTCATTGGCTCAATCGTTGGACCCGTAAATGGACCCGTCATTGGCTCAATCATTGGACCCGTAAATGGACCCATCATTGGCTCCATCATTGGACCCGTTAATGGACCCATCATTGGCTCCGTCATTGGACCCGTTAATGGACCCATCATTGGCTCCATCATTGGACCCGTTAATGGACCCGTCGTTGACTCTGTCGTTAGTGAAGATGGTAAGATGGCGGAGAAGATGACTGAAAGATTCTTAAAAATTCGTGCGTTGTTGATAATGGGCGGAGCTGTGGCAGGTTTCTTGATCATCAGCCGTTGGCTTCCTCGCCACCCGCTACATGATGAATGCAATGTGAAGGTAAGAGATTCCTCGAGTGGGGAAGAAACTGAATCTTGTTCAAGTGGGGATGAAACCGAAGCTTGTTCAAGTGGGGATGAAACCGATGCTTGTTCAAGTGGGGATGAAACCGAAGCTTGTTCAAGTGTGGATGAAACCGAAGCTTGTTCAAGTGGGGATGAAACTGAAGCATGTTCAAGTGGGGATGAAACAGAAGCTTGTTCTAGTGGGGATGAAACCGAAGCTTGTTCAAGTGGGGATGAAACGGAAGCTTGTTCAAGTGGGGATGAAACGGAAGCTTGTTCAAGTGAGAATGAAACGGAAGCTTGTTCAAGTGGGGACGAAACGTTGACTTTCGACGAGTTACATTCGATAATCAATTACTTATGTCGTAGAGGTTACGATACCGATTGTAGTGATGGAGATGAAGTTTGCTTGAGTGCAGACGAAACGGAAGCTTGTTCGAGTGGTGAAGAAATTGATGAAACGTTGACTTTCGACGAGTTACATTCGATAATCAATTACTTATGCCGAAGTGGTTACGATTGTAGTGATGATTGGAGTGGTTACGATACCGATTGTAGTGATGGAGAAGATGAAGTTTGCCTGAGTGGAGACGAAACGGAAGCTTGTCCGAATGGGGAAGAAACTGATGAAACGTTGACTTTCGAAGAGTTACATTGGATATTTAATTACTTATGCCGTAGTAGTTACGATACCGATTGTAGTGATGGAGAAGATGAAGTTTGCTTGAGTGGAGACGAAACTGATGAAACGTTGACTTTCGACGAGTTACATTGGATATTCAATTACTTATGCCGTAGTAGTTACGATACCGATTGTAGTGATGGAGAAGATGAAGTTTGATTGGGTGGGGACGAAACTGATGAAACGTTGACTTTCAAGGACTCATAACTCTCTGATAGGACACTCTCCATCAATCCCGCACACATACGCAACTCACAATTATAACATGAAACAGTGCAAAACACTTAGCACTGTTACAATCTCTCCCCCTCCAAACTCTCCCATTTCACCTCATGATCGCTGTCACCTTCTCCAACACTGCCACCAAAGCTACCTTCTCCAACACCCGGGGTCAAATCCTATCACTAATTCCAAGTTTACTATATTACCAGATGTTAGACATTGCATTATAATAATGGCCGGCGGAACTCAATATATATATATATATCTTATATAGGTATTACTCGAGTTACTAGCAAAACACCAACTTTAGTATCCACAAAATGAACGTATCCGTAATGATGAAAATGTTCTTGATGTTTGTCGCGGTCACTTCTGGAATTTTTTTATTTTCTTCATTTGAAAATCATGTTTATGACGAGGGAAAAAGATTTGGACCTGTCATTGGCTCAATCGTTGGACCGGTAAATGGACCCGTCATTGGCTCAATCGTTGGACCCGTAAATGGACCCATCATTGGCTCCATCATTGGACCCGTTAATGGACCAGTCATTGGCTCCATCATTGGACCCGTTAATGGACCCTTCATTGGCTCCGTCATTGGACCCGTTAATGGACCCATCATTGGCTCCATCATTGGACTCGTTAATGAACCCATCATTGGCTCCATCATTGGACCCGTTAATGGACCCGTCGTTGGCTCTGTCGTTAGTGAAGATGGTAAGATGGCGGAGAAGATGACTGAAAGATTCTTAAAAATTCGTGCGTTGTTGATAATGGGCGGAGCTGTGGCAGGTTTCTTGATCATCAGCCGTTGGCTTCCTCGCCACCCGCTACATGATGAATGCAATGTGAAGGTAAGAGATTCCTCGAGTGGGGAAGAAACTGAAGCTTGTTCAAGTGGGGATGAGACCGGAGCTTGTTCAAGTGGGGATGAAACCGAAGCTTGTTCAAGTGGGGAGGAAACCGAAGCTTGTTCAAGTGAGGATGAAACCGAAGATTGTTCAAGTGGGGATGAAACTGAACTTGTTCAAGTGGGGATGAAACCGAAGCTTGTTCTAGTGGGGATGAAACCGAAGCTTGTTCAAGTGGGGATGAAACTGAAGCTTGTTCAAGTGGGGATGAAACGGAAGCTTGTTCAAGTGGGGATGAAACGGAAGCTTGTTCAAGTGGGGACGAAACGTTGACTTTCGACGAGTTACATTCGATAATCAATTACTTATGTCGTAGAGGTTACGATACCGATTGTAGTGATGGAGATGAAGTTTGCTTGAGTGCAGACGAAACGGAAGCTTGTTCGAGTGGGGAAGAAAGTGATGAAACGTTGACTTTCGACAAGTTACATTCGATAATCAATTACTTATGCCGTAGTGGTTACGATTGTAGTGATGATTGGAGTGGTTACGATACCGATTGTAGTGATGGAGAAGATGAAGTTTGCCTGAGTTGAGACGAAACGGAAGCTTGTTCGAATGGGGAAGAAACTAATGAAACGTTGACTTTCGACGAGTTACATTCGATAATCAATTACTTATGTCGTAGTGGTTACGATTGTAGTGATGACTGTAGTGGTTACGATTGTAGTGATGGAGAAGATGAAGTTTGCTTGAGTGGAGACGAAACTGATGAAACGTTGACTTTCGACGAGTTACATTGGATATTCAATTACTTATGCCGTAGTAGTTACGATACCGATTGTAGTGATGGAGAAGATGAAGTTTGATTGGGTGGGGACGAAACTGATGAAACGTTGACTTTCAAGGACTTATAACTCTCTGATAGGACACTCTCCATCAATCCCGCACAAATACGCAACTCACAATTATAACATGAAACAGTGCAAAACACTTAGCACTGTTACAATCTCTCCCCCTCCAAACTCTCCCATTTCACCTCATGATCGCTGTCACCTTCTCCAACACTGCCACCAAAGCTACCTTCTCTAACACCCGGGGTTAAATCCTATCACCAATTCCAAGTTTACTATATTACCAGATGTTAGATATTGCATTATAATAATGGCCGGCGGAACTCAATATATATATATATATATATTTATATATATATATATATCTTATATAGGTATTACTCGAGTTACTAGCAAAACACCGACTTTAGTATCCACAAAATGAACGTATCCGTAATGATGAAAATGTTCTTGATGTTTGTCGCGGTCACTTCTGGAATTTTTTTATTTTCTTCATTTGAAAATCATGTTTATGACGAGGGAAAAAGATTTGGACCTGTCATTGGCTCAATCGTTGGACCCGTAAATGGACCCGTCATTGGCTCAATCGTTGGACCCGTAAATGGACCCATCATTGGCTCCATCATTGGACCTGGTAATGGACCCGTCATTGGCTCCATCATTTGACCCGTTAATGGACCCATCATTGGCTCCGTCATTGGACCCGTTAATGGACCCATCATTGGACCCGTTAATGAACCCATCATTGGCTCCATCATCGGACCCGTTAATGGACCCGTCGTTGGCTCTGTCGTTAGTGAAAATGGTAAGATGGCGGTGTAGATGACTGAAAGATTCTAGAAAATTCGTGCGTTGTTGATAATAGGCGGAGCTGTAGCAGGTTTCTTGATCATCAGCCGTTGGCTTCCTCACCACCCGCTAGATGATGAATGCAATGTGAAGGTAAAAGATTCCTCGAGTGGGGAAGAAACTGAAGTTTGTTCAAGTGGGGATGAAACCGAAGCTTGTTCAAGTGGGGATGAAACCGAAGCTTGTTCAAGTGGGGAGGAAACCGAAGCTTGTTCAAGTGGGGATGAAACCGTAGCTTGTTCAAGTGGGTATGAAACTTAAGCTTGTTCAAGTGGGGATGAAACCGAAGCTTGTTCTAGTGGGGATGAAACCGAAGCTTGGTCAAGTGGGGATGAAACTGAAGCTTGTTCAAGTGGGGATGAAACGGAAGCTTGTTCAAGTGGGGATGAAACGGAAGCTTGTTCAAGTGGGGACGAAACGTTGACTTTCGACGAGTTACATTCGATAATCAATTACTTATGTCGTAGAGGTTACGATACCGATTGTAGTGATGGAGATGAAGTTTGCTTGAGTGCAGACGAAACGGAAGCTTGTTCGAGTAGGGAAGAAAGTGATGAAACGTTGACTTTCGACAAGTTACATTCGATAATCAATTACTTATGCCGTAGTGGTTACGATTGTAGTGATGATTGGAGTGGTTACGATACCGATTGTAGTGATGGAGAAGATGAAGTTTGCCTGAGTGGAGACGAAGCGGAAGCTTGTTCGAATGGGGAAGAAACTAATGAAACGTTGACTTTCGACGAGTTACATTCGATAATCAATTACTTATGTCGTAGTGGTTACGATTGTAGTGATGACTGTAGTGGTTACGATTGTAGTGATGGAGAAGATGAAGTTTGCTTGAGTGGAGACGAAACTGATGAAACGTTGACTTTCGACGAGTTACATTGGATATTCAATTACTTATGCCGTAGTAGTTACGATACCGATTGTAGTGATGGAGAAGATGAAGTTTGATTGGGTGGGGACGAAACTGATGAAACGTTGACTTTCAAGGACTCATAACTCTCTGATAGGACACTCTCCATCATTCCCGCACACATACGCAACTCACAATTATAACATGAAACAGTGCAAAACACTTAGCACTGTTACAATCTCTCCCCCTCCAAACTCTCCCATTTCACCTCATGATCGCTGTCACCTTCTCCAACACTGCCACCAAAGCTACCTTCTCCAACACCCGGGGTCAAATCCTATCACCAATTCCAAGTTTACTATATTACCAGATGTTAGACATTGCATTATAATAATGGCCGGCGGAACTCAATATATATATATATATATATATATATATATATATATATATATATATATATATATATATATATATATATATATATATATATATATATATATATATATATATATATATATATATATATATATATATATATATATATATATATATATATATATATATATATATATATATATATATATATATATATATATATATATATATATATATATATATATATATATATATATATATATATATATATATATATATATATATATATATCTTATATAGGTATTACTAGAGTTACTAGCAAAACACCAACTTTAGTATCCGCAAAATGAACGTATCCGTAATGATGAAAATGTTCTTGATGTTTCTCGCGGTCACTTCTGGAATTTTTTTATTTTCTTCATTTCAAAATCATGTTTATGACGAGGGAAAAATATTTGGACCTGTCATTGGCTCAATCGATGGACCCGTAAATGGACCCGTCATTGGCTCAATTGTTGGACCCGTAAATGGACCCATCATTGGCTCCATCATTGGACCCGTTAATGGATCCTTCATTGGCTCCATCATTGGACTCGTTAATGAACCCATCATTGGCTCCATCATTGGACCCGTTAATGGACCCGTCGTTGGCTCTGTCGTTAGTGAAGATGGTAAGAAGGCGGTGAAGATGACTGAAAGATTCTTAAAAATTCGTGCGTTGTTGATAATGGGCGGAGCTGTGGCAGGTTTCTTGATCATCAGCCGTTGGCTTCCTCACCACCCGCTAGATGATGAATGCAATGTTAAAGTAAGAGATTCCTCGAGTGGGGAAGAAACTGAAGATTGTTCAAGTGGGGATGAAACCGAAGCTTGTTCAAGTGGGGATGAAACCGAAGCTTGTTCAAGTGGGGAGGAAACCGAAGCTTGTTCAAGTGGGGATGAAACCGAAGCTTGTTCAAGTGGGTATGAAACTTAAGCTTGTTCAAGTGGGGATGAAACCGAAGCTTGTTCTAGTGGGGATGAAACCGAAGCTTGTTCAAGTGGGGATGAAACTGAAGCTTGTTCAAGTGGGGATGAAACGGAAGCTTGTTCATGTGGGGATGAAACGGAAGCTTGTTCAAGTGGGGACGAAACGTTGACTTTCGACGAGTTACATTAGATAATCAATTACTTATGCCGTAGTGGTTACGATTGTAGTGATGATTGGAGTGGTTACGATACCGATTGTAGTGATGGAGAAGATGAAGTTTGCCTGAGTGGAGACGAAACGGAAGCTTGTTCGAATGGGGAAGAAACTGATGAAACGTTGACTTTCGACGAGTTACATTCGATAATCAATTACTTATGTCGTAGTGGTTACGATTGTAGTGATGATTGTAGTGGTTACGATTGTAGTGATGGAGAAGATGAAGTTTGCTTGAGTGGAGACGAAACTGATGAAACGTTGACTTTCGACGAGTTACATTGGATATTCAATTACTTATGCCGTAGTAGTTTAGATACCGATTGTAGTGATGGAGAAGATGAAGTTTGATTGGGTGGGGACGAAACTGATGAAACGTTGACTATCAAGGACTTATAACTCTCTGATAGGACACTCTCCATCAATCCTTCACACATACGCAACTCACAATTATAACATGAAACAATGCAAAACACTTAGCACTGTTACAATCTCTTCCCCTCCAAACTCTCCCATTTAACCTCATGATCGCTGTCACCTTCTCCAACACTGCCACCAAAGCGACCTTCTCCAACACCCGGGGTCAAATCCTATCACCAATTCCAAGTTTACTATATTACCAGATGTTAGATATTGCATTATAATAATGGCCGGCGGAACTGCATATATATATATATATATATATCTTATATAGGTTTTACAAGAGTTACTAGCAAAACACCAACTTTAGTATCCACAAAATGAACGTATCCGTAATGATGAAAATGTTCTTGATGTTTCTCGTGTTCACTTCTGGAATTTTTTTAATTTCTTCATTTGAAAATTATGTTTATGACGAGGGAAAAAGATTTGGACCTGTCATTTTATCATTCGTATTGGAAACAACATTGTCATATGTCTTTTCTTGGATCTAAATAATACGAAACCTCGCTCAATGATTTGAAGTTAAAATCCTTAAATATGGTAAAATAGTGAATTTTCACGTTAATCATGTAGTTTGATATTACGTAAATATATTCATTTTTACCAATATTTCGATAGTAATTCATGTAGTTTCACGGTATGTGATTTGGCCTTCAAATCTCAGAATATCGCATAATATTGCATTATAAGCAAGTTTTCTTGCATTTTGTTTCGTACGAAAAATCATCGAATTTAGCAATATTTTGACGTTTATCGTCTACTTTTCCTTTATGTGATTTAAACAAAATATCATCGAATTAGGCAATATTTTGCCATTTTTCCACGTTTTTGTGAATTTTCAGTTTATAGGTATTAATTCATTATATATACGATAAAAATGATGCAAAATAATAATTGATTAGATAATAACCTTAAATACTTCATTTTCAATCATCTATTTGTTTCTCGTTAAAATTCTGAATAATATATTGAAAAGGGGAGAAGTTCGGTTTTTATTGCATATATTGACGTTTCAGCCGGATTAGAGCGGTTTTACGTGTACATCTTCCATCGGTAATATAAACGGAAAATCAAGAACATTTTAGTTAATTCTAATGAAAACACATTGTTTTTTATCATTCGTATTGGAAACAACATTGTCATATGTCTTTTCTTGGATCCAAATAATACGAAACCTCGCTCTATGATTTGAAGTTAAAATCCTCAAATATGGTAAAATAGTGACTTTTTCACGTTAATCATGTAGTTTGATATTACGTAAATATATTCATTTTTACCAATATTTCGATCCTATTTCATGTAGTATCACGATATGTGATTTGGCCTTCATATCTCAGAATGTCGCATAATATTGCATTTTAAGCAAGTTTTCTTGCATTTTGTTTCGTACGAAAAATCGTCGAATTTAGCAATATTTTGACGTTTATCATCCCCTTTTCCTTTATGTGATTTAAACAAAACATCCTTGAATTAGGCAATATTTAGCGGTTTTTCACGTTTTTGTGAATTTTCAGTTATTTGTTATTAATTCATTAAATATTCGATAAAAATAATGCAAACACATAATTGATTAGATAATAACCTTAAATACTTCATTTTCAATCATCTATTTGTTTCTCGTTAAAATACTGAGTAAGATATTGAAAAGGGGAGAAGTTCTGTTTTTATTGCATATATCGACGTTTCAGCCGGAATAGAGATGTTTTCGTGTACATCTTCCATCGGTAATATAAACGGAAAATCAGGAATATTTTAGTTAATTCTAATGAAAACACATTGTTTTTATCATTTGTATTGGAAACAACATTGTCATATGTCTTTTCGTGGATCTAAATAATACGAAACATCGCTCTATTTTTTGTAGTTAAAATCCTCAAATATGGTAAATTAGTTTCTTTTTTCACGTTAATCATGTAGTTTGATATTACGTATATATATTATTTTATATCAATATTTCGATACTATTTCATGTAGTATCACGATATGTGATTTGGCCTTCAAATCTCAGAATTTCGCATAATATATCATTTTAAGCAAGTTTTCTTGCATTTTGTTTCGTACGAAAAATCATCGAATTTAGCAATATTTTGACGTTTATCATCCCCTTTTCCTCTATGTAATTTAAACAAAATATCATCGAATTAGGCAATATTTTGCCGTTTTTCCACGTTTTTGTGAATTTTCAGTTTATAGGTATTAATTCATTATATATACGATAAAAATGATGCAAACACATAATTGATTATATAATAACCATAAATACTTCATTTTCAATCAACTATTTGTTTCTCGTTTATATACTGCGTAAGATATTAAAAAGGGGAGGAGTTCTGTTTTTATTGCATATATCGACGTTCCAGCCGGAATAGAGATGTTTTCGTGTACATCTTCCATCGGTAATATAAACGGAAAATCAGGAATATTTTAGTTAATTCTAATGAAAACACATTGTTTTTATCATTTGTATTGGAAACAACATTGTCATATGTCTTTTCGTGGATCTAAATAATACGAAACATCGCTCTATTTTTTGTAGTTAAAATCCTCAAATATGGTAAATTAGTTTCTTTTTTCACGTTAATCATGTAGTTTGATATTACGTATATATATTATTTTTTATCAATATTTCGATACTATTTCATGTAGTATCACGATATGTGATTTGGCCTTCAAATCTCAGAATTTCGCATAATATTGCATTTTAAGCAAGTTTTCTTGCATTTTGTTTCGTACGAAAAATCCTCGAATCAATATTTTGACGTGTATCATCCCCTTTTCCTCTATGTGATTTAAACAAAATATCATCGAATTAGGCACTATTTTGCCGTTTTTCCACGTTTTTGTGAATTTTCAGTTTATAGGTAATAATTCATTATATATACGATAAAAATGATGCAAACACATAATTGATTATATAATAACCTTAAATACTTCATTTTCAATCAACTATTTGTTTCTCGTTTAAATACTGAGTAAGATATTGAAAAGGGGAGGAGTTCTGTTTTTATTGCATATATCGACGTTCCAGCCGGAATAGAGATGTTTTCGTGTACATCTTCCATCGGTAATATAAACGGAAAATCAAGAACATTTTAGTTAATTCTAATGAAAACACATGGTTTTTATCATTTATATTGGAAACAACATTGTCATACGTCATTTCTTGGATCTAAATAATACGAAACCTCGCTCTATGATTTGAAGTTAAAATCCTCAAATATGATTATATAGTTAATTTTTTCACGTTTTTCATGTAGTTTGATATTACGTAAATATATTCATTTTTACCAATATTTCGATACTATTTCATCTAGTATCACGATATGTGAGAATGATGCAGAGGCTCAAGAGAGTGATGCAGAGGCTTAATAGAGGGATGAAGGGGCTCAAGAGAGTGATGCAGAGGCTGAAGAGAGGGATGCAGAGGCTCAAGAGACTGATGCAGAGGCTCAAGAGAGTGCTGCAAAAGGCTCAAGAGAGGGATGCTGAGGATCCAGAGAGGGATGCAGAGGCTCAAGAGAGTGATGCAGAGGATCAAGAGAGGGAAGCAAAGGCTTACGAGAGTGATGCAGAAGCTGAAGAGAGTGATGCAGAGGCTCTAGAGAGTGATGCAGAAGCTTAAGAGGGTGATGCAGAGACTCAAGAGAGTGATGCAGAGGATCAAGAGAGTGATGCAGAGGCTCGAGAGAGTGATGCAGAGGCTCAAGAGAGGGATTCAGAGGCTTAAGAGAGTGATGCAGAGACCTCAAGAGAGTGATGCAGAGGCTCAAGAGAGTGATGCAGAGGATCAGGAGAGGGATGCAGAGGATTAAGAGAGTGATGCAGAGGCTGAAGAGAGTGTTTCAGAGGCTTAAGAGAGGGATGCAGAGGCTCAAAAGAGTGATGTAGAGGCTCAAGAGAGTGATGCAGAGGCTGAAGAGAGTGATGCAGAGGCCCAGGAGAGTGATGTAGAGGCTCATGAGAGTTATGCAGAGGCTCAAGAGAGTGATGCAGAGGATCAAGAGAGTGATGCAGAGGCTCAAGAGAGTGATGCAGAGGATCAAGAGAGGGAAGCAGAGGCTCTAGAGAGTGATGCAGAGGCTCAAAAGTTTGATGCAGAGGCTCAAGGGAGTGATGCAGAGGATCAAGAAAGTGATGCAGAGGTTCAAGAGAGTGATGCAGAGGCCTCAGAGGCTTAAGCGAGTGATGCAGAGGCTGAAGAGAGTGTTGCAGAGGCTCAAGAGTGTCAGTGGTAAGACATGCAGAGGCTCATGAGAGTGATGCAGAGGCTCAAGAGAGTGATGCAGAGGCTCAAGAGAGATTTGCAGAGGATCAAGAGAGTGATGCAGAGGCTTAAGAGAGTGATGCAGATGGTCAAGAGAGGGATGCATAGGCTTATGAGAGTGATGCAGAGGCTAAAGAGAGTGTTGCAGAGGCTTAAGAGAGTGATGCAGAGGCTGAAGAGAGTAATGCAGAGGCTGAAGAGAGGGATGAAGAGGCTGAAGAGAGTGATGCAGAGGCTGAAGAGAGGGATGCATTTGAAAAGTGCAGGGAGGGTTTGGGCAAAATGTGATCCATCGCCGCTCTCAGTAAATGACATTTTTTCGGAATAAAAAGTCGTAATTTCAAACTGCGAATACGTGCAGACAGTCAGAATTTGGCTCCAAAATATAGCTTAAGGGTCGAATTTGGGAAGTTTGGGATATTTTGAAACTGCAGGGGGATTTTGGCAAAACGTGACTCATCGCCGCTTTCAGTAATTTGCATTATGTCGGTATAAAATGATAATATTTCAAACTGCGAATACGTGCAGAGAACCCGATTTTGGCTCCAAAATATGTCTCAAGCGTCGAATTGGGGATGTTTGGGATATTGAAGGGATATTGAGGATGTTTGATATTGAAGGTAATATCCTCAAATATGGTAAAATAGTTACTTTTTTCACGTTAATCATGTAGTTTGATATTACGTAAATATATTCATTTTTACCAATATTTCGATACTATTTCATGTAGTATCACGATATGTGATTTGACCTTCAAATCTCAGAATTTCGCATAATATTGCATTTTAAGCAAGTTTTCTTGCATTTTGTTTCGTACGAAAAATCATCGAATTTAGCAATATTTTGACGTTTATCATCCCCTTTTCCTTTATGTGATTTAAACAAAACATCATCGAATAAGGCAATATTTTGCCGTTTTTCCACGTTTTTGTGAATTTTCAGTTTATAGGTATTAATTCATTATATATACGGTAAAAATGATGCAAACACATAATTGATTATATAATAACCTTAAATACATCATTTTCAATCATCTATTTGTTTCTCGTTAAAATACTGAGTAAGATATTGAAAAGGGAGAAGTTCGGTTTTTATTGCATATATCGACGTTTCAGCCGGATTAGAGCGGTTTTACGTGTACATCTTCCATCGGTAATATAAACGGAAAATCAAGAACATTTTAGTTAATTCTAATGAAAACACATTGTTTTTTATCATTCGTATTGGAAACACATTTTTTTTTATCATTCGTATTGGAAACAACATTGTCATATGTCTTTTTTTGGATCTAAATAATACGAAACCTCGCTCAATGATTTGAAGTTAAAATCCTCAAATATGGTAAAATAGTGAATTTTCATGTTAATCATGTAGTTTGATATTACGTAAATATATTAATTTTTACCAATATTTCGATACTAATTCATGTAGTTTCACGGTATGTGATTTAGCCTTTAAATCTCAGAATATCACATATTATTGCATTTTAAGCAAGTTTTCTTGCATTTTGTTTCGTACGAAAAATCATAGAATTTAGCAATATTTTGACGTTTATCGTCTACTTTTCCTTTATGTGATTTAAACAAAATATCATCGAATTAGGCAATATTTTGCCGTTTTTCCAAGTTTTTGTGAATTTTCAGTTTATAGGTATTAATTCATTATATATACGATAAAAAAGATGCAAACACATAATTGATTAGATAATAACCTTAAATACTTCATTTTCCACCATCTATTTGTTTCTCGTTAAAATTCTGAATAAGGTATTGAAAAGGGAAGAAGTTCGGTTTTTATTGCATATATCGACGTTTCAGCCGGATTAGAGCGGTTTTTCGTGTACATCTTCCATCGGTAATATACACGGAAAATCAAGAACATTTTAGTTACTTCTAATGAAAACACATTGTTTTTTATCATTCGTATTGGAAACTACATTGTCATATGTCTTTTCTTGGATCTAAATAATACGAAACCTCGCTCTATGATTTGAAGTTAAAATCCTTAAATATGGTAAAATAGTGTCTTTTTCACGTTAATAATGTAGTTTGATATTACGTAAATATATTCATTTTTACCAATACTTCGATACTATTTCATGTAGTATATGTGATTTGGCGTTCAAATCTCAGAATTTCGCATAATATTGCATTTTAAGCAAGTTTTCTTGCATTTTGTTTCGTACGAAAAATCATCGAATTTAGCAATATTTTGACGTTTATCATCCCCTTTTCCTCTATGTGATTTAAACAAAATATCATCGAATTAGGCAATATTTTGCTGTTTTTCCACGTTTTTGTGAATTTTCAGTTTATAGGTATCAATTCATTATATATATGATAAAAATGATGCAAACACATAATTGATTATATAATAACCTTAAATACTTCATTTTCAATCAACTATTTCTTTCTCGTTTAAATACTGAGTAAGATATTGAAAAGGGGAGGAGTTCTGTTTTTATTGCATATATCGACGTTCCAGCCGGAATAGAGATGTTTTCGTGTACATCTTCCATCGGTAATATAAACGGAAAATCAGGAATATTTTAGTTAATTCTAATGAAAACACATTGTTTTTATCATTTGTATTGGAAACAACATTGTCATATGTCTTTTCTTGGATCTAAATAATACGAAACATCGCTCTATTTTTTGAAGTTAAAATCCTCAAATATGGTAAAATAGTTTCTTTTTTCACGTTAATCATGTAGTTTGATATTACGTATATTTATTAATTTTTATCAATATTTCGATACTATTTCATGTAGTATCACGATATGTGATTTGGCCTTCAAATCTCAGAATTTCGCATAATATTGCATTTTAAGCAAGTTTTCTTGCATTTTGTTTCGTACGAAAAATCCTCGAATCAATATTTTGACGTGTATCATCTCCTTTTCCTCTATGTGATATAAACAAAATATCATCGAATTAGGCAATATTTTGCCGTTTTTCCACGTTTTTGTGAATTTTCAGTTTATAGGTATTAATTCATTATATATACGATAAAAATGATGCAAACACATAATTGATTATATAATAACCTTAAATACTCCATTTTCAATCAACAATTTGTTTCTCGTTTAAATTCTGAGTAAGATATTGAAAAGGGGAGGAGTTCTGTTTTTATTGCATATATCGACGTTCCAGCCGGAATAGAGATGTTTTCGTGTACATCTTCCATCGGTAATATAAACGGAAAATCAAGAACATTTTAGTTAATTCTAATGAAAACACACTGTTTTTTATCATTTGTATTGGAAACAACATTGTCATATGTCATTTCTTGGATCTAAATAATACGAAACATCGCTCTATGATTTGAAGTTAAAATCCTGAAATATGATTAAATAGTTAATTTTTTCACGTTTTTAATGTAGTTTGATATTACGTAAATATATTCATTTTTGCCAATATTTCGATACTATTTCATCTAGTATCACGATATGTGATTTGGCCTTCATATCTCCGAATTTCGCAAAATATTGCATTTTAAGCAAGTTTTCTTGCATTTTGTTTCGTACGAAAAATCATCGAATTTATCAATATTTTGACGTTTATCATCTCCTTTTCCTTTATGTGATTTAAACAAAATATCACCGAATTAGGCAATATTTTGCCGTTTTTCCACGTTTTTGTGAATTTTCAGTTTATAGGTATTAATTCATTATATATTCGATAAAAATGATGCAAACACATAATTGATTAGATAATAACCTTAAATACTTCATTTTCAATCATCTATTTGTTTCTCGTTAAAATTCTGAGTAAGATATTGAAAAGGGGAGAAGTTCGGTTTTTATTGCATATATCGACGTTTTAGCCGGAATAGAGCGGTTTTACGTGTACATTTCCATCGGTAATATAAACGGAAAATCAATAACATTTTAGTTAATTCATATGGAAACACATTGTTTTTTATCATCCGTATTGGAAACACATTGTTTTTTATCATTCGTATTGGAAACAACATTGTCATATGTCTTTTCTTGGATCTAAATAATACGAAACCTCGCTCTATGATTTGAAGTTAAAATCCTCAAATATGGTAAAATAGTGACTTTTTCACGTTAATCATGTAGTTTGATATTACGTTAATATATTCATTTTTACCAATATTTCAATACTATTTCATGTAGTATCACGATATGTGTTTTGGCGTTCAAATCTCAGAATTTCGCATAATATATCACTTTAAGCAAGTTTTCTTGCATTTTGTTTCGTACGAAAAATCATCGAATTTAGCAATATTTTGACGTTTATCATCCCCTTTTCCTCTATGTGATTTAAACAAAATATCATCGAATTAGGCAATATTTTGCCGTTTTTCCACGTTTTTGTGAATTTTCAGTTTATAGGTATTAATTCATTATATATACGATAAAAATGATGCAAACACATAATTGATTATATAATAACCTTAAATACTCCATTTTCAATCAACAATTTGTTTCTCGTTTAAATTCTGAGTAAGATATTGAAAAGGGGAGGAGTTCTGTTTTTATTGCATATATCGACGTTCCAGCCGGAATAGAGATGTTTTCGTGTACATCTTCCATCGGTAATATAAACGGAAAATCAAGAACATTTTAGTTAATTCTAATGAAAACACATTGTTTTTTATCATTCGTATTGGAAACACATTTTTTTTTATCATTCGTATTGGAAACAACATTGTCATATGTCTTTTTTTGGATCTAAATAATACGAAACCTCGCTCAATGATTTGAAGTTAAAATCCTCAAATATGGTAAAATAGTGAATTTTCATGTTAATCATGTAGTTTGATATTACGTAAATATATTAATTTTTACCAATATTTCGATACTAATTCATGTAGTTTCACGGTATGTGATTTAGCCTTCAAATCTCAGAATATCACATAATATTGCATTTTAAGCAAGTTTTCTTGCATTTTGTTTCGTACGAAAAATCATAGAATTTAGCAATATTTTGACGTTTATCGTCTACTTTTCCTTTATGTGATTTAAACAAAATATCATCGAATTAGGCAATATTTTGCCGTTTTTCCAAGTTTTTGTGAATTTTCAGTTTATAGGTATTAATTCATTATATATACGATAAAAAAGATGCAAACACATAATTGATTAGATAATAACCTTAAATACTTCATTTTCCACCATCTATTTGTTTCTCGTTAAAATTCTGAATAAGGTATTGAAAAGGGAAGAAGTTCGGTTTTTATTGCATATATCGACGTTTCAGCCGGATTAGAGCGGTTTTTCGTGTACATCTTCCATCGGTAATATACACGGAAAATCAAGAACATTTTAGTTACTTCTAATGAAAACACATTGTTTTTTATCATTCGTATTGGAAACTACATTGTCATATGTCTTTTCTTGGATCTAAATAATACGAAACCTCGCTCTATGATTTGAAGTTAAAATCCTTAAATATGGTAAAATAGTGACTTTTTCACGTTAATAATGTAGTTTGATATTACGTAAATATATTCATTTTTACCAATACTTCGATACTATTTCATGTAGTATATGTGATTTGGCGTTCAAATCTCAGAATTTCGCATAATATTGCATTTTAAGCAAGTTTTCTTGCATTTTGTTTCGTACGAAAAATCATCGAATTTAGCAATATTTTGACGTTTATCATCCCCTTTTCCTCTATGTGATTTAAACAAAATATCATCGAATTAGGCAATATTTTGCTGTTTTTCCACGTTTTTGTGAATTTTCAGTTTATAGGTATCAATTCATTATATATATGATAAAAATGATGCAAACACATAATTGATTATATAATAACCTTAAATACTTCATTTTCAATCAACTAATTCGTTCTCGTTTAAATGCTGAGTAAGATATTGAAAAGGGGAGGAGTTCTGTTTTTATTGCATATATCGACGTTCCAGCCGGAATAGAGATGTTTTCGTGTACATCTTCCATCGGTAATATAAACGGAAAATCAGGAATATTTTAGTTAATTCTAATGAAAACACATTGTTTTTATCATTTGTATTGGAAACAACATTGTCATATGTCTTTTCTTGGATCTAAATAATACGAAACATCGCTCTATTTTTTGAAGTTAAAATCCTCAAATATGGTAAAATAGTTTCTTTTTTCACGTTAATCATGTAGTTTGATATTACGTATATTTATTAATTTTTATCAATATTTCGATACTATTTCATGTAGTATCACGATATGTGATTTGGCCTTCAAATCTCAGAATTTCGCATAATATTGCATTTTAAGCAAGTTTTCTTGCATTTTGTTTCGTACGAAAAATCCTCGAATCAATATTTTGACGTATATCATCTCCTTTTCCTCTATGTGATATAAACAAAATATCATCGAATTAGGCAATATTTTGCCGTTTTTCCACGTTTTTGTGAATTTTCAGTTTATAGGTATTAATTCATTATATATACGATAAAAATGATGCAAACACATAATTGATTATATAATAACCTTAAATACTCCATTTTCAATCAACAATTTGTTTCTCGTTTAAATTCTGAGTAAGATATTGAAAAGGGGAGGAGTTCTGTTTTTATTGCATATATTGACGTTCCAGCCGGAATAGAGATGTTTTCGTGTACATCTTCCATCGGTAATATAAACGGAAAATCAAGAACATTTTAGTTAATTCTAATGAAAACACACTGTTTTTTATCATTTGTATTGGAAACAACATTGTCATATGTCATTTCTTGGATCTAAATAATACGAAACCTCGCTCTATGATTTGAAGTTAAAATCCTCAAATATGATTAAATAGTTAATTTTTTCACGTTTTTAATGTAGTTTAATATTACGTAAATATATTCATTTTTGCCAATATTTCGATACTATTTCATCTAGTATCACGATATGTGATTTCGCCTTCATATCTCCGAATTTCGCAAAATATTGCATTTTAAGCAAGTTTTCTTGCATTTTGTTTCGTACGAAAAATCATCGAATTTATCAATATTTTGACGTTTATCATCTCCTTTTCCTTTATGTGATTTAAACAAAATATCACCGAATTAGGCAATATTTTGCCGTTTTTCCACGTTTTTGTGAATTTTCAGTTTATAGGTATTAATTCATTATATATTCGATAAAAATGATGCAAACACATAATTGATTAGATAATAACCTTAAATACTTCATTTTCAATCATCTATTTGTTTCTCGTTAAAATTCTGAGTAAGATATTGAAAAGGGGAGAAGTTCTGTTTTTATTGCATATATCGACGTTTCAGCCGGAATAGAGCGGTTTTACGTGTACATTTCCATCGGTAATATAAACGGAAAATCAATAACATTTTAGTTAATTCATATGGAAACACATTGTTTTTTATCATCCGTATTGGAAACACATTGTTTTTTATCATTCGTATTGGAAACAACATTGTCATATGTCTTTTCTTGGATCTAAATAATACGAAACCTCGCTCTATGATTTGAAGTTAAAATTCTCAAATATGGTAAAATAGTGACTTTTTCACGTTAATCATGTAGTTTGATATTACGTTAATATATTCATTTTTACCAATATTTCAATACTATTTCATGTAGTATCACGATATGTGATTTGGCCTTCATATCTCCGAATTTCGCATAATATTGCATTTTAGGCAAGTTTTCTTGCATTTTGTTTCGTATGAAAAATCATCGAATTTAGCAATATTTTGACGTTTATCATCTCCTTTTCCTTTATGTGATTTAAACAAAATATCATCGAATTAGGCAATATTTTGCCGTTTTTCCACGTTTTTGTGAATTTTCAGTTATAGGTATTAATTCTTTATATATACGATAAAAATGATGCAAACACATAATTGATTAGATAATAACCTTAAATACTTCATTTCCAATCATCTATTTGTTTCTCGTTAAAATACTGAGTAAGATATTGAAAAGGGGAGAAGTTTGGTTTTTATTGCATATATCGACGTTTCAGCCGGATTAGAGCGGTTTTACGTGTACTTCTTCCATCGGTAATATAAACAGAAAATCAAGAACATTTTAGTTAATTCTAATGAAAACACATTGTTTTTTATCATTCGTATTGGAAACAACATTGTCATATGTCTTTTCTTGGATCCAAATAATACGAAACCTCGCTCTATGTTTTGAAGTTAAAATCCTCAAATATGGTAAAATAGTGACTTTTTCACGTTAATCATGTAGTTTGATATTACGTAAATATATTCATTTTTACCAATATTTCGATCCTATTTCATGTAGTATTACGATATGTGATTTGGTCTTCATATCTCAGAATGTCGCATAATATTGCATTTTAAGCAAGTTTTCTTGCATTTTGTTTCGTACGAAAAATCATCGAATTTAGCAATATTTTGCCGTTTATCATCCCCTTTTCCTTTATGTGATTTAAACAAAACATCCTTGAATTAGGCAATATTTAGCGGTTTTTCACATTTTTGTGAATTGTCAGTTATTTGTTATTAATTCATTAAATATTCGATAAAAATGATGCAAACACATAATTGATTAGATAATAACCTTAAATACATCATTTTCAATCATCTATTTGTTTCTCGTTAAAATACTGAGTAAGATATTGAAAAGGGAAGAAGTTCGGTTTTTATTGCATAAATCGACGTTTCAGCCGGATTAGAGCGGTTTTACGTGTACATCTTCCATCGGTAATATAAACGGAAAATCAAGAACATTTTAGTTAATTCTAATTAAAACACATTGTTTTTTATCATTCGTATTGGAAACACATTGTTTTTTATCATTCGTATTGGAAACAACATTGTCATATGTCTTTTCTTGGATCTAAATAATACGAAACCTCGCTCAATGATTTGAAGTTAAAATCCTCAAATATGGTAAAATAGTGAATTTTCACGTTAATCATGTAGTTTGATATTACGTAAATATATTCATTTTTACCAATATTTCGATACTAATTCATGTAGTCTCACGGTATGTGATTTGGCCTTCAAATCTCAGAATATCGCATAATATTGCATTTTAAGCAAGTTTTCTTGCATTTTGTTTCGTACGAAAAATCATCGAATTTAGCAATATTTTGACGTTTATCGTCTACTTTTCCTTTATGTGATTTAAACAAAATATCATCGAATTAGGCAATATTTTGCCGTTTTTCCACGTTTTTGTGAATTTTTAGTTGATAGGTATATAATTATATATAATTTTTTATTCATTATATATACGATAAAAAAGATGCAAACACATAATTGATTAGATAATAACCTTAAATACTTCATTTTCAATCATCTATTTGTTTCTTGTTAAAATTCTGAATAAGATATTGAAAAGGGGAGAAGTTCGGTTTTTATTGCATATATCGACGTTTCAGCCGGATTAGAGCGGTTTTTCGTGTACATCTTCCATCGGTAATATACACGGAAAATCAATAACATTTTAGTTAATTCTAATGAAAACACATTGTTTTTTATCATTTGTTTTGCAAACAACATTGTCATATGTCTTTTCTCGGATCTAAATAATACGAAACCTCGCTCTGTGATTTGAAGATAAAATCCTCAAATATGGTTAAATAGTTAATTTTTTCACGTTTTTCATGTAGTTTGATATTACGTAAATATATTCATTTTTACCAATATTTCGATACTATTTCATGTAGTATCACGATATGTGATTTGGCCTTCAAATCTCATAATTTCGCATAACATTGCATCTAAAGCAAGTTTTCTTACATTTTGTTTAGCACGAAAAATCATCGAATTTAGCAATATTTTGACGTTTATCATCTCCTTTTCCTTCATGTGATTTAAACAAAATATCATCGAATTAGGCAATATTTTGCCGTTTTTCCACGTTTTTGTGAATTTTCAGTTTATAGGTATTAATTCATTATATATACGATAAAAATGATGCAAAATAATAATTGATTAGATAATAACCTTAAATACTTCATTTTCAATCATCTATTTGTTTCTCGTTAAAATTCTGAATAAGATATTGAAAAGGGGAGAAGTTCGGTTTTTATTGCATATATCGACGTTTCAGCCGGATTAGAGCGGTTTTACGTGTACATTTCCATCGGTAATATAAACGGAAAATCAATAACATTTTAGTTAATTCATATGGAAACACATTGTTTTTTATCATCCGTATTGGAAACACATTGTGTTTTATCATTCGTATTGGAAACAACATTGTCATATGTCTTTTCTTGGACCTAAATAATACGAAACCTAGCTCTATGATTTGAAGTTAAAATCCTCAAATATGGTAAAATAGTGACTTTTTCACGTTAATCATGTAGTTTGATATTACGTAAATTACGTACATTTTTACCAATATTTCGATACTATTTTATGTAGTATCACGATATGTGATTTGGCCTTCAAATCTCAGAATTTCGCATAATATTGCATTTTAAGCAAGTTTTCTTGCATTTTGTTTCGTACGAAAAATCATCGAATTTAGCAATATTTTGACGTTTATCATCCCCCTTTTCCTTTATGTGATTTAAACAAAACATCCTCGAATTAGGCAATATTTAGCGGTTTTTCACGTTTTTGTGAATTTTCAGTTTTTTGTTATTAATTCATTAAATATTCGATAAAAATGATGCAAACACATAATTGATTAGATAATAACCTTAAATACTTCATTTTCAATCATGTATTTGTTTCTCGTTAAAATACTGAGTAAGATATTGAAAAGGGGAGAAGTTCTGTTTTTATTGCATATATCGACGTTTCAGCCGGAATAGAGCGGTTTTACGTGTACATTTCCATCGGTAATATAAACGGAAAATCAATAACATTTTAGTTAATTCATGTGGAAACACATTGTTTTTTATCATCTGTATTGGAAACACATTGTTTTTTATCATTCGTATTGGAAACAACATTGTCATATGTCTTTTCTTGGATCTAAATAATACGAAACCTCGCTCTATGATTTGAAGTTAAAATCCTCAAATATGGTAAAATAGTGACTTTTTCACGTTAATCATGTAGTTTGATATTACGTAAATATATTCATTTTTACCAATACTTCGATACTATTTTATGTAGTATCACGATATGTGATTTGGCGTTCAAATCTCAGAATTTCGCATAATATTGCATTTTAAGCAAGTTTTCTTGCATTTTGTTTCGTACGAAAAATCATCGAATTTAGCAATATTTTGACGTTTATCATCCCCTTTTCCTCTGTGATTTAAACAAAATATCATCGAATTAGGCAATATTTTGCCGTTTTTCCACGTTTTTGTGAATTTTCAGTTTATTGGTATTAATTCATTTTATATACGATAAAAATGATGCAAACACATAATTGATTAGATAATAACCTTAAATACTTCATTTTCAATCATCTATTTGATTCTCGTTAAAATACTGAGTAAGATATTGAAAAGGGGAGAAGTTCGGTTTTTATTGCATATATCGACGTTTCAGCCGGATTAGAGCGGTTTTACGTGTACATCTTCCATCGGTAATACACACAGAAAATCAAGAACATTTTAGTTAATTCTATTGAAAACACATTGTTTTTTATCATTTGTATTGGAAACAACATTGTCATATGTCTTTTCTTGGATTTAAAAAATACGAAACATCGCTCTATGATTTGAAGGTAATATCCTCGAATATGGTAAAATAGTTACTTTTTTCACGTTAATCATGTAGTTTGATATTACGTAAATATATTCATTTTTACCAATATTTCGATACTATTTCATGTAGTATCACGATATGTGATTTGACCTTCAAATCTCAGAATTTCGCATAATATTGCATTTTAAGCAAGTTTTCTTGCATTTTGTTTCGTACGAAAAATCATCGAATTTAGCAATATTTTAACGTTTATCATCCCCTTTTCCTTTATGTGATTTAAACAAAACATCATCGAATAAGGCAATATTTTTCCGTTTTTCCACGTTTTTGTGAATTTTCAGTTTATAGGTATTAATTCATTATATATACGGTAAAAATGATGCAAACACATAATTGATTAGATAATAACCTTAAATACATCATTTTCAATCATCTATTTGTTTCTCGTTAAAATACTGAGTAAGATATTGAAAAGGGGAGAAGTTCGGTTTTTATTGCATATATCGACGTTTCAGCCGGATTAGAGCGGTTTTACGTGTACATCTTCCATCGGTAATATAAACGGAAAATCAAGAACATTTTAGTTAATTCTAATGAAAACACATTGTTTTTTATCATTCGTATTGGAAACACATTGTTTTTTATCATTCGTATTGGAAACAACATTGTCATATGTCTTTTTTTGGATCTAAATAATACGAAACCTCGCTCAATGATTTGTAGTTAAAATCCTCAAATATGGAAAAATAGTGAATTTTCACGTTAATCATGTAGTTTGATATTACGTAAATATATTCATTTTTACCAATATTTCGATACTAATTCATGTAGTTTCACGGTATGTGATTTGGCCTTCAAATCTCTGAATATCGCATAATATTGCATTTTAAGCAAGTTTTCTTGCATTTTGTTTCGTACGAAAAGTCATCGAATTTAGCAATATTTTGACGTTTATCGTCTACTTTTCCTTTATGTGAATTAAACAAAATATCATCGAATTAGGCAATATTTTGCCGTTTTTCCACGTTTTTGTGAATTTTCAGTTTATAGGTATTAATTCATTATATATACGATAAAAATGATGCAAAATAATAATTGATTAGATAATAACCTTAAATACTTCATTTTCAATCATCTATTTGTTTCTCGTTAAAATTCTGAATAAGATATTGAAAAGGGGAGAAGTTCGGTTTTTATTGCATATATCGACGTTTCAGCCGGATTAGAGCGGTTTTACGTGTATATCTTCCATCGGTAATATAAACGGAAAATCAAGAACATTTTAGTTAATTCTAATGAAAACACATTGTTTTTTATCAATCGTTTTGGAAACAACATTGTCATATGTCTTTTCTTGGATCTAAATAATACGAAACCTCGCTCTATGATTTGAAGTTAAAATCCTCAAATATGGTAAAATAGTGACTTTTTCACGTTAATCATGTAGTTTGATATTACGTAAATATATTCATTTTTACCAATATTTCGATCCTATTTCATGTAGTATCACGATATGTGATTTGGCCTTCATATCTCAGAATGTCGCATAATATTGCATTTTAAGCAAGTTTTCTTGCATTTTGTTTGGTACGAAAAATCATCGAATTTAGCAATATTTTGACGTTTATCATCCCCTTTTCCTTTATGTGATTTAAATAAAACATCCTTGAATTAGGCAATATTTAGCGGTTTTTCACGTTTTTGTGAATTTTCAGTTATTTGTTATTAATTCATTAAATATTCGATAAAAATGATGCAAACACATAATTGATTAGATAATAACCTTAAATACTTCATTTTCAATCATCTATTTGTTTCTCGTTAAAATACTGAGTAAGATATTGAAAAGGGGAGAAGTTCTGTTTTTATTGCATATATCGACGTTTCAGCCGGAATAGAGCGGTTTTACGTGTACATTTCCATCGGTAATATAAACGGAAAATCAATAACATTTTAGTTAATTCATATGGAAACACATTGTTTTTTATCATCCGTATTGGAAACACATTGTTTTTTATCATTCGTATTGGAAACAACATTGTCATATGTCTTTTCTTGGATCTAAACAATACGAAACCTCGCTCTATGATTTGAAGTTAAAATCCTCAAATATGGTAAAATAGTGACTTTTTCACGTTAATCATGTAGTTTGATATTACGTTAATATATTCATTTTTACCAATACTTCGATACTATTTCATGTAGTATCACGATATGTGTTTTGGCGTTCAAATCTCAGAATTTCGCATAATATATCATTTTAAGCAAGTTTTCTTGCATTTTGTTTCGTACGAAAAATCATCGAATTTAGCAATATTTTGACGTTTATCATCCCCTTTTCCTCTATGTGATTTAAACAAAATATCATCGAATTAGGCAATATTTTGCCGTTTTTCCACGTTTTTGTGAATTTTCAGTTTATAGGTATTAATTCATTATATATACGATAAAAATGATACAAACACATAATTGATTATATAATAACCTTAAATACTTCATTTTCAATAAACTATTTTTTTCTCGTTTAAATACTGAGTAAGATATTGAAAAGGGGAGGAGTTCTGTTTTTATTGCATATATCGACGTTCCAGCCGGAATAGAGATGTTTTCTTGTACATCTTCCATCGGTAATATAAACGGAAAATCAGGAATATTTTAGTTAATTCCAATGAAAACACGTTGTTTTTATCATTTGTATTGGAAACAACATTGTCATATGTCTTTTCTTGGATCTAAATAATACGAAACATCGCTCTATTTTTTGAAGTTAAAATCCTCAAATATGGTAAAATAGTTTCTTTTTTCACGTTAATCATGTAGTTTGATATTACGTATGTATATTCATTTTTATCAATATTTCGATACTATTTCATGTAGTATCACGATATGTGATTTGGCCTTCAAATCTCAGAATTTCGCATAATATTGCATTTTAAGCAAGTTTTCTTGCATTTTGTTTCGTACGAAAAATCCTCGAATTAATATTTTGACGTGTATCATCCCCTTTTCCTCTATGTGATTTAAACAAAATATCATCGAATTAGGCAATATTTTGCCGTTTTTCCACGTTTTTGTGAATTTTCAGTTTATAGGTATTAATTCATTATATATACGATAAAAATGATGCAAACACATAATTGATTATATAATAACCTTAAATACTTCATTTTCAATCAACTATTTGTTTCTCGTTTAAATACTGAGTAGGATATTGAAAAAGGGAGGAGTTCTGTTTTTATTGCATATATCGACGTTCCAGCCGGAATAGAGATGTTTTCGTGTACATCTTCCATCGGTAATATAAACGGAAAATCAAGAACATTTTAGTTAATTCTAATGAAAACACATTGTTTTTTATCATTTGTATTGGAAACAACATTGTCATATGTCATTTCTTGGATCTAAATAATACGAAACCTCGCTCTATGATTTGAAGTTAAAATCCTCAAATATGATTAAATAGTTAATTTTTTCACGTTTTTCATGTAGTTTGATATTACGTAAATATATTCATTATTACCAATATTTCGATACTATTTCATCTAGTATCACGATATGTGATTTGGCCTTCATATCTCCGAATTTCGCATAATATTGCATTTTAAGCAAGTTTTCTTGCATTTTGTTTCGTATGAAAAATCATCGAATTTAGCAATATTTTGACGTTTATCATCTCCTTTTCCTTTATGTAATTTAAACAAAACATCATCGAATTAGACAATATTTTGCCGTTTTTCCACGTTTTTGTGAATTTTCAGTTTATAGGTATTATTCATTATATATACGGTAAAAATGATGCAAACACATAATTGATTAGATAATAACCTTAAATACATCATTTTCAATCATCTATTTGTTTCTCGTTAAAATACTGAGTAAGATATTGAAAAGGGGAGAAGTTCGGTTTTTATTGCATAAATCGACGTTTCAGCCGGATTAGAGCGGTTTTACGTGTACATCTTCCATCGGTAATATAAACGGAAAATCAAGAACATTTTAGTTAATTCTAATGAAAACACATTGTTTTTTATCATTTGTATTGGAAACAACATTGTCATATGTCATTTCTTGGATCTAAATAATACGAAACCTCGCTCATTGATTTGAAGTTAAAATCCTCAAATATGGTAAAATAGTGAATTTTCACGTTAATCATGTAGTTTGATATTACGTAAATATATTCATTTTTACCAATATTTCGATACTAATTCATGTAGTTTCACGGTATGTGATTTGGCCTTCAAATCTCAGAATATCGCATAATATTGCATTTTAAGCAAGTTTTCTTGCATTTTGTTTCGTACGAAAAATCATCGAATTTAGCAATATTTTGACGTTTATCGTCTACTTTTCCTTTATGTGATTTAAACAAAATATCATCGAATTAGGCAATATTTTGCCGTTTTTCCACGTTTTTGTGAATTTTCAGTTTATAGGTATATAATTATATATAATTTTTTATTCATTATATATACGATAAAAAAGATGCAAACACATAATTGATTAGATAATAACCTTAAATACCTCATTTTCAATCATCTATTTGTTTCTTGTTAAAATACTGTGTAAGATATTGAAAAGGGGAGAAGTTCGGTTTTTATTGCATATATCGACGTTTCAGCCGGATTAGAGCGGTTTTACGTGTACATCTTCCATCGGTAATTTAAACGGAAAATCAAGAACATTTTAGTTAATTCTAATGAAAACACATTGTTTTTTATCATTTGTATTGGAAACAACATTGTCATATGTCTTTTCTTGGATCATGGGCGGAGCTGTAGCAGGTTTCTTGATCATCAGCCGTTGGCTTCCTCACCACCCGCTAGATGATGAATGCAATGTGAAGGTAAGAGATTCCTCGAGTGGGGAAGAAACTGAAGCTTGTTCAAGTGGGGATGAAACCGAAGCTTGTTCAAGTGGGGATGAAACCGAAGCTTGTTCTAGTGGGGATGAAACCGAAGCTTGTTCAAGTGGGGATGAAACTGAAGCTTGTTCAAGTGGGATGAAACGGAAGCTTGTTCAAGTGGGGATGAAACGGAAGCTTGTTCAAGTGGGGACGAAACGTTGACTTTCGACGAGTTACATTCGATAATCAATTACTTATGTCGTAGAGGTTACGATTCCGATTGTAGTGATGGAGATGAAGTTTGCTTGAGTGCAGACGAAACGGAAGCTTGTTCGAGTGGGGAAGAACCTAATGAAACGTTGACTTTCGACAAGTTACATTCGATAATCAATTACTTATGCCGTAGTGGTTAAGATTGTAGTGATAATTGGAGTGGTTACGATACCGATTGTAGTGATGGAGAAGATGAAGTTTGCCTGAGTGGAGACGAAACGGAAGCTTGTTCGAATGGGGAAGAAACTAATGAAACGTTGACTTTCGACGAGTTACATTCGATAATCAATTACTTATGTCGTAGTGGTTACGATTGTAGTGATGATTGTAGTGGTTACGATTGTAATGATGGAGAAGATGAAGTTTGCTTGAGTGGAGACGAAACTGATGAAACGTTGAGTTTCAAGGAGTTATAACTCTCTGATATGACACTCTTCGTCAATCCCGCACACATACGCAACTCACAATTATAACATGAAACAGTGCAAAACACTTAGCACTGTTACAATCTCTCCCCCTCCAAACTCTCCCATTTCACCTCATGATCGCTGTCACCTTCTCCAACACTGCCACCAAAGCTACCTTCTCCAACACCCGGGGTCAAATCCTATCACCAATTCCAAGATTACTATATTACCAGATGTTAGATATTGCATTATAATAATGTCCGGCGGAACTCAATATATATATATATATATATATATATATATATATATATATATATATATATATATATATATATATATATATATATATATATATATATATATATATATATATATATATATATATATATATATATATATATATATATATATATATATATATATATCTTATATAGGTATTACTAGAGTTACTAGCAAAACACCAACTTTAGTATCCACAAAATGAACGTATCCGTAATGATGAAAAGGTTCTTGATGTTTCTCGCGGTCACTTCTGGAATTGTTTTATTTTCTTCATTTCAAAATCATGTTTATAACGAGGAAAAAAGATTTGGACCTGTCATTGGCTCAATCGTTGGACCCGTAAATGGACCCGTCATTGGCTCAATCGTTGGACCCGTAAATGAACCCATCATTAGCTCCGTCATTGGAACCGTTAATGGACCCATCATTGGCTCCATCATTGGACTCGGTAATGAACCCATCATTGGCTCCATCATTGGACCCGTTAATGGAGCCGTCGTTGGCTCTGTCGTTAGTGAAGATGGTAAGAAGGCGGTGAAGATGACTGAAAGATTCTTAAAAATTCGTGCGTTGTTGATAATGGGCGGAGCTGTGGCAGGTTTCTTGATCATCAGCCGTTGGCTTCCTCACCACCCGCTAGATGATGAATGCAATGTGAAAGTAAGAGGTTCCTCGAGTGGGGAAGAAACTGAAGCTTGTTCAAGTGGGGATGAAACTGAAGCTTGTTCAAGTGGGGATGAAACCGAAGCTTGTTCAAGTGGGGATGAAACCGAAGCTTCTTCAAGTGGGGATGAAACTGAAGCTTGTTCAAGTGGGGATGAAACCGAAGCTTGTTCTAGTGGGGATGAAACCGAAGCTTGTTCAAGTGGGGATGAAACTGAAGCTTGTTCAAGTGGGGATGAAACGGAAGCTTGTTCAAGTGGGGATGAAACGGAAGCTTGTTCAAGTGGGGACGAAACGTTGACTTTCGACGAGTTACATTCGATAATCAATTACTTATGTCGTAGTGGTTACGATTGTAGTGATGATTGTAGTGGTTACGATTGTAGTGATGGAGAAGATGAGGTTTGCTTGAGTGGAGACGAAACTGATGAAACGTTGACTTTCGAAGAGTTACATTGGATATTCAATTACTTATGCTGTAGTAGTTACGATACCGATTGTAGTGATGGAGAAGATGAAGTTTGATTGGGTGGGGACGAAACTGATGAAACGTTGACTTTCAAGGAGTTATAACTCTCTGATAGGACATTCTCCGTCAATCCCGCACACATACGCAACTCACAATTATAACATGAAACAGTGCAAAACACTTAGCACTGTTACAATCTCTCCCCCTCCAAATTCTCCCATTTCACCTCATGATCGCTGTCACCTTCTCCAACACTGCCACCAAAGCTACCTTCTCCAACACCCGGGGTCAAATCCTATCACCAATTCCAAGTTTACTATATTACCAGATGTTAGATATTGCATTATAATAATGGCCGGCGGAACTCAATATATATATATATATATATCTTATATATGTATTACTCGAGTTACTAGCAAAACACCAACTTTAGTATCCACAAAATGAACGTATCCGTAATGATGAAAATGTTCTTGATGTTTGTCGCGGTCACTTCTGGAATTTTTTTATTTTCTTCATTTGAAAATCATGTTTATGACGAGGGAAAAAGATTTGGACCTGTCATTGGCTCAATCGTTGGACCCGTAAATGGACCCATCATTGGCTCCGTCATTGGACCCGTTAATGGACCCATCATTGGCTCCATCATTGGACCCGTTAATGGACCCGTCGTTGGCTCTGTCGTTAGTGAAGATGGTAAGATGGCGGAGAAGATGACTGAAAGATTCTTAAAAATTCGTGCGTTGTTGATAATGGGCGGAGCTGTGGCAGGTTTCTTGATCATCAGCCGTTGGCTTCCTCGCCACCCGCTACATGATGAATGCAATGTGAAGGAAAGAGATTCCTCGAGTGGGGAAGAAACTGAAGCTTGTTCAAGTGGGGATGAAACCGAAGCTTGTTCAAGTGGGGATGAAACCGAAGCTTGTTCAAGTTGGGATGAAACCGAAGCTTGTTCAAGTGTGGATGAAACCGAAGCTTGTTCAAGTGGGGATGAAGCTGAAGCATTTTCAAGTGGGGATGAAACAGAAGCTTGTTCTAGTGGGGATGAAACCGAAGCTTGTTCAAGTGGGGATGAAACGGAAGCTTGTTCAAGTGGGGATGAAACGGAAGCTTGTTCAAGTGAGGATGAAACGGAAGCTTGTTCAAGTGGGGACGAAACGTTGACTTTCGACGAGTTACATTTGATAATCAATTACTTATGTCGTAGAGGTTACGATACCGATTGTAGTGATGGAGATGAAGTTTGCTTGAGTGCAGACGAAACGGAAGCTTGTTCGAGTGGTGAAGAAATTGATGAAACGTTGACTTTCGACGAGTTACATTCGATAATCAATTACTTATGCCGTAGTGGTTACGATTGTAGTGGTTACGATACCGATTGTAGTGATGGAGAAGATGAAGTTTGCCTGAGTGGAGACGAAACGGAAGCTTGTCCGAATGGGGAAGAAACTGATGAAACGTTGACTTTCGAAGAGTTACATTCGATAATCAATTACTTATGTCGTAGTGGTTACGATTGTAGTGATGACTGTAGTGGTTACGATTGTAGTGATGGAGAAGATGAAGTTTGCTTGAGTGGAGACGAAACTGATGAAACGTTGACTTTCGACGAGTTACATTGGATATTCAATTACTTATGCCGTAGTAGTTACGATACCGATTGTAGTGATGGAGAAGATGAAGTTTGATTGGGTGGGGACGAAACTGATGAAACGTTGACTTTCAAGGACTTATAACTCTCTGATAGGACACTCTCCATCAATTCCGCACACATACGCAACTCACAATTATAACATGAAACAGTGCAAAACACTTAGCACTGTTACAATCTCTCCCCCTCCAAACTCTCCCATTTAACCTCATGATCGCTGTCACCTTCTCCAACACTGCCACCAAAGTTACCTTCTCCAACACCCGGGGTCATATCCTATCACCAATTCCAAGTTTACTATATTACCAGATGTTAGATATTGCATTATAATAATGGCCGGCGGAACTCAATATATATATATATATATATATATATATATATATATATATATATATATATATATATATATATATATATATATATATATATATATATATATATATATATATATATATATATATATATATATATATATATATATCTTATATAGGTATTACTAGAGTTACTAGCTAAACACCAACTTTAGTATCCGCAAAATGAACGTATCCGTAATGATGAAAATGTTCTTGATGTTTCTCGCGGTCACTTGTGGAATTTTTTTATTTTCTTCATTTCAAAATCATGTTTATGACGAGGGAAAAAGATATGGACCTGTCATTGGCTCAATCGTTGGACCCGTAAATGGAACCGTCATTGGCTCAATCGTTGGACCCGTAAATGGACCCATCATTGGCTCCGTCATTGGACCCGTTAATGGACCCATCATTGGCTCCATCATTGGACTCGTTAATGAACCCATCATTGGCTCCATCATTGGACCCGTTAATGGACCCGTCGTTGGCTCTGTCGTTAGTGAAGATGGTAAGAAGGCGGTGAAGATGACTGAAAGATTCTTAAAAATTCGTGCGTTGTTGATAATGGGCGGAGCTGTGGCAGGTTTCTTGATCATCAGCCGTTGGCTTCCTCACCACCCGCTAGATGATGAATGCAATGTGAAAGTAAGAGATTCCTCGAGTGGGGAAGAAACTGAAGATTGTTCAAGTGGGGATGAAACCGAAGCTTGTTCAAGTGGGGATGAAACTGAAGCTTGTTCAAGTGGGGATGAAACCGAAGCTTGTTCAAGTGGGGATGAAACCGAAGCTTGTTCAAGTGGGGATGAAACCGAAGCTTGTTCTAGTGGGGATGAAACCGAAGCTTGTTCAAGTGGGGATGAAACTGAAGCTTGTTCAAGTGGGGATGAAACAGAAGCTTGTTCAAGTGGGGATGAAACGGAAGCTTGTTCAAGTGGGGACGAAACGTTGACTTTCGACGAGTTACATTCGATAATCAATTACTTATGTCGTAGAGGTTACGATACCGATTGTAGTGATGGAGATGAAGTTTGCTTGAGTGCAGACGAAACGGAAGCTTGTTCGAGTGGGGAAGAAACTGATGAAACGTTGACTTTCGACAAGTTACTTTCGATAATCAATTACTTATGTTGTAGTGGTTACGATTGTAGTGATGACTGTAGTGGTTACGATTGTAGTGATGGAGAAGATGAAGTTTGCTTGAGTGGAGACGAAACTGATGAAACGTTGACTTTCGACGAGTTACATTGGATATTCAATTACTTATGCCGTAGTAGTTACGATTGTAGTGATGATTGGAGTGGTTACGATACCGATTGTAGTGATGGAGAAGATGAAGTTTGCCTGAGTGGAGACGAAACGGAAGCTTGTTCGAATGGGGAAGAAACTAATGAAACGTTGACTTTCGACGAGTTACATTCGATAATCAATTACTTATGTCGTAGTGGTTACGATTGTAGTGATGACTGTAGTGGTTACGATTGTAGTGATGGAGAAGATGAAGTTTGATTGGGTGGGGACGAAACTGATGAAACGTTGACTTTCAAGGACTTATAACTCTCTGATAGGACACTCTCCATCAATCCCGCACACATACGCAACTCACAATTATAACATGAAACAGTGCAAAACACTTAGCACTATTACAATCTCTCCCCCTCCAAACTCTCCCATTTCACCTCATGATCGCTGTCACCTTCTCCAACACTGCCACCAAAGCTACCTTCTCCAACACCCGGGGTTAAATCCTATCACCAATTCCAAGTTTACTATATTACCAGATGTTAGATATTGCATTATAATAATGGCCGGCGGAACTCAATATATATATATATATATATATATATATATATATATATATATATATATATATATATATATATATATATATATATATATCTTATATAGGTATTACTCGAGTTACAAGCAAAACACCAACTTTAGTATCCACAAAATGAACGTATCCGTAATGATGAAAATGTTCTTGATGTTTGTCGCGGTCACTTCTGGAATTTTTTTATTTTCTTCATTTGAAAATTATGTTTATGACGAGGGAAAAAGATTTGGACCTGTCATTTTATCATTCGTATTGGAAACAACATTGTCATATGTCTTTTCTTGGATCTAAATAATACGAAACCTCGCTCAATGATTTGAAGTTAAAATCCTTAAATATGGTAAAATAGTGAATTTTCACGTTAATCATGTAGTTTGATATTACGTAAATATATTCATTTTTACCAATATTTCGATACTAATTCATGTAGTTTCACGGTATGTGATTTGGCCTTCAAATCTCAGAATATCGCATAATATTGCATTATAAGCAAGTTTTCTTGCATTTTGTTTCGTACGAAAAATCATCGAATTTAGCAATATTTTGACGTTTATCGTCTACTTTTCCTTTATGTGATTTAAACAAAATATCATCGAATTAGGCAATATTTTGCCATTTTTCCACGTTTTTGTGAATTTTCAGTTTATAGGTATTAATTCATTATATATACGATAAAAATGATGCAAAATAATAATTGATTAGATAATAACCTTAAATACTTCATTTTCAATCATCTATTTGTTTCTCGTTAAAATTCTGAATAATATATTGAAAAGGGGAGAAGTTCGGTTTTTATTGCATATATCGACGTTTCAGCCGGATTAGAGCGGTTTTACGTGTACATCTTCCATCGGTAATATAAACGGAAAATCAAGAACATTTTAGTTAATTCTAATGAAAACACATTGTTTTTTATCATTCGTATTGGAAACAACATTGTCTTATGTCTTTTCTTGGATCCAAATAATACGAAACCTCGCTCTATGATTTGAAGTTAAAATCCTCAAATATGGTAAAATAGTGACTTTTTCACGTTAATCATGTAGTTTGATATTACGTAAATATATTCATTTTTACCAATATTTCGATCCTATTTCATGTAGTATCACGATATGTGATTTGGCCTTCATATCTCAGAATGTCGCATAATATTGCATTTTAAGCAAGTTTTCTTGCATTTTGTTTCGTACGAAAAATCATCGAATTTAGCAATATTTTGACGTTTATCATCCCCTTTTCCTTTATGTGATTTAAACAAAACATCCTTGAATTAGGCAATATTTAGCGGTTTTTCACATTTTTGTGAATTTTCAGTTATTTGTTATTAATTCACTAAATATTCGATAAAAATGATGCAAACACATAATTGATTAGATAATAATCTTAAATACTTCATTTTCAATCATCTATTTGTTTCTCGTTAAAATACTGAGTAAGATATTGAAAAGGGGAGAAGTTCTGTTTTTATTGTTTATATCGACGTTTCAGCCGGATTAGAGCGGTTTTACGTGTACATTTCCATCGGTAATATAAACGGAAAATCAATAACATTTTAGTTAATTCATATGGAAACACATTGTTTTTTATCATCCGTATTGGAAACACATTGTGTTTTATCATTCGTATTGGAAACAACATTGTCATATGTCTTTTCTTGGACCTAAATAATACGAAACCTCGCTCTATGATTTGAAGTTAAAATCCTCAAATATGGTAAAATAGAGACTTTTTCACGTTAATCATGTAGTTTGATATTACGTAAATATATTCATTTTTACCAATACTTCGATACCATTTCATGTAGTATCACGATATGTGATTTGGCGTTCAAATCTCAGAATTTCGCATAATATTGCATTTTAAGAAAGTTTTCTTGCATTTTGTTTCGTACGTAAAATCATCGAATTTAGCAATATTTTGACGTTTATCATCCCCTTTTCCTCTATGTGATTTAAAGAAAATATCATCGAATTAGGCAATATTTTGCCGTTTTTCCACGTTTTTGTGAATTTTCAGTTTATAGGTATTAATTCATTATATATACGATAAAAATGATGCAAACACATAATTGATTATATAATAACCATAAATACTTCATTTTCAATCAACTATTTGTTTCTCGTTTATATACTGCGTAAGATATTAAAAAGGGGAGGAGTTCTGTTTTTATTGCATATATCGACGTTCCAGCCGGAATAGAGATGTTTTCGTGTACATCTTCCATCGGTAATATAAACGGAAAATCAGGAATATTTTAGTTAATTCTAATGAAAACACATTGTTTTTATCATTTGTATTGGAAACAACATTGTCATATGTCTTTTCGTGGATCTAAATAATACGAAACATCGCTCTATTTTTTGTAGTTAAAATCCTCAAATATGGTAAAATAGTTTCTTTTTTCACGTTAATCATGTTGTTTGATATTACGTATATATATTAATTTTTATCAATATTTCGATACTATTTCATGTAGTATCACGATATGTGATTTGGCCTTCTAATCTCAGAATTTCGCATAATATTGCATTTTAAGCAAGTTTTCTTGCATTTTGTTTCGTACGAAAAATCCTCGAATCAATATTTTGACGTGTATCATCCCCTTTTCCTCTATGTGATTTAAACAAAATATCATCGAATTAGGCACTATTTTGCCGTTTTTCCACGTTTTTGTGAGTTTTCAGTTTATAGGTATTAATTCATTATATATACGATAAAAATGATGCAAACACATAATTGATTATATAATAACCATAAATACTTCATTTTCAATCAACTATTTGTTTCTCGTTTAAATACTGAGTAAGATATTGAAAAGGGGAGGAGCTCTGTTTTTATTGCATATATCGACGTTCCAGCCGGAATAGAGATGTTTTCGTGTACATCTTCCATCGGTAATATAAACGGAAAATCAAGAACATTTTAGTTAATTCTAATGAAAACACATTGTTTTTTATCATTTATATTGGAAACAACATTGTCATTCGTCAATTCTTGGATCTAAATAATACGAAACCTCGCTCTATGTTTTGAAGTTAAAATCCTCAAATATGGTAAAATAGTGACTTTTTCACGTTAATCATGTAGTTTGATATTACGTAAATATATTCATTTTTACAAATATTTCGATCCTATTTCATGTAGTATCACGATATGTGATTTGGCCTTCATATCTCAGAATGTCGCATAATATTGCATTTTAAGCAAGTTTTCTTGCATTTTGTTTCGTACGAAAAATCATCGAATTTAGCAATATTTTGACGTTTATCATCCCCTTTTCCTTTATGTGATTTAAACAAAACATCCTTCAATTAGGCAATATTTAGCGGTTTTTCACATTTTTGTGAATTGTCAGTTATTTGTTATTAATTCATTAAATATTCGATAAAAATGATGCAAACACATAATTGATTAGATAATAATCTTAAATACTTCATTTTCAATCATCTATTTGTTTCTCGTTAAAATACTGAGTAAGATATTAAAAAGGGGAGAAGTTCTGTTTTTATTGCATATATCGACGTTTCAGCCGGAATAGAGCGGTTTTACGTGTACATTTCCATCGGTAATATAAACGGAAAATCAATAACATTTTAGTTAATTCATATGGAAACATATTGTTTTTTATCATCCGTATTGGAAACACATTGTTTTTTATCATTCGTATTGGAAACAACATTGTCATATGTCTTTTCTTGGATCTAAATAATACGAAACCTCGCTCTATGATTTGAAGTTAAAATCCTCAAATATGGTAAAATAGTGACTTTTTCACGTTAATCATGTAGTTTGATATTACGTTAATATATTCATTTTTACCAATACTTCGATACTATTTCATGTAGTATCACGATATGTGATTTGGCCTTCATATCTCCGAATTTCGCATAATATTGCATTTTAGGCAAGTTTTCTTGCATTTTGTTTCGTATGAAAATCATCGAATTTAGCAATATTTTGACGTTTATCATCTCCTTTTCCTTTATGTGATTTAAACAAAATATCATCGAATTAGGCAATATTTTGCCGTTTTTCCACGTTTTTGTGAATTTTCAGTTCTAGGTATTAATTCTTTATATATACGATAAAAATGATGCAAAAACATAATTGATTAGATAATAACCTTAAATACTTCATTTTCAATCATCTATTTGTTTCTCGTTAAAATACTGAGTAAGATATTGAAAAGGGGAGAAGTTTGGTTTTTATTGCATATATCAACGTTTCAGCCGGATTAGAGCGGTTTTACGTCTACTTCTTCCATCGGTAATATAAACAGAAAATCAAGAACATTTTAGTTAATTCTATTGAAAACACATTGTTTTTTATCATTTGTATTGGAAACAACATTGTCATATGTCTTTTCTTGGATTTAAAAAATACGAAACATCGCTCTATGATTTGAAGGTAATATCCTCAAATATGGTAAAATAGTTACTTTTTTCACGTTAATCATGTAGTTCGATATTACGTAAATATATTCATTTTTACCAATTTTTCGATACTATTTCATGTAGTATCACGATATGTGATTTGACCTTCAAATCTCAGAATTTCGAATAATATTGCATTTTAAGCAAGTTTTCTTGCATTTTGTTTTTTACGAAAAATCATCGAATTTAGCAATATTTTGACGTTTATCATCCCCTTTTCCTTTATGTGATTTAAACAAAACATCATCGAATAAAACAATATTTTGCCGTTTTTCCACGTTTTTGTGAATTTTCAGTTTATAGGTATTAATTCATTATATATACGATAAAAATGATGCAAACACATAATTGATTATATAATAACCATAAATACTTCATTTTCAATCAACTATTTGTTTCTCGTTTATATACTGCGTAAGATATTAAAAAGGGGAGGAGTTCTGTTTTTATTGCATATATCGACGTTCCAGCCGGAATAGAGATGTTTTCGTGTACATCTTCCATCGGTAATATAAACGGAAAATCAGGAATATTTTAGTTAATTCTAATGAAAACACATTGTTTTTATCATTTGTATTGGAAACAACATTGTCATATGTCTTTTCGTGGATCTAAATAATACGAAACATCGCTCTATTTTTTGTAGTTAAAATCCTCAAATATGGTAAAATAGTTTCTTTTTTCACGTTAATCATGTTGTTTGATATTACGTATATATATTAATTTTTATCAATATTTCGATACTATTTCATGTAGTATCACGATATGTGATTTGGCCTTCTAATCTCAGAATTTCGCATAATATTGCATTTTAAGCAAGTTTTCTTGCATTTTGTTTCGTACGAAAAATCCTCGAATCAATATTTTGACGTGTATCATCCCCTTTTCCTCTATGTGATTTAAACAAAATATCATCGAATTAGGCACTATTTTGCCGTTTTTCCACGTTTTTGTGAGTTTTCAGTTTATAGGTATTAATTCATTATATATACGATAAAAATGATGCAAACACATAATTGATTATATAATAACCATAAATACTTCATTTTCAATCAACTATTTGTTTCTCGTTTAAATACTGAGTAAGATATTGAAAAGGGGAGGAGCTCTGTTTTTATTGCATATATCGACGTTCCAGCCGGAATAGAGATGTTTTCGTGTACATCTTCCATCGGTAATATAAACGGAAAATCAAGAACATTTTAGTTAATTCTAATGAAAACACATTGTTTTTTATCATTTATATTGGAAACAACATTGTCATTCGTCATTTCTTGGATCTAAATAATACGAAACCTCGCTCTATGTTTTGAAGTTAAAATCCTCAAATATGGTAAAATAGTGACTTTTTCACGTTAATCATGTAGTTTGATATTACGTAAATATATTCATTTTTACAAATATTTCGATCCTATTTCATGTAGTATCACGATATGTGATTTGGCCTTCATATCTCAGAATGTCGCATAATATTGCATTTTAAGCAAGTTTTCTTGCATTTTGTTTCGTACGAAAAATCATCGAATTTAGCAATATTTTGACGTTTATCATCCCCTTTTCCTTTATGTGATTTAAACAAAACATCCTTCAATTAGGCAATATTTAGCGGTTTTTCACATTTTTGTGAATTGTCAGTTATTTGTTATTAATTCATTAAATATTCGATAAAAATGATGCAAACACATAATTGATTAGATAATAATCTTAAATACTTCATTTTCAATCATCTATTTGTTTCTCGTTAAAATACTGAGTAAGATATTAAAAAGGGGAGAAGTTCTGTTTTTATTGCATATATCGACGTTTCAGCCGGAATAGAGCGGTTTTACGTGTACATTTCCATCGGTAATATAAACGGAAAATCAATAACATTTTAGTTAATTCATATGGAAACATATTGTTTTTTATCATCCGTATTGGAAACACATTGTTTTTTATCATTCGTATTGGAAACAACATTGTCATATGTCTTTTCTTGGATCTAAATAATACGAAACCTCGCTCTATGATTTGAAGTTAAAATCCTCAAATATGGTAAAATAGTGACTTTTTCACGTTAATCATGTAGTTTGATATTACGTTAATATATTCATTTTTACCAATACTTCGATACTATTTCATGTAGTATCACGATATGTGATTTGGCCTTCATATCTCCGAATTTCGCATAATATTGCATTTTAGGCAAGTTTTCTTGCATTTTGTTTCGTATGAAAATCATCGAATTTAGCAATATTTTGACGTTTATCATCTCCTTTTCCTTTATGTGATTTAAACAAAATATCATCGAATTAGGCAATATTTTGCCGTTTTTCCACGTTTTTGTGAATTTTCAGTTCTAGGTATTAATTCTTTATATATACGATAAAAATGATGCAAAAACATAATTGATTAGATAATAACCTTAAACACTTCATTTTCAATCATCTATTTGTTTCTCGTTAAAATACTGAGTAAGATATTGAAAAGGGGAGAAGTTTGGTTTTTATTGCATATATCAACGTTTCAGCCGGATTAGAGCGGTTTTACGTGTACTTCTTCCATCGGTAATATAAACAGAAAATCAAGAACATTTTAGTTAATTCTATTGAAAACACATTGTTTTTTATCATTTGTATTGGAAACAACATTGTCATATGTCTTTTCTTGGATTTAAAAAATACGAAACATCGCTCTATGATTTGAAGGTAATATCCTCAAATATGGTAAAATAGTTACTTTTTTCACGTTAATCATGTAGTTCGATATTACGTAAATATATTCATTTTTACCAATATTTCGATACTATTTCATGTAGTATCACGATATGTGATTTGACCTTCAAATCTCAGAATTTCGAATAATATTGCATTTTAAGCAAGTTTTCTTGCATTTTGTTTTTTACGAAAAATCATCGAATTTAGCAATATTTTGACGTTTATCATCCCCTTTTCCTTTATGTGATTTAAACAAAACATCATCGAATAAAACAATATTTTGCCGTTTTTCCACGTTTTTGTGAATTTTCAGTTTATAGGTATTAATTCATTATGTATACGGTAAAAATGATGCAAACACATAATTGATTAGATAATAACCTTAAATACATCATTTTCAATCATCTATTTGTTTCTCGTTAAAATACTGAGTAAGATATTGAAAAGGGGAGAAGTTCGGTTTTTATTGCATAAATCGACGTTTCAGCCGGATTAGAGCGGTTTTACGTGTACATCTTCCATCGGTAATATAAACGGAAAATCAAGAACATTTTAGTTAATTCTAATGAAAACACATTGTTTTTTATCATTTATATTGGAAACAACATTGTCATTCGTCATTTCTTGGATCTAAATAATACGAAACCTCGCTCTATGTTTTGAAGTTAAAATCCTCAAATATGGTAAAATAGTGACTTTTTCACGTTAATCATGTAGTTTGATATTACGTAAATATATTCATTTTTACAAATATTTCGATCCTATTTCATGTAGTATCACGATATGTGATTTGGCCTTCATATCTCAGAATGTCGCATAATATTGCATTTTAAGCAAGTTTTCTTGCATTTTGTTTCGTACGAAAAATCATCGAATTTAGCAATATTTTGACGTTTATCATCCCCTTTTCCTTTATGTGATTAAACAAAACATCCTTCAATTAGGCAATATTTAGCGGTTTTTCACATTTTTGTGAATTGTCAGTTATTTGTTATTAATTCATTAAATATTCGATAAAAATGATGCAAACACATAATTGATTAGATAATAATCTTAAATACTTCATTTTCAATCATCTATTTGTTTCTCGTTAAAATACTGAGTAAGATATTAAAAAGGGGAGAAGTTCTGTTTTTATTGCATATATCGACGTTTCAGCCGGAATAGAGCGGTTTTACGTGTACATTTCCATCGGTAATATAAACGGAAAATCAATAACATTTTAGTTAATTCATATGGAAACATATTGTTTTTTATCATCCGTATTGGAAACACATTGTTTTTTATCATTCGTATTGGACACAACATTGTCATATGTCTTTTCTTGGATCTAAATAATACGAAACCTCGCTCTATGATTTGAAGTTAAAATCCTCAAATATGGTAAAATAGTGACTTTTTCACGTTAATCATGTAGTTTGATATTACGTTAATATATTCATTTTTACCAATACTTCGATACTATTTCATGTAGTATCACGATATGTGATTTGGCCTTCATATCTCCGAATTTCGCATAATATTGCATTTTAGGCAAGTTTTCTTGCATTTTGTTTCGTATGAAAATCATCGAATTTAGCAATATTTTGACGTTTATCATCTCCTTTTCCTTTATGTGATTTAAACAAAATATCATCGAATTAGGCAATATTTTGCCGTTTTTCCACGTTTTTGTGAATTTTCAGTTCTAGGTATTAATTCTTTATATATATACGATAAAAATGATGCAAAAACATAATTGATTAGATAATAACCTTAAATACTTCATTTTCAATCATCTATTTGTTTCTCGTTAAAATACTGAGTAAGATATTGAAAAGGGGAGAAGTTTGGTTTTTATTGCATATATCAACGTTTCAGCCGGATTAGAGCGGTTTTACGTGTACTTCTTCCATCGGTAATATAAACAGAAAATCAAGAACATTTTAGTTAATTCTATTGAAAACACATTGTTTTTTTATCATTTGTATTGGAAACAACATTGTCATATGTCTTTTCTTGGATTTAAAAAATACGAAACATCGCTCTATGATTTGAAGGTAATATCCTCAAATATGGTAAAATAGTTACTTTTTTCACGTTAATCATGTAGTTCGATATTACGTAAATATATTCATTTTTACCAATATTTCGATACTATTTCATGTAGTATCACGATATGTGATTTGACCTTCAAATCTCAGAATTTCGAATAATATTGCATTTTAAGCAAGTTTTCTTGCATTTTGTTTTTTTACGAAAAATCATCGAATTTAGCAATATTTTGACGTTTATCATCCCCTTTTCCTTTATGTGATTTAAACAAAACATCATCGAATAAGACAATATTTTGCCGTTTTTCCACGTTTTTGTGAATTTTCAGTTTATAGGTATTAATTCATTATGTATACGGTAAAAATGATGCAAACACATAATTGATTAGATAATAACCTTAAATACATCATTTTCAATCATCTATTTGTTTCTCGTTAAAATACTGAGTAAGATATTGAAAAGGGGAGAAGTTCGGTTTTTATTGCATAAATCGACGTTTCAGCCGGATTAGAGCGGTTTTACGTGTACATCTTCCATCGGTAATATAAACAGAAAATCAAGAACATTTTAGTTAATTCTAATTAAAACACATTGTTTTTTATCATTCGTATTGGAAACACATTGTTTTTTATCATTCGTATTGGAAACAACATTGTCATATGTCTTTTCTTGGATCTAAATAATACGAAACCTCGCTCAATGATTTGAAGTTAAAATCCTCAAATATGGTAAAATAGTGAATTTTCACGTTAATCATGTAGTTTGATATTACGTAAATATCTTCATTTTTACCAATATTTCGATACTAATTCATGTAGTTTCACGGTATGTGATTTGGCCTTCAAATCTCAGAATATCGCATAATATTGCATTTTAAGCAAGTTTTCTTGCATTTTGTTTCGTACGAAAAATCATCGAATTTAGCAATATTTTGACGTTTATCGTCTACTTTTCCTTTATGTGACTTAAACAAAATATCAATGAATTATGCAATATTTTGCCGTTTTTCCACGTTTTTGTGAATTTTTAGTTTATAGGTATATAATTATATATAATTTTTTATTCATTATTTATACGATAAAAAAGATGCAAACACATAATTGATTAGATAATAACCTTAAATACTTCATTTTCAATCATCTATTTGTTTCTTGTTAAAATTCTGAATAAGATATTGAAAAGGGGAGAAGTTCGGTTTTTATTGCATATATCGACGTTTCAGCCGGATTAGAACGGTTTTTCGTGTTCATCTTCCATCGGTAATATACACGGAAAATCAATAACATTTTAGTTAATTCTAATGAAAACACATTGTTTTTTATCATTTGTTTTGGAAACAACATTGTCATATGTCTTTTCTCGGATCTATATAATACGAAACCTCGCTCTGTGATTTGAAGTTAAAATCCTCAAATATGGTTAAATAGTTAATTTTTTCACGTTTTTCATGTAGTTTGATATTACGTAAATATATTCATTTTTACCAATATTTCGATACTATTTCATGTAGTATCACGATATGTGATTTGGCCTTCAAATCTCAGAATTTCGCATAACATTGCATCTAAAGCAAGTTTTCTTACATTTTGTTTAGCACGAAAAATCATCGAATTTAGCAATATTTTGACGTTTATCATCCCCCTTTTCCTTTATGTGATTTAAACAAAATATCATCGAATTAGGCAATATTTTGCCGTTTTTCCACGTTTTTGTGAATTTTCAGTTTATAGGTATTAATTCATTATATATACGATAAAAATGATGCAAAATAATAATTGATTAGATAATAACCTTAAATACTTCATTTTCAATCATCTATTTGTTTCTCGTTAAAATTCTGAATAAGATATTGAAAAGGGGAGAAGTTCGGTTTTTATTGCATATATCGACGTTTCAGCCGGATTAGAGCGGTTTTACGTGTACATTTCCATCGGTAATATAAACGGAAAATCAATAACATTTTAGTTAATTCATATGGAAACACATTGTTTTTTATCATCCGTATTGGAAACAAATTGTGTTTTATCATTCGTATTGGAAACAACATTGTCATATGTCTTTTCTTGGACCTAAATAATACGAAACCTAGCTCTATGATTTGAAGTTAAAATCCTCAAATATGGTAAAATAGTGACTTTTTCACGTTAATCATGTAGTTTGATATTACGTAAATTACGTACATTTTTACCAATATTTCGATACTATTTCATGTAGTATCACGATATGTGATTTGGCCTTCAAATCTCAGAATTTCGCATAATATTGCATTTTAAGCAAGTTTTCTTGCATTTTGTTTCGTACGATAAATCATCGAATTTAGCAATATTTTGACGTTTATCATCCCCCTTTTCCTTTATGTGATTTAAACAAAACATCCTCGAATTAGGCAATATTTAGCGGTTTTTCACGTTTTTGGGAATTTTCAGTTATTTGTTATTAATTCATTAAATATACGATAAAAATGATGCAAACACATAATTGATTAGATAATAACCTTAAATACTTCATTTTCAATCATCTATTTGTTTCTCGTTATAATACTGAGTAAGATATTGAAAAGGGGAGAAGTTCGGTTTTTATTGCATATATTGACGTTTCAGCCGGATTAGAGCGGTTTTACGTGTACATCTTCCATCGGTAATATAAACAGAAAATCAAGAACATTTTAGTTAATTCTATTGAAAACACATTGTTTTTTATCATTTGTATTGGAAACAACATTGTCATATGTCTTTTCTTGGATTTAAAAAATACGAAACATCGCTCTGTGATTTGAAGGTAATATGCTCAAATATGGTAAAATAGTTACTTTTTTCACGTTAATCATGTAGTTTGATATTACGTAAATATATTCATTTTTACCAATATTTCGATACTAATTCATGTAGTTTCACGGTATGTGATTTGGCCTTCAAATCTCAGCTTACGAGAGTGATGCAGAGGCTTAAGAGAGTGATGCAGAGGCTTAGGAGAGGGATGCAGAGGCTCAAGAGAGTGATACAGAGGATCATGAGAAGGAAGCAGAGGCTCAAGAGAGTGATTCAGAGGCTTACGAGAGTGACGCAGAGGCTTAAGAGAATGATGCAGAGGCTTAAGAGAGGGATGCAGAGGCTCAGGAGAGTGATGCAAAGGCTCAAGAATTGATGCCGAGGATCATGAGAGGCACAAGAGAGGGATGCAGAGGGTCTTGGGAGTGACGCAGAGGCTCAAGAGAGGGATGCAGAGGCTTAAGAGAGTGATGCAAAGGCTCAGGAGAGGGATGCAGAGGCTCATGAGAGGGATGCAGGAGTTCAAGAGAGTGATGCAGAGGCTAAAGAAAGGGATGCAAAGGCTTAAGAGAGTGATGCAGAGGCTTAAGAGAGTGATGCAGAGGATTAAGAGAGGGATGCAGAGGTTCAATTGTGGGATGCAGAGGCACAAGAGAGGGATGCAGAGGGTCTTGGGAGTGACGCAGAGGCTCAAGAGAGGGATGCAGAGGCTTAAGAGAGTGATGCAAAGGCTCAAAAGAGTGATGCAGAGGCTGAAGAGTGTTGCAGAGGCTCAAGAGAGGGATGCAGAGGCTCAAGAGAGGGATGCAGAGGCATAAGAGAGTGATGCAGAGGCGGAAGAGAGTGTTGCAGAGGCTTAAGAGAGTGATGGAGAGGCTCAAGAAAGTGGTGCAGAGGCTCAACAGAGTAATTCAGAAGCTTACGAGAGTGATGCAGAGGCTTAAGAGAGTGATGCAGAGGCTTAGGAGAGGGATGCAGAGGCTCAAGAGAGTGATACACAGGATCATGAGAAGGAAGCAGAGGCTCAAGAGAGTGATTCAGAGGCTTACGAGAGTGACGCAGAGGCTTAAGAGAATGATGCAGAGGCTTAAGAGAGGGATGCAGAGGCTCAGGAGAGTGATGCAAAGGCTCAAGAATTGATGCCGAGGATCATGAGAGGGATGCAGGAGTTCAAGAGAGGGATGCAGAGGCTCAAGAGAATGATTCAGAGGCATAAGAGAGTGATGCAGAGGCTTAAGAGAGTGATGCAGAGGATTAAGAGAGGGATGCAGAGGCTGAAGCGAGGGATGCAGAGGCTGAAGAGAGGGATGCAGGGGTTCAAGAGAGGGATGCAGAGGCTCAATTGTGGGATGCAGAGGCACAAGAGAGGGATGCAGAGGGTCTTGGGAGTGACGCAGAGGCTCAAGAGAGGGATGCAGAGGCTTAAGAGAGTGATGCAAAGGCTCAGGAGAGGGATGCAGAGGCTCATGAGAGGGATGCAGGAGTTCAAGAGAGTGATGCAGAGGCTAAAGAAAGCATGCAGAGGCTTTAGAGAGGGATGCAAAGGCTCAAAAGAGTGATGCAGAGGCTGAAGAGTGATTCGCATAATTAACACATAATTGATTAGATAATAACCTTAAATACATCATTTTCAATCATCTATTTGTTTCTCGTTAAAATACTGAGTAAGATATTGAAAAGGGGAGAAGTTCGGTTTTTATTGCATATATTGACGTTTCAGCCGGATTAGAGCGGTTTTACGTGTACATCTTCCATCGGTAATATAAACAGAAAATCAAGAACATTTTAGTTAATTCTGTTGAAAACACATTGTTTTTTATCATTTGTATTGGAAACAACATTGTCATATGTCTTTTCTTGGATTTAAAAAATACGAAACATTGCTCTATGATTTGAAGGTAATATCCTCAAATATGGTAAAATAGTTACTTTTTTCACGTTAATCATGTAGTTTGATATTACGTAAATATATTCATTTTTACCAATATTTCGATACTAATTCATGTAGTTTCACGGTATGTGATTTGGCCTTCAAATCTCAGAATATCGCATAATATTGCATTTTAAGCAAGTTTTCTTGCATTTTGTTTCGTACGAAAAATCATCGAATTTAGCAATATTTTGACGTTTATCATCCCCTTTTCCTTATGTGATTTAAACAAAACATCATCGAATAAGGCAATATTTTGCCGTTTTTCCACGTTTTTGTGATTTTTCAGTTTATAGGTATTAATTCATTATATATACGGTAAAAATGATGCAAACACATAATTGATTAGATAATAACCTTAAATACATCATTTTCAATCATCTATTTGTTTCTCGTTAAAATACTGAGTAAGATATTGAAAAGGGGAGAAGTTCGGTTTTTATTGCATATATCGACGTTTCAGCCGGATTAGAGCGGTTTTACGTGTACCTCTTCCATCGGTAATATAAACGGAAAATCAATAACATTTTAGTTAATTCTAATGAAAACACATTGTTTTTTATCATTTGTTTTGGAAACAACATTGTCATATGTCTTTTCTCGGATCTAAATAATACAAAACCTCGCTCTGTGATTTGAAGTTAAAATCCTCAAATATGGTTAAATAGTTAATTTTTTCACGTTTTTCATGTAGTTTGATATTACGTAAATATATTCATTTTTACCAATATTTCGATACTATTTCATGTAGTATCACGATATGTGATTTGGCCTTCAAATCTCAGAATTTCGCATAACATTGCATTTAAAGCAAGTTTTCTTACATTTTGTTTCGCACGAAAAATCATCGAATTTAGCAATATTTTGACGTTTATCATCTCCTTTTCCTTTATGTGATTTAAACAAAATATCATCGAATTAGGCAATAATTTGCCGTTTTTCCACGTTTTTGTGAATTTTCAGTTTATAGGTAATAATTCATTATATATACGATAAAAATGATGCAAAATAATAATTGATTAGATAATAACCTTAAATACTTCATTTTCAATCATCTATTTGTTTCTCGTTAAAATTCTGAATGAGATATTGAAAAGGGGAGAAGTTCGGTTTTTATTGCATATATCGACGTTTAAGCCGGATTAGAGCGGTTTTACGTGAACATCTTCAATCGGTAATATAAACGGAAAATCAAGAACATTTTAGTTAATTCTAATGAAAACACATTGTTCTTTATCATTCGTATTGGAAACAACATTGTCATATGTCTTTTCTTGGATCTAAATAATACGAAACCTCGCTCGATGATTTGAAGTTAAAATCCTCAAATATGGTAAAATAGTGACTTTTTCACGTTAATCATGTAGTTTGTATTACATAAATATATTCATTTTTACCAATATTTCGATCCTGTTTCATGTAGTATCACGATATGTGATTTGGCCTTCATATCTCAGAATGTCGCATAATATTGCATTTTAAGCAAGTTTTCTTGCATTTTGTTTCGTACGAAAAATCATCGAATTTAGCAATATTTTGACGTTTATCATCCCCTTTTCCTTTATGTGATTTAAACAAAACATCGTCGAATTAGGCAATATTTAGCGGTTTTTCACGTTTTTGTGAATTTTCAGTTATTTGTTAATAATTCATTAAATATTCGATAAAAATGATGCAAACACATAATTGATTAGATAATAACTTTAAAAATACTTCATTTTCAATCATCTATTTGTTTCTCGTTAAAATACTGAGTAAGATATTGAAAAGGGGAGAAGTTCTGTTTTTATTGCATATATCGACGTTTCAGCCGGAATAGAGCGGTTTTACGTGTACCTCTTCCATCGGTAATATAAACGGAAAATCAAGAACATTTTAGTTAATTCTAATGAAAACACATTGTTTTTTATCATTCGTATTGGAAACACATTGTTTTTTATCATTCGTATTGGAAACAACATTGTCATATGTCTTTTCTTGGATCTAAATAATACGAAACTTCGCACAATGATTTGAAGTTAAAATCCTTAAATATGGTAAAATAGTGAATTTTCACGTTAATCATGTAGTTTGATATTACGTAAATATATTCATTTTTACCAATATTTCGATACTAATTCATGTAGTTTCACGGTATGTGATTTGGCCTTCAAATCTCAGAATATCGCATAATATTGCATTATAAGCAAGTTTTCTTGCATTTTGTTTCGTACGAAAAATCATCGAATTTAGCAATATTTTGACGTTTATCGTCTACTTTTCCTTTATGTGATTTAAACAAAATATCATCGAATTAGGCAATATTTTGCCGTTTTTCCACGTTTTTGTGAATTTTCAGTTTATAGGTATTAATTCATTATATATACGATAAAAAAGATGCAAACACATAATTGATTAGATAATAACCTTAAATACTTCATTTTCAATCATCTATTTGTTTCTTGTTAAAATTCTGAATAAGATATTGAAAAGGGGAGAAGTTCGGTTTGTATTGCATATATCGACGTTTCAGCCGGATTAGAGCGGTTTTTCTTGTACATCTTCCATCGGTAATATACACGGAAAATCAATAACATTTTAGTTAATTCTAATGAAAACACATTGTTTTTTATCATTTGTTTTGGAAACAACATTGTCATATGTCTTTTCTTGGATTTAAAAAATACGAAACATCGCTCTATGATTTGAAGGTAATATCCTCAAATATGGTAAAATAGTTACTTTTTTCACGTTAATCATGTAGTTTGATATTACGTAAATATGTTCATTTTTACCAATATTTCGATACTATTTCATGTAGTATCACGATATGTGATTTGACCTTCAAATATCAGAATTTCGCATTATATTGCATTTTAAGCAAGTTTTCTTGCATTTTGTTTCGTACGAAAAATCATCGAATTTAGCAATATTTTGACGTTTATCATCCCCTTTTCCTTATGTGATTTAAACAAAACATCATCGAATAAGGCAATATTTTGCCGTTTTTCCACGTTTTTGTGAATTTTCAGTTTATAGGTATTAATTCATTATATATACGGTAAAATAGATGCAAACACATAATTGATTAGATAATAACCTTAAATACATCATTTTCAATCATCTATTTGTTTCTCGTTAAAATACTGAGTAAGATATTGAAAAGGGGAGAAGTTCGGTTTTTATTGCATATATCGACGTTTCAGCCGGATTAGAGCGGTTTTACGTGTACATCTTCCATCGGTAATATAAACGGAAAATCAAGAACATTTTAGTTAATTGTAATGAAAACACATTGTTTTTTATCATTCGTATTGGAAACACATTGTTTTTTATCATTTGTATTGGAAACAACATTGTCATATGTCTTTTCTTGGATCTAAATAATACGAAACCTCGCTCAATGATTTGAAGTTAAAATCCTTAAATATGGTAAAATAGTGAATTTTCACTTTAATCATGTAGTTTGATATTACGAAAATATATTCATTTTTACCAATATTTCGATACTAAGTCATGTAGTTTCACGGTATGTGATTTGGCCTTCAAATCTCAGAATATCGCATAATATTGCATTATAAGCAAGTTTTCTTGCATTTTGTTTAATACGAAAAATCATCGAATTTAGCAATATTTTGACGTTTATCGTCTACTTTTCCCTTATGTGATTTAAACAAAATATCATCGAATTAGGCAATAATTTGCCGTTTTTCCACGTTTTTGTGAAATTTCAGTCTATTGGTATTAATTCATTATATATACGATAAAAATGATGCAAACACACAATTGATTAGATAAAAACCTTAAATACTTCATTTTCAATCATCTATTTGTTTCTTGTTAAAATACTGAGTAAGATATTGAAAAGGGGAGAAGTTCGGTTTTTATTGCATATATCGACGTTTCAGCCGGATTAGAGCGGTTTTACGTGTACATCTTCCATCGGTAATTTAAACGGAAAATCAAGAACATTTTAGTTAATTCTAATGAAAACACATTGTTTTTTATCATTTGTATTGGAAACAACATTGTCATATGTCTTTTCTTGGATCTAAATAATACGAAACCTCGCTCTATGAATTGAAGTTAAAATCCTCAAATATGGTTATATAGTGACTTTTTTCACGTTTTTCATGTAGTTTGATATTACGTAAATATATTCATTTTTACCAATATTTCGATACTATTTCATGTAGTATCACGATATGTGATTTGGCCTTCAAATTTCAGAATTTCGCATAATATTGCATTTTAAGCAAGTTTTCTTGCATTTTGTTTCGTACGAAAAATCATCGAATTTAGCAATATTTTGACGTTTATCGTCTCCTTTTCCTTTATGTGATTTAAACAAAATATCATCGAATTAGGCAATATTTTGCCGTTTTTCCACGTTTTTGTGAATTTTCAGTTTATAGGTAATAATTCATTATATATACGATAAAAATGATGCAAAGTAATAATTGATTAGATAATAACCTTAAATACTTCATTTTCAATCATCTATTTGTTTCTCGTTAAAATTCTGAATGAGATATTGAAAAGGGGAGAAGTTCGGTTTTTATTGCATATATCGACGTTTAAGCCGGATTAGAGCGGTTTTACGTGAACATCTTCAATCGGTAATATAAACGGAAAATCAAGAACATTTTAGTTAATTCTAATGAAAACACATTGTTCTTTATCATTCGTATTGGAAACAACATTGTCATATGTCTTTTCTTGGATCTAAATAATACGAAACCTCGCTCTATGATTTGAAGTTAGAATCCTCAAATATGGTAAAATAGTCACTTTTTCACGTTAATCATGTAGTTTGATATTAAATAAATATATTCATTTTTACCAATATTTCGATCATGTTTCATGTAGTATCACGATATGTGATTTGGCCTTCATATCTCAGAATGTCGCATAATATTGCATTTTAAGCAAGTTTTCTTGCATTTTGCTTCGTACGAAAAATCATCGAATTTAGCAATATTTTGACGTTTATCATCCCCTTTTCCTTTATGTGATTTAAACAAAACATCCTCGAATTAGGCAATATTTAGCGGTTTTTCACGTTTTTGTGAATTTTCAGTTATTTGTTAATAATTCATTAAATATTCGATAAAAATGATGCAAACACATAATTGATTAGATAATAACTTTAAATACTTCATTTTCAATCATCTATTTGTTTCTCGTTAAAATACTGAGTAAGATATTGAAAAGGGGAGAAGTTCTGTTTTTATTGCATATATCGACGTTTCAGCCGGAATAGAGCGGTTTTACGTGTACATTTCCATCGGTAATATAAACGGAAAATCAATAACATCATAGTTAATTCATATGGAAACACATTGTTTTTTATCATTCGTATTGGAAACACATTGTTTTTTATCATTCGTATTGGAAACAACATTGTCATATGCCTTTTCTTGGATCTAAATAATACGAAACCTCGCTCAATGATTTGAAGTTAAAATCCTCATATATGGAAAAATAGTGAATTTTCACGTTAATCATGTAGTTTTATATTACTTAAATATATTCATTTTTACCAATATTTCGATACTATTTCATGTAGTATCACGATATGTGATTTGACCTTCAAATCTCAGAATTTCGCATAATATTGCATTTTAAGCAAGTTTTCTTGCATTTTGTTTCGTACGAAAAATCATCGAATTTAGCAATATTTTGACGTTTATCATCCCCTTTTCCTTCATGTGATTTAAACAAAACATCATCGAATTAGGCAATATTTTGCCGTTTTTCCACGTTTTTGTGAATTTTCAGTTTATAGGTAATAATTCATTATATATACGATAAAAATGATGCAAAGTAATAATTGATTAGATAATAACCTTAAATACTTCATTTTCAATCATCTATTTGTTTCTCGTTAAAATTCTGAATGAGATATTGAAAAGGGGAGAAGTTCGGTTTTTATTGCATATATCGACGTTTAAGCCGGATTAGAGCGGTTTTACGTGAACATCTTCAATCGGTAATATAAACGGAAAATCAAGAACATTTTAGTTAATTCTAATGAAAACACATTGTTCTTTATCATTCGTATTGGAAACAACATTGTCATATGTCTTTTCTTGGATCTAAATAATACGAAACCTCGCTCTATGATTTGAAGTTAGAATCCTCAAATATGGTAAAATAGTCACTTTTTCACGTTAATCATGTAGTTTGATATTAAATAAATATATTCATTTTTACCAATATTTCGATCATGTTTCATGTAGTATCACGATATGTGATTTGGCCTTCATATCTCAGAATGTCGCATAATATTGCATTTTAAGCAAGTTTTCTTGCATTTTGCTTCGTACGAAAAATCATCGAATTTAGCAATATTTTGACGTTTATCATCCCCTTTTCCTTTATGTGATTTAAACAAAACATCCTCGAATTAGGCAATATTTAGCGGTTTTTCACGTTTTTGTGAATTTTCAGTTATTTGTTAATAATTCATTAAATATTCGATAAAAATGATGCAAACACATAATTGATTAGATAATAACTTTAAATACTTCATTTTCAATCATCTATTTGTTTCTCGTTAAAATACTGAGTAAGATATTGAAAAGGGGAGAAGTTCTGTTTTTATTGCATATATCGACGTTTCAGCCGGAATAGAGCGGTTTTACGTGTACATTTCCATCGGTAATATAAACGGAAAATCAATAACATTTTAGTTAATTCATATGGAAACACATTGTTTTTTATCATCCGTATTGGAAACACATTGTTTTTTATCATTCGTATTGGAAACAACATTGTCATATGTCTTTTCTTGAATCTAAATAATACGAAACCTCGCTCTATGATTTGAAGTTAAAATCCTCAAATATGGTAAAATAGTCACTTTTTCACGTTAATCATGTAGTTTGATATTACGTAAATATATTCATTTTTACCAATACTTCGATACTATTTCATGTAGTATCACGATATGTGATTTGGCGTTCAAATCTCAGAATTTCGCATAATATTGCATTTTAAGCAAGTTTTCTTGCATTTTGATTCGTACGAAAAATCATCGAATTTAGCAATATTTTGACGTTTATCATCCCCTTTTCCTTTATGTGATTTAAACAAAACATCATCGAATAAGGCAATATTTTGCCGTTTTTCCACGTTTTTGTGAATTTTCAGTTTATAGGTATTAATTCATTACATATACGATAAAAAAGATGCAAACACATAATTGATTAGATAATAACCTTAAATACTTCATTTTCAATCATCTATTTGTTTCTTGTTAAAATTCTGAATAAGATATTGAAAAGGGGAGAAGTTCGGTTTTTATACTTCGATACTATTTCATGTAGTATCACGATATGTGATTTGGCGTTCAAATCTCAGAATTTCTCATAATATTGCATTTTAAGCAAGTTTTCTTGCATTTTGTTTCGTACGAAAAATCATCGAATTTAGCAATATTTTGACGTTTATCATCCCCTTTTCCTTTATGTGATTTAAACAAAACATCATCGAATAAGGCAATATTTTTACGTGTACATCTTCCATCGGTAATATAAACGGAAAATCAAGAACATTTTAGTTAATTCTAATGAAAACACATTGTTTTTTATCATTCGTATTGGAAACAACATTGTCATATGTCTTTTCTTGGATCTAAATAATACGAAACCTCGCTCAATGATTTGAAGGTAATATCCTCAAATATGGTAAAATAGTTACTTTTTTCACGTTAATCATGTAGTTTGATATTACGTAAATATATTCATTTTTACCAATATTTCGATACTAATTCATGTAGTTTCACGGTATGTGATTTGGCCTTCAAATCTCAGAATATCGCATAATATTGCATTTTAAGCAAGTTTTCTTGCATTTTGTTTCGTACGAAAAATCATCGAATTTAGCAATAGTTTGACGTTTATCGTCTCCTTTTCCTTTATGTGATTTAAACAAAATATCATCGAATTAGGCAATATTTTGCCGTTTTTCCACGTTTTTGTGAATTTTCAGTTTATAGGTATTAATTCATTATATATACGATAAAAATGATGCAAAATAATAATTGATTAGATAATAACCTTAAATACTTCATTTTCAATCATCTATTTGTTTCTCGTTAAAATTCTGAATAAGATATTGAAAAGGGAAGAAGTTCGGTTTTTATTGCATATATCGACGTTTCAGCCGTATTAGAGCGGTTTTACGTGTACATCTTCCATCGCTAATATAAACGGAAAATCAAGAACATTTTAGTTAATTCTAATGAAAACACATTGTTTTTTATCATTCGTATTGGAAACAACATTGTCATATGTCTTTTCTTGGATCTAAATAATACGAAACCTCGCTCTATGATTTGAAGTTAAAATCCTCAAATATGGTAAAATAGTGACTTTTTCACGTTAATCATGTAGTTTGATATTACGTAAATATATTCATTTTTACCAATATTTCGATCCTATTTCATCTAGTATCACGATATGTGATTTGGCCTTCATATCTCAGAATGTCGCATAATATTGCATTTTAAGCAAGTTTTCTTGCATTTTGTTTCGTACGAAAAATCATCGAATTTAGCAATATTTTGACGTTTATCATCCCCTTTTCCTTTATGCGATTTAAACAAAACATCCTCGAATTAGGCAATATTTAGCGGTTTTTCACGTTTTTGTGAATTTTCAGTTTTTTGTTATTAATTCATTAAATATTCGATAAAAATTATGCAAACACATAATTGATTAGATAATAACCTTAAATACTTCATTTTCAATCATGTATTTGTTTCTCGTTAAAATACTGAGTAAGATATTGAAAAAGGGAGAAGTTCTGTTTTTATTGCATATATCGACGTTTCAGCCGGAATAGAGCGGTTTTACGTGTACATTTCCATCGGTAATATAAACGGAAAATCAATAACATTTTAGGTAATTCATGTGGAAACACATTGTTTTTTATCATCCGTATTGGAAACACATTGTTTTTTATCATTCGTATTGGAAACAACATTGTCATATGTCTTTTCTTGGATCTAAATAATACGAAACCTCGCTCTATGATTTGAAGTTAAAATCCTCAAATATGGTAAAATAGTGACTTTTTCACGTTAATCATGTAGTTTGATATTACGTAAATATATTCATTTTTACCAATACTTCGATACTATTTTATGTAGTATCACGATATGTGATTTGGCGTTCAAATCTCTGAATTTCGCATAATATTGCATTTTAAGCAAGTTTTCTTGCATTTTGTTTCGTACGAAAAATCATCGAATTTAGCAATATTTTGACGTTTATCATCCCCTTTTCCTCTATGTGATTTAAACAAAATATCATCGAATTAGGCAATATTTTGCCGTTTTTCCACGTTTTTGTGAATTTTCAGTTTATTGGTATTAATTCATTATATATACGATAAAAATTATGCAAACACATAATTGATTAGATAATAACCTTAAATACTTCATTTTCAATCATCTATTTGTTTCTCGTTAAAATACTGAGTAAGATATTGAAAAGGGGAGAAGTTCGGTTTTTATTGCATATATCGACGTTTCAGCCGGATTAGAGCGGTTTTACGTGTACATCTTCCATCGGTAATATAAACAGAAAATCAAGAACATTTTAGTTAATTCTATTGAAAACACATTGTTTTTTATCATCTGTATTGGAAACAACATTGTCATATGTCTTTTCTTGGATTTAAAAAATACGAAACATCGCTCTATGATTTGAAGGTAATATCCTCGAATATGGTAAAATAGTTACTTTTTTCACGTTAATCATGTAGTTTGATATTACGTAAATATATTCATTTTTACCAATATTTCGATACTATTTCATGTAGTATCACGATATGTGATTTGACCTTCAAATCTCAGAATTTCGCATAATATTGCATTTTAAGCAAGTTTTCTTGCATTTTGTTTCTTACGAAAAATCATCGAATTTAGCAATATTTTAACGTTTATCATCCCCTTTTCCTTTATGTGATTTAAACAAAACATCATCGAATAAGGCAATATTTTGCCGTTTTTCCACGTTTTTGTGAATTTTCAGTTTATAGGTATTAATTCATTATATATACGGTAAAAATATATACGGTAATATAAACGGAAAATCAATAACATTTTAGGTAATTCATGTGGAAACACATTGTTTTTTATCATCCGTATTGGAAACACATTGTTTTTTATCATTCGTATTGGAAACAACATTGTCATATGTCTTTTCTTGGATCTAAATAATACGAAACCTCGCTCTATGATTTGAAGTTAAAATCCTCAAATATGGTAAAATAGTGACTTTTTCACGTTAATCATGTAGTTTGATATTACGTAAATATATTCATTTTTTTCCAATACTTCGATACTATTTTATGTAGTATCACGATATGTGATTTGGCGTTCAAATCTCTGAATTTCGCATAATATTGCATTTTAAGCAAGTTTTCTTGCATTTTGTTTCGTACGAAAAATCATCGAATTTAGCAATATTTTGACGTTTATCATCCCCTTTTCCTCTATGTGATTTAAACAAAATATCATCGAATTAGGCAATATTTTGCCGTTTTTCCACGTTTTTGTGAATTTTCAGTTTATTGGTATTAATTCATTATATATACGATAAAAATGATGCAAACACATAATTGATTAGATAATAACCTTAAATACTTCATTTTCAATCATCTATTTGTTTCTCGTTAAAATACTGAGTAAGATATTGAAAAGGGGAGAAGTTCGGTTTTTATTGCATATATCGACGTTTCAGCCGGATTAGAGCGGTTTTACGTGTACATCTTCCATCGGTAATATAAACAGAAAATCAAGAACATTTTAGTAAATTCTTTTGAAAACACATTGTTTTTTATCATTTGTATTGGAAACAACATTGTCATATGTCTTTTCTTGGATTTAAAAAATACGAAACATCGTTCTATGATCTGAAGGTAATATCCTCGAATATGGTAAAATAGTTACTTTTTTCACGTTAATCATGTAGTTTGATATTACGTAAATATATTCATTTTTACCAATATTTCGATACTATTTCATGTAGTATCACGATATGTGATTTGGCCTTCATATCTCAGAATGTCGCATAATATTGCATTTTAAGCAAGTTTTCTTGCATTTTGTTTCGTACGAAAAATCATCGAATTTAGCAATATTTTGACGTTTATCATCCCCCTTTTCCTTTATGTGATTTAAACAAAACATCCTCGAATTAGGCAATATTTAGCGGTTTTTCACGTTTTTGAGAATTTTCAGTTATTTGATAATAATTCATTAAATATTCGATAAAAATGATGCAAACACATAATTGATTAGGTAATAACTTTAAATACTTCATTTTCAATCATCTATTTGTTTCTCGTTAAAATACTGAGTAAGATATTGAAAAGGGGAGAAGTTCTGTTTTTATTGCATATATCGACGTTTCAGAGGGAATAGAGCGGTTTTACGTGTACATTTCCATCGGTAATATAAACGGAAAATCAATAACATTTTAGTTAATTCATATGGAAACACATTGTTTTTTATCATCCGTATTGGAAACACATTGTTTTTTATCATTCGTATTGGAAACAACATTGTCATATGTCTTTTCTTGGATCTAAATAATACGAAACCTCGCTCTATGATTTGAAGTTAAAATCCTCAAATATGGTAAAATAGTGACTTTTTCACGTTAATCATGTAGTTAGAAATTACATAAATATATTCATTTTTACCAATATTTCGATCCTATTTCATGTAGTATCACGATATGTGATTTGGCCTTCATATCTCAGAATGTCGCATAATATTGCATTTTAAGCAAGTTTTCTTGCATTTTGTTTCGTACGAAAAATCATCGAATTTAGCAATATTTTGACGTTTATCATCCCCCTTTTCCTTTATGTGATTTAAACAAAACATCCTCGAATTAGGCAATATTTAGCGGTTTTTCACGTTTTTGAGAATTTTCAGTTATTTGATAATAATTCATTAAATATTCGATAAAAATGATGCAAACACATAATTGATTAGGTAATAACTTTAAATACTTCATTTTCAATCATCTATTTGTTTCTCGTTAAAATACTGAGTAAGATATTGAAAAGGGGAGAAGTTCTGTTTTTATTGCATATATCGACGTTTCAGCCGGAATAGAGCGGTTTTACGTGTACATTTCCATCGGTAATATAAACGGAAAATCAATAACATCATAGTTAATTCATATGGAAACACATTGTTTTTTATCATTCGTATTGGAAACACATTGTTTTTTATCATTCGTATTGGAAACAACATTGTCATATGTCTTTTCTTGGATCTAAATAATACGAAACCTCGCTCAATGATTTGAAGTTAAAATCCTTAAATATGGTAAAATAGTGAATTTTCACTTTAATCATGTAGTTTGATATTACGAAAATATATTCATTTTTACCAATATTTCGATACTAAGTCATGTAGTTTCACGGTATGTGATTTGGCCTTCAAATCTCAGAATATCGCATAATATTGCATTATAAGCAAGTTTTCTTGCATTTTGTTTAATACGAAAAATCATCGAATTTAGCAATATTTTGACGTTTATCGTCTACTTTTCCCTTATGTGATTTAAACAAAATATCATCGAATTAGGCAATAATTTGCCGTTTTTCCACGTTTTTGTGAAATTTCAGTCTATTGGTATTAATTCATTATATATACGATAAAAATGATGCAAACACACAATTGATTAGATAAAAACCTTAAATACTTCATTTTCAATCATCTATTTGTTTCTTGTTAAAATACTGAGTAAGATATTGAAAAGGGGAGAAGTTCGGTTTTTATTGCATATATCGACGTTTCAGCCGGATTAGAGCGGTTTTACGTGTACATTTCCATCGGTAATATAAACGGAAAATCAATAACATTTTAGTTAATTCATATGGAAACACATTGTTTTTTATCATCCGTATTGGAAACACATTGTTTTTTATCATTCGTATTGGAAACAACATTGTCATATGTCTTTTCTTGAATCTAAATAATACGAAACCTCGCTCTATGATTTGAAGTTAAAATCCTCCAATATGGTAAAATAGTCACTTTTTCACGTTAATCATGTAGTTTGATATTACGTAAATATATTCATTTTTACCAATACTTCGATACTATTTCATGTAGTATCACGATATGTGATTTGGCGTTCAAATCTCAGAATTTCGCATAATATTGCATTTTAAGCAAGTTTTCTTGCATTTTGATTCGTACGAAAAATCATCGAATTTAGCAATATTTTGACGTTTATCATCCCCTTTTCCTTTATGTGATTTAAACAAAACATCATCGAATAAGGCAATATTTTGCCGTTTTTCCACGTTTTTGTGAATTTTCAGTTTATAGGTATTAATTCATTACATATACGGTAAAAATGATGCAAACACATAATTGATTAGATAATAACCTTAAATACATCATTTTCAATCATCTATTTGTTTCTCGTTAAAATACTGAGTAAGATATTGAAAAGGGGAGAAGTTCGGTTTTTATTGCATATATTGACGTTTCAGCCGGATTAGAGCGGTTTTACGTGTACATCTTCCATCGGTAATATAAACAGAAAATCAAGAACATTTTAGTTAATTCTATTGAAAACACATTGTTTTTTATCATTCGTATTGGAAACAACATTGTCATATGTCTTTTCTTGGATCTAAATAATACGAAACCTCGCTCTATGATTTGAAGTTAAAATCCTCAAATATGGTAAAATAGTGACTTTTTCACGTTAATCATGTAGTTAGAAATTACATAAATATATTCATTTTTACCAATATTTCGATCCTATTTCATGTAGTATCACGATATGTGATTTGGCCTTCATATCTCAGAATGTCGCATAATATTGCATTTTAAGCAAGTTTTCTTGCATTTTGTTTCGTACGAAAAATCATCGAATTTAGCAATATTTTGACGTTTATCATCCCCCTTTTCTTTTATGTGATTTAAACAAAACATCCTCGAATTAGGCAATATTTAGCGGTTTTTCACGTTTTTGAGAATTTTCAGTTATTTGACAATAATTCATTAAATATTCGATAAAAATGATGCAAACACATAATTGATTAGGTAATAACTTTAAATACTTCATTTTCAATCATCTATTTGTTTCTCGTTAAAATACTGAGTAAGATATTGAAAAGGGGAGAAGTTCTGTTTTTATTGCATATATCGACGTTTCAGCCGGAATAGAGCGGTTTTACGTGTACATTTCCATCGGTAATATAAACGGAAAATCAATAACATCATAGTTAATTCATATGGAAACACATTGTTTTTTATCATTCGTATTGGAAACACATTGTTTTTTATCATTCGTATTGGAAACAACATTGTCATATGCCTTTTCTTGGATCTAAATAATACGAAACCTCGCTCAATGATTTGAAGTTAAAATCCTCATATATGGAAAAATAGTGAATTTTCACGTTAATCATGTAGTTTTATATTACTTAAATATATTCATTTTTACCAATATTTCGATACTATTTCATGTAGTATCACGATATGTGATTTGACCTTCAAATCTCAGAATTTCGCATAATATTGCATTTTAAGCAAGTTTTCTTGCATTTTGTTTCGTACGAAAAATCATCGAATTTAGCAATATTTTGACGTTTATCATCCCCTTTTCCTTCATGTGATTTAAACAAAACATCATCGAATAAGGCAATATTTTGCCGTTTTTCCACGTTTTTGTGAATTTTCAGTTTATAGGTATTAATTCATTATATATACGATAAAAAAGATGCAAACACATAATTGATTAGATAATAACCTTAAATACTTCATTTTCAATCATCTATTTGTTTCTTGTTAAAATTCTGAATAAGATATTGAAAAGGGGAGAAGTTCGGTTTTTATACTTCGATACTATTTCATGTAGTATCACGATATGTGATTTGGCGTTCAAATCTCAGAATTTCGCATAATATTGCATTTTAAGCAAGTTTTCTTGCATTTTGTTTCGTACGAAAAATCATCGAATTTAGCAATATTTTGACGTTTATCATCCCCTTTTCCTTTATGTGATTTAAACAAAACATCATCGAATAAGGCAATATTTTTACGTGTACATCTTCCATCGGTAATATAAACGGAAAATCAAGAACATTTTAGTTAATTCTAATGAAAACACATTGTTTTTTATCATTCGTATTGGAAACACATTTTTTTTTATCATTCGTATTGGAAACAACATTGTCATATGTCTTTTTTTGGATCTAAATAATACGAAACCTCGCTCAATGATTTGAAGTTAAAATCCTCAAATATGGTAAAATAGTGAATTTTCATGTTAATCATGTAGTTTGATATTACGTAAATATATTAATTTTTACCAATATTTCGATACTAATTCATGTAGTTTCACGGTATGTGATTTGGCCTTCAAATCTCAGAATATCGCATAATATTGCATTTTAAGCAAGTTTTCTTGCATTTTGTTTCGTACGAAAAATCATCGAATTTAGCAATATTTTGACGTTTATCGTCTACTTTTCCTTTATGTGATTTAAACAAAATATCATCGAATTAATCAATATTTTGCCGTTTTTCCAAGTTTTTGTGAATTTTCAGTTTATAGGTATTAATTCATTATATATACGATAAAAAAGATGCAAACACATAATTGATTAGATAATAACCTTAAATACTTCATTTTCCACCATCTATTTGTTTCTCGTTAAAATTCTGAATAAGATATTGAAAAGGGAAGAAGTTCGGTTTTTATTGCATATATCGACGTTTCAGCCGGATTAGAGCGGTTTTTCGTGTACATCTTCCATCGGTAATATACACAGAAAATCAAGAACATTTTAGTTAATTCTAATGAAAACACATTGTTTTTTATCATTTGTATTGGAAACAACATTGTCATATGTCTTTTCTTGGATCTAAAAAATACGAAACATCGCTCTATGATTTGAAGGTAATATCCTCGAATATGGTAAAATAGTTACTTTTTTCACGTTAATCATGTACTTTGATATTACGTAAATATATTCATTTTTACCAATATTTCGATACTATTTCATGTAGTATCACGATATGTGATTTGACCTTCAAATCTCAGAATTTCGCATAATATTGCGTTTTAAGCAAGTTTTCTTGCATTTTGTTTCGTACGAAAAATCATCGAATTTAGCAATATTTTGACGTTTATCATCCCCTTTTCCTTTATGTGATTTAAACAAAACATCATCGAATAAGGGAATATTTTGCCGTTTTTCCACGTTTTTGTGAATTTTCAGTTTATAGGTATTAATTCATTATATATATGGTAAAAATGATGCAAACACATAATTGATTAGATAATAACCTTAAATACATCATTTTCAATCATCTATTTGTTTCTCGTTAAAATACTGAGTAAGATATTGGAAAGGGGAGAAGTTCGGTTTTTATTGCATATATCGACGTTTCAGCCGGATTAGAGCGGTTTTACGTGTACATCTTCCATCGGTAATATAAACGGAAAATCAAGAACATTTTAGTTAATTCTAATGAAAACACATTGTTTTTTATCATTCGTATTGGAAACACATTGTTTTTTATCATTCGTATTGGAAACAACATTGTCATATGCCTTTTCTTGGATCTAAATAATACGAAACCTCGCTCAATGATTTGAAGTTAAAATCCTTAAATATGGTAAAATAGTGAATTTTCACTTTAATTATGTAGTTTGATATTACGTAAATATATTCATTTTTACCAATATTTCGATACTAATTCATGTAGTTTCACGGTATGTGATTTGGCCTTCAAATCTCAGAATATCGCATAATATTGCATTATAAGCAAGTTTTCTTGCATTTTGTTTAATACGAAAAATCATCGAATTTAGCAATATTTTGACGTTTATCGTCTACTTTTCCCTTATGTGATTTAAACAAAATATCATCGAATTAGGCAATATTTTGCCGTTTTTCCACGTTTTTGTGAATTTTCAGTTTATAGGTATTAATTCATTATATATACGATAAAAAAGATGCAAACACATAATTGATTAGATAATAACCTTAAATACTTCATTTTCAATCATCTATTTGTTTCTTGTTAAAATTCTGAATAAGATATTGAAAAGGGGAGAAGTTCGGTTTTTATACTTCGATACTATTTCATGTAGTATCACGATATGTGATTCGGCGTTCAAATCTCAGAATTTCGCATAATATTGCATTTCAAGCAAGTTTTTTTGCATTTTGTTTCGTACGAAAAATCATCGAATTTAGCAATATTTTGACGTTTATCATCCCCTTTTCCTTTATTGTCGGAAAATCCGACACCATTTAATATCATACAGATAATAGCTGCTGTATTACCAACAAGTTACCCATAGAAAACGTAACTTGTAGTGGAATTACCGTCTAAAGAAAACGGGATATCATCACCACATACTATTATAATTCACCACCTATTATGGTGGGAATTATTCTTAAATACATTAGTCTTTGGACTTTACCATCATAAAAACATCTTATATAAATTAACTTAATTATCAATATTAAAGTAGAGTAAATGTGACCCTTCTATCACGTTCTGAAATCTGGACAATGTAAGCCAGGCGTCAGAGTGAGGAAGGAGGGCAGCCATTGTTGTTTATATTGAGACCAGAGGCTCACACGGGAGCAAATACGGCTCCTGTTAAATTTACTTGGACGTAGTGTTATGGAAACCAAAGGTGTACCATTTTTCAACACGCTGTCTACAAATTCAAGTTAAGTGTCTATCCGAAACCCGTTTATCATTCATTTATGGCCATTAATGTCAGGATATAGGGTGACCCGGTTAGATCGCGAAATCGCCTCATACTAAAGGTAATTAAGCCAGGTCTTCAATGTTCTGTATAGTGTTTTCTCTGATATAGCTTGTCATATATAGGATTCTGGCTTCACAGCTAGCGCACTTTTGACAGGTCAAGACGAGGATGCAAGATTGTGCACCAGTTACTGGGTGATATGGAAGCTACCTCAAAGAGGATAATTTGGTGTCTACACCCTAGTTATACCTGGTGGACTAACCTGCTGTACTATAAGATAAGGAACCTCTACAATGTATGTAGATACTGTAGTTTGATTGGCTGCATATATATATAAACTAATAAACCCCCCCTAATGTGTAGAGGATCGATTTGTGAGATTATGAGATTATCGCAGAAATACAGTCCACTTATCATTATACAAATTGCTATCGAAGTATATAAATTAACGTAAATATAAATTCATATAAATTAAATAAATATAAATCTCACAGGTCGGTTCCCACATTATTTGGTCCTTCGAATCCGAATTATTTGGACCTTCGGAACCGGAATATTCGGTCCTATGAACCCACATTTGGTCATCTTAGTACCGGATAAACCAGTTAACCAGTGGATTCATTAAATATACTAGTGCAGTGTGATTTAAACAAAGCCAGTCAAAGACAGCGGCGAAGCCTCGTGGGAGCTCAGGAGCCTCCCTCAGCCCAGTTCAGCTTCGTCAGCGGTTCATGCACACCCACAGATATTTGGTGGCGTGTTATTTCGTGAAATGACAGCGCTAATATAGAATCCAGCCAAATTAGTGACTGTGTCTTCGCGAGATTGTTCACGGATTTCGTGGTGTTACATTTCGCGAGAGATTATCTACGAATTTTGTGGACTTTATTTCGCGAGGTCACTAATAATATTTAATACTTCTTGATAATATTAGAAGTTTCATAGAGGCTAATTAAGAGGCTATTATCAATAATTGTGTATATTATTTCTCCAAATAGAGAATTATTTAATATATATTGCACTAGTGATCATAGTATAATATTTACTAATTGCCAACCCACAACAGGGTAGGATATGACTAGTTGAACTATTATTGTTCATCCTAGTCCCATTATTACAATAGTCAGTTGTACTATATTGAACAACCTAACACCATTAATGAATGGTGCAGACCCTATTTTGTGTGTAATTTTTATCAACTCGAGTTGAGTTGTATATATAATAAATTACTTATGTTCATTACACCTTTGAGTGATTAATTAGTGTCTATTCCATCCTAGGGTGATATAGAAGAGCTAACCTAAAGGTACTTCCAGTGACACTGGTTTATCACTCAAATCATTAGTGTGTATGATTGTATATATATAATGTGTATTAATTTTAAGTGCTAACCTCTAGTAGAGGTAGGATTATTGCCTAGAGAGTGAATTTTACCCTAGGCTACCATTAGTGTTTGTTCAGTATTATGAGCAGCCCAAGTACAAGTCCCACAAGGCTTCACCAACGAGCCAGTATGGATAATGCAGGGAGAATGAAAAGAACCCTTGCAGGTCTTAAAGGCCACTTAACAAGACAGATCAAGAAATGTGAAGATTTGTCACAACAATCTCAAGTTGATTATGCTGACCTGGAAAGCTATTATCAAGCAGCTGCAGGTAAATTTGAGCAAATCAAATGCCAAATGGCTGTCCTTGTGGGGACAGACTACTACCATCAATTCATCGGTAGCCCTACTAAATATCAGGGTATAACCATGTTAAACTCTGCAGGAGGTAAATTACTCTCAGGCCCAGTATCAAGCCTGAGGAGACCTATGCCTGCAGATAAACAATACTAGTAGAAATCTAAATTTGTCAGCTGATTATATTTCTCCAGTAGCATTATACTAAGGAGATTACAGCTGACTATACCAACAGAGGTTGATGTTAGTATCATCATTTGAAGCTGAAGATGAGTTCATGAGGCCTCAGTGGCAAGTCAGTGAACAGTAGCCTAAAACAGCTACAAGTCACTGCGACCAATGTCACTGAACCCACTGCAGTCTCAGAACCATACTTTACTTTAATGATGAGCTATTCAATCTTCTGAATCAATTAACTAAATTAAACCCCAATAAATCTGATGACTGATTTGATACATTTATTATTTAATCAAGATGTATTCCATGGGCCTCAGTGTTTATATATCAGTGACCAGTTACCTGAAGAAACTTCAAGTTATATCTAAAGTCACTGATCTCACTGCAGTCCCTGAATCATACTTGACTGTAGTACTTGATCACATTCAGTCTTCTGGGTTAAATAATATGTATTAAGGCTTGAATATTAGCCTTTCAAGAGTTGACAGGGAAATGAAATCGCATTAGACTTCTAACCCCTGCAACTCTAGTACGGGACATCCGTCCTGTACGAACAGACACACAAATGTGTGATTACTAACTACTAACATCAAATTAATCTAATAATTCGATGGAGGAGTATCGGTGTTCGTCTGTTCTAATTAGGACTTCGACCCGTGAGCAGCCCCCTGGGGAATTATGTCGGAAAATCCGACACCATTTAATATCATACAGATAATAGCTGCTGTATTACCAACAAGTTACCCATAGAAAACGTAACTTGTAGTGGAATTACCGTCTAAAGAAAACGGGATATCATCACCACATACTATTATAATTCACCACCTATTATGGTGGGAATTATTCTTAAATACATTAGTCTTTGGACTTTACCATCATAAAAACATCTTATATAAATTAACTTAATTATCAATATTAAAGTAGAGTAAATGTGACCCTTCTATCACGTTCTGAAATCTGGACAATGTAAGCCAGGCGTCAGAGTGAGGAAGGAGGGCAGCCATTGTTGTTTATATTGAGACCAGAGGCTCACACGGGAGCAAATACGGCTCCTGTTAAATTTACTTGGACGTAGTGTTATGGAAACCAAAGGTGTACCATTTTTCAACACGCTGTCTACAAATTCAAGTTAAGTGTCTATCCGAAACCCGTTTATCATTCATTTATGGCCATTAATGTCAGGATATAGGGTGATCCGGTTAGATCGCGAAATCGCCTCATACTAAAGGTAATTAAGCCAGGTCTTCAATGTTCTGTATAGTGTTTTCTCTGATATAGCTTGTCATATATAGGATTCTGGCTTCACAGCTAGCGCACTTTTGACAGGTCAAGACGAGGATGCAAGATTGTGCACCAGTTACTGGGTGATATGGAAGCTACCTCAAAGAGGATAATTTGGTGTCTACACCCTAGTTATACCTGGTGGACTAACCTGCTGTACTATAAGATAAGGAACCTCTACAATGTATGTAGATACTGTAGTTTGATTGGCTGCATATATATATAAACTAATAAACCCCCCCTAATGTGTAGAGGATCGATTTGTGAGATTATGAGATTATCGCAGAAATACAGTCCACTTATCATTATACAAATTGCTATCGAAGTATATAAATTAACGTAAATATAAATTCATATAAATTAAATAAATATAAATCTCACAGGTCGGTTCCCACATTTATGTGATTTAAACAAAACATCATCGAATAAGGCAATATTTTTACGTGTACATCTTCCATCGGTAATATAAACGGAAAATCAAGAACATTTTAGTTAATTCTAATGAAAACACATTGTTTTTTATCATTCGTATTGGAAACAACATTGTCATATGTCTTTTCTTGGATCTAAATAATACGAAACCTCGCTCAATGATTTGAAGTTAAAATCCTTAAATATGGTAAAATAGTGAATTTTCACGTTAATCATGTAGTTTGATATTACGTAAATATATTCATTTTTACCAATATTTCGATACTAATTAATGTAGTTTCACGGTATGTGATTTGGCCTTCAAATCTCAGAATATCGCATAATATTGCATTATTAGCAAGTTTTCTTGCATTTTGTTTCGTACGAAAAATCATCGAATTTAGCAATATTTTGACGTTTATCGTCTACTTTTCCTTTATGTGATTTAAACAAAATATCATCGAATTAGGCAATATTTTGCCGTTTTTCCACGTTTTTGTGAATTTTCAGTTTATAGGTATTAATTCATTATATATACGATAAAAATGATGCAAAATAATAATTGATTAGATAATAACCTTAAATACTTCATTTTCAATCATCTATTTGTTTCTCGTTAAAATTCTGAATAAGATATTGAAAAGGGGAGAAGTTCGGTTTTTATTGCATATATCGACGTTTCAGCCGGATTAGAGCGGTTTTACGTGTACATCTTCCATCGGTAATATAAACGGAAAATCAAGAACATTTTAGTTAATTCTAATGAAAACACATTGTTTTTTATCATTCGTATTGGAAACAACATTGTCATATGTCTTTTCTTGGATCCAAATAATACGAAACCTCGCTCTATGATTTGAGGTTAAAATCCTCAAATATGGTAAAATGGTGACTTTTTCACGTTAATCATGTAGTTTGATATTACGTAAATATATTCATTTTTACCAATATTTCGATCCTATTTCATGTAGTATCACGATATGTGATTTGGCCTTCATATCTCAGAATGTCGCATTTTATCATCTCCTTTTCCTTTATGTGATTTAAACAAAATATCATCGAATTAGGCAATATTTTGCCGTTTTTCCACGTTTTTGTAAATTTTCAGTCAATGGGTATTAATTCATTATATATACGATAAAAATAATACAAACACATAATTGATTAGATAATAACCTTAAATACTTCATTTTCAATCATCTATTTGCTTCTTGGTAAAATACTGAGTAAGATATTGAAAAGGGGAGAAGTTCGGTTTTTATTGCATATATCGACGTTTCAGCCGGATTAGAGCGGTTTTACGTATACATCTTCCATCAGTAATTTAAACGGAAAATCAAGAACATTTTAGTTAATTCTAATGAAAACACATTGTTTTTTATCGTTTGTATTGGAAACAACATTGTCATATGTCTTTTCTTGGATCTAAATAATACGAAACCTCGCTCTATGATTTGAAGTTAAAATCCTCAAATATGGTTATATAGTGACTTTTTTCACGTTTTTCATGTAGTTTGATATTACGTAAATATATTAATTTTTACCAATATTTCGATACTATTTCATGTAGTATCACGATATGTGATTTAGCCTTCAAATCTCAGAATTTCGCATAATATTGCATTTTAAGCAAGTTTTCTTGCGTTTTGTTTCGTACGAAAAATCATCAAATTTAGCATTAGTTTGACGTTTATCGTCTCCTTTTCCTTTATGTGATTTAAACAAAATATCGTCGAATTAGGCAATATTTTGCTGTTTTTCCACGTTTTTGTGAATTTTCAGTTTATAGGTATTAATTCATTATATATACGATAAAAATGATGCAAAATAATAATTGATTAGATAATAACCTTAAATACTTCATTTTCAATCATCTATTTGTTTCTCGTTAAAATTCTGAATAAGATATTGAAAAGGGAAGAAGTTCGGTTTTTATTGCATATATCGACGTTTCAGCCGTATTAGAGCGGTTTTACGTGTACATCTTCCATCGCTAATATAAACGGAAAATCAAGAACATTTTAGTTAATTCTAATGAAAACACATTGTTTTTTATCATTCGTATTGGAAACAACATTGTCATATGTCTTTTCTTGGATCTAAATAATACGAAACCTCGCTCTATGATTTGAAGTTAAAATCCTCAAATATGGTAAAATAGTGACTTTTTCACGTTAATCATGTAGTTTGATATTACGTTAATATATTCATTTTTACCAATACTTCGATACTATTTCATGTAGTATCACGATATGTGATTTGGCCTTCATATCTCCGAATTTCGCATAATATTGCATTTTAAGCAAGTTTTCTTGCATTTTGTTTCGTATGAAAATCATCGAATTTAGCAATATTTTGACGTTTATCATCTCCTTTTCCTTTATGTGATTTAAACAAAATATCATCGAATTAGGCAATATTTTGCCGTTTTTCCACGTTTTTGTGAATTTTCAGTTATAGGTATTAATTCTTTATATATACGATAAAAATGATGCAAACACATAATTGATTAGATAATAACCTTAAATACTTCATTTTCAATCATCTATTTGTTTCTCGTTAAAATACTGAGTAAGATATTGAAAAAGGAAGAAGTTCTGTTTTTATTGCATATATCGACGTTTCAGCCGGAATAGAGCGGTTTTACGTGTACATTTCCATCGGTAATATAAACGGAAAATCAGGAATATTTTAGTTAATTCTAATGAAAACACATTGTTTTTATCATATGTATTGGAAACAACATTGTCATATGTCTTTTCTTGGATCTAAATAATACGAAACATCGCTCTATTTTTTTAAGTTAAAATCCTCAAATATTGTAAAATAGTTTCTTTTTTCACGTTAATCATGTAGTTTGATATTACGTATATATATTAATTTTTATCAATATTTCGATACTATTTCATGTAGTATCGTGATATGTGATTTGGCCTTCAAATCTCAGAATTTCGCATAATATTGCATTTTAAGCAAGTTTTCTTGCATTTTGTTTCGAACGAAAAATCCTCGAATCAATATTTTGACGTGTATCATCCCCTTTTCCTCTATGTGATTTAAACAAAATATCATCGAATTAGGCAATATTTTGCGGTTTTTCAACGTTTTTGTGAATTTTCAGTTTATAGGTATTAATTCATTATATATACGATAAAAATGATGCAAACACATAATTGATTATATAATAACCTTAAATACTTCATTTTCAATCAACTATTTGTTTCTCGTTTAAATACTGAGTAAGATATTGAAAAGGGGAGGAGTTCTGTTTTTATTGCATATATCGACGTTCTAGCCGGAATAGAGATGTTTTCGTGTACATCTTCCATCGGTAATATAAACGGAAAATCAAGAACATTTTAGTTAATTCTAATGAAAACACATTGTTTTTTATCATTTGTATTGGAAACAACATTGTCATATGTCATTTCTTGTATCTAAATAATACGAAACCTTGCTCTATGATTTGAAGTTAAAATCCTCAAATATGATTAAATAGTTAATTTTTTCACGTTTTTCATGTAGTTTGATATTACGTAAATATTTTCATTTTTACCAATATTTCGATACTATTTCATCTAGTATCACGATATGTGATTTGGCCTTCATATCTCCGAATTTCGCATAATATTGCATTTTAAGCAAGTTTTCTTGCATTTTGTTTCGTATGAAAAATCATCGAATTTAGCAATATTTTGACGTTTATCATCTCCTTTTCCTTTATGTGATTTAAACAAAATATCATCGAATTAGGCAATATTTTGCCGTTTTTCCACGTTTTTGTGAATTTTCAGTTATAGGTATTAATTCATTATATATACGATAAAAATGATGCAAACACATAATTGATTAGATAATAACCTTAAATACTTCATTTTGAATCATCTATTTGTTCCTCGTTAAAATTCTGAATAAGATATTGAAAAGGGGAGAAGTTCGGTTTTTATTGCATATATCGACGTTTCAGCCGGATTAGAGCGGTTTTACGTGTACATCTTCCATCGGTAATATAAACGGAAAATCAAGAACATTTTAGTTAATTCTAATGAAAACACATTGTTTTTTATCATTCGTTTTGGAAACAACATTGTCATATGTCTTTTCTTGGATCTAAATAATACGAAACCTCGCTCTATGATTTGAAGTTAAAATCCTCAAATATGGTAAAATAGTGACTTTTTCCCGTTAATCATGTAGTTTGATATTACGTAAATATATTAATTTTTACCAATACTTCGATACTATTTCATGTAGTATCACGATATGTGATTTGGCCTTCATATCTCAGAATGTCGCATAATATTGCATTTTAAGCAAGTTTTCTTGCATTTTGTTTCGTAAGAAAAATCATCGAATTTAGCAATATTTTGACGTTTTTCATCCCCTTTTCCTCTATGTGATTTAAACAAAACATCATCGAATTAGGCAATATTTGGCCGTTTTTCCACGTTTTTGTGAATTTTCACTTTATAGGTATTAATTCAATATATATACGAAAAAAATGATACAAACACATAATTGATTATATAATAACCTTAAATACTTCATTTTCAATCAACTATTTCTTTCTCGTTTAAATACTGAGTAAGATATTGAAAAGGGGAGGAGTTCTGTTTTTATTGCATATATCGACGTTCCAGCCGGAATAGAGATGTTTTCGTGTACATCTTCCATCGGTAATATAAACGGAAAATCAGGAATATTTTAGTTAATTCTAATGAAAACACATTGTTTTTATCATATGTATTGGAAACAACATTGTCATATGTCTTTTCTTGGATCTAAATAATACGAAACATCGCTCTATTTTTTGAAGTTAAAATCCTCAAATATGGTAAAATAGTTTCTTTTTTCACGTTAATCATGTAGTTTGATATTACGTATATATATTAATTTTTATCAATATTTCGATACTATTTCATGTAGTATCACGATATGTGATTTGGCCTTCAAATCTCAGAATATCGCATAATATTGCATTTTAAGCAAGTTTTCTTGCATTTTGTTTCGTACGAAAAATCCTCGAATCAATATTTTGACGTGTATCATCCCCTTTTCCTCTATGTGATTTAAACAAAATATCATCGAATTAGGCAATATTTTGCCGTTTTTCCACGTTTTTGTGAATTTTCAGTTTATAGGTATTAATTCATTATATATACGATAAAAATGATGCAAACACATAATTGATTATATAATAACCTTAAATACTTCATTTTCAATCAACTATTTGTTTCTCGTTTAAATACTGAGTAAGATATTGAAAAGGGGAGGAGTTCTGTTTTTATTGCATATATCGACGTTCTAGCCGGAATAGAGATGTTTTCGTGTACATCTTCCATCGGTAATATAAACGGAAAATCAAGAACATTTTAGTTAATTCTAATGAAAACACATTGTTTTTTATCATTTGTATTGGAAACAACATTGTCATATGTCATTTCTTGGATCTAAATAATACGAAACCTTGCTCTATGATTTGAAGTTAAAATCCTCAAATATGATTAAATAGTTAATTTTTTCACGTTTTTCATGTAGTTTGATATTACGTAAATATATTCATTTTTACCAATATTTCGATACTATTTCATCTAGTATCACGATATGTGATTTGGCCTTCATATCTCCGAATTTCGCATAATATTGCATTTTAAGCAAGTTTTCTTGCATTTTGTTTCGTATGAAAAATCATCGAATTTAGCAATATTTTGACGTTTATCATCTCCTTTTCCCTTATGTGATTTAAACAAAATATCATCGAATTAGGCAATATTTTGCCGTTTTTCCACGTTTTTGTGAATTTTCAGTTATAGGTATTAATTCATTATATATACGATAAAAATGATGCAAACACATAATTGATTAGATAATAATCTTAAATACTTCATTTTGAATCATCTATTTGTTTCTCGTTAAAATTCTGAATAAGATATTGAAAAGGGGAGAAGTTCGGTTTTTATTGCATATATCGACGTTTCAGCCGGATTTGAGCGGTTTTACGTGTACATCTTCCATCGGTAATATAAACGGAAAATCAAGAACATTTTAGTTAATTCTAATGAAAACACATTGTTTTTTATCATTCGTTTTGGAAACAACATTGTCATATGTCTTTTCTTGGATCTAAATAATACGAAACCTCGCTTTATGATTTGAAGTTAAAATCCTCAAATATGGTAAAATAGTGACTTTTTCCCGTTAATCATGTAGTTTGATATTACGTAAATATATTAATTTTTACCAATATTTCGATCCTATTTCATGTAGTATCACGATATGTGATTTGGCCTTCATATCTCAGAATGTCGCATAATATTGCATTTTAAGCAAGTTTTCTTGCATTTTGTTTCGTACGAAAAATCATCGAATTTAGCAATATTTTGACGTTTATCATCCCCTTTTCCTTTATGTGATTTAAACAAAACATCCTTGAATTAGGCAATATTTAGCGGTTTTTCACGTTTTTGTGAATTTTCAGTTATTTGTTATTAATTCATTAAATATTCGATAAAAATGATGCAAACACATAATTGATTAGATAATAACCTTAAATACTTCATTTTCAATCATCTATTTGTTTCTCGTTAAAATACTGAGTAAGATATTGAAAAGGGGAGAAGGTCTGTTTTTATTGCATATATCGACGTTTCAGCCGGAATAGAGCGGTTTTACGTGTACATTTCCATCGGTAATATAAACGGAAAATCAATAACATTTTAGTTAATTCATATGGAAACACATTGTTTTTTATCATCCGTATTGGAAACACATTGTTTTTTATTATTCGTATTGGAAACAACATTGTCATATGTCTTTCTTGGATCTAAATAATACAAAATCTCGCTCTATGATTTGAAGTTAAAATCCTCAAATATGGTAAAATAGTGACTTTTTCACGTTAATCATGTAGTTTGATATTACGTTAATATATTCATTTTTACCAATACTTCGATACTATTTCATGTAGTATCACGATATGTGATTTGGCCTTCAAATCTCAGAATATCGCATAATATTGCATTTTAAGCAAGTTTTCTTGCATTTTGTTTCGTACGAAAAATCCTCGAATCAATATTTTGACGTGTATCATCCCCTTTTCCTCTATGTGATTTAAACAAAATATCATCGAATTAGGCAATATTTTGCCGTTTCTCCACGTTTTTCTGAATTTTCAGTTTATAGGTATTAATTCATTATATATACGATAAAAATGATGCAAACTCATAATTGATTATATAATAACCTTAAATACTTCATTTTCAATCAACTATTTGTTTCTCGTTTAAATACTGAGTAAGATATTGAAAAGGGGAGGAGTTCTGTTTTTATTGCATATATCGACGTTCTAGCCGGAATAGAGATGTTTTCGTGTACATCTTCCATCGGTAATATAAACAGAAAATCAAGAACATTTTAGTTAATTCTAATGAAAACACATTGTTTTTTATCATTCGTATTGGAAACAACATTGTCATATGTCTTTTCTTGGATCCAAATAATACGAAACCTTGCTCTATGATTTGAAGTTAAAATCCTCAAATGTGATTAAATAGTTAATTTTTTCACGTTTTTCATGTAGTTTGATATTACGTAAATATATTCATTTTTACCAATATTTCGATACTATTTCATGTAGTATCACGATATATGATTTGGCCTTCAAATTTCAGAATTTCGCATAATATTGCATTTTAAGCAAGTTTTCCTACATTTTGTTTCGCACGAAAATCATCGAATTTAGCAATATTTTGACGTTTATCATCTCCTTTTCCTTTATGTGATTTAAACAAAATATCATCGAATTAGGCAATAATTTGCCGTTTTTCCACGTTTTTGTGAATTTTCAGTGTATGGGTATTAATTCATTATATATACGATAAAAATGATGCAAAAACATAAGTGATTAGATAATAACCTTAAATACTTCATTTTCAATCATCTATTTGTTTCTTGTTAAAATACTGTGTAAGATATTGAAAAGGGGAGAAGTTCGGTTTTTATTGCATATATCGGCGTTTCAGCCGGATTTGAGCGGTTTTACGTGTACATCTTCCATCGGTAATTTAAACGGAAAATCAAGAACATTTTAGTTAATTCTAATGAAAACACATTGTTTTTTATCATTTGTATTGGAAATAACATTGTCATATGTCTTTTCTTGGATCTAAATAATACGAAACCTCGCTCTATGATTTGAAGTTAAAATCCTCAAATATGGTTATATAGTGACTTTTTTCACGTTTTTCATGTAGTTTGATATTACGTAAATATATTCATTTTTACCAATATTTCGATACTATTTCATGTAGTATCACGATATGTGATTTGGCCTTCAAATCTCAGAATTTCGCATAATATTGCATTTTAAGCAAGTTTTCTTGCATTTTGTTTCGTACGAAAAATCATCGAATTTAGCAATATTTTGACGTTTATCGTCTCCTTTTCCTTTATGTGATTTAAACAAAATATCATCGAATTAGGCAATATTTTGCCGTTTTTCCACGTTTTTGTGAATTTTCAGTTTATAGGTAATAATTCATTATATATATGATAAAAATGATGCAAAATAATAATTGATTAGATAATAACATTAAATACTTCATTTTCAATCATCTATTTGTTTCTCGTTAAAATTCTGAATAAGATATTGAAAAGGGGAGAAGTTCGGGTTTTATTGCATATATCGACGTTTCAGCCGGATTAGAGCGGTTTTACGTGAACATCTTCAATCGGTAATATAAACGGAAAATCAAGAACATTTTAGTTAATTCTAATGAAAACACATTATTTTTTATCATTCGTATTGGAAACAACATTGTCATATGTCTTTTCTTGGATCTAAATAATACGAAACCTCGCTCTATGATTTGAAGTTAAAATCCTCAAATATGGTAAAATAGTGACTTTTTCACGTTAATCATGTAGTTTGATATTACGTATATATATTAATTTTTATCAATATTTCGATACTATTTCATGTAGCATCACGATATGTGATTTGGCCTTCAAATCTCAGAATTTCGCATAATATTGCATTTTAAGCAAGTTTTCTTGCATTTTGTTTCGTACGAAAAATCATCGAATTTAGCAATATTTTGACGTTTATCATCCCCTTTTCCTTCATGTGATTTAAACAAAACATCATCGAATAAGGCAATATTTTGCCGTTTTTCCACGTTTTTGTGAATTTTCAGTTTATAGGTATTAATTCATTATATATACGATAAAAAGATGCAAACACATAATTGATTAGATAATAACCTTAAATACTTCATTTTCAATCATCTATTTGTTTCTTGTTATAATTCTGAATAAGATATTGAAAAGGGGAGAAGTTCGGTTTTTATACTTCGATACTATTTCATGTAGTATCACGATATGTGATTTGGCGTTCAAATCTCAGAATTTCGCATAATATTGCATTTTAAGCAAGTTTTCTTGCATTTTGTTTCGTACGAAAAATCATCGAATTTAGCAATATTTTGAAGTTTATCATCCCCTTTTCCTTTATGTGATTCAAACAAAACATCATCGAATAAGGCAATATTTTTACGTGTACATCTTCCATCGGTAATATAAACGGAAAATCAAGAACATTTTAGTTAATTCTAATGAAAACACATTGTTTTTTATCATTTGTATTGGAAACATCATTGTCATATGTCATTTCTTGGATCTAAATAATACGAAACCTTGCTCTATGATTTTAAGTTAAAATCCTCAAATATGGTTAAATAGTTAATTTTTTCACGTTTTTCATGTAGTTTAATATTACGTAAATATATTCATTTTTACCAATATTTCGATACTATTTCATGTAGAATCACGATATATGATTTGGCCTTCAAATTTCAGAATTTCGCATAATATTGCATTTTAAGCAAGTTTTCTTACAATTTGTTTCGCACGAAAATCATCGAATTTAGCAATATTTTGACGTTTATCATCTCCTTTTCCTTTATGTGATTTAAACAAAATATCATCGAATTAGGCAATAATTTGCCGTTTTTCCACGTTTTTGTGAATTTTCAGTGTATGGGTATTAATTCATTATATATACGATAAAAATGATGCAAAAACATAAGTGATTAGATAATAACCTTAAATACTTCATTTTCAATCATCTGTTTGTTTCTTGTTAAAATACTGTGTAAGATATTGAAAAGGGGAGAAGTTCGGTTTTTATTGCATATATCGACGTTTCAGCCGGATTAGAGCGGTTTTACGTGTACATCTTCCATCGGTAATTTAAACGGAAAATCAAGAACCTTTTAGTTAATTCTAATGAAAACACATTGTTTTTTATCATTTGTATTGGAAACAACATTGTCATATGTCTTTTCTTGGATCTAAATAATACGAAACCTCGCTCTATGATTTGAAGTTAAAATCCTCAAATATGGTTATATAGTGACTTTTTCACGTTTTTCATGTAGTTTGATATTACGTAAATATATTCATTTTTACCAATATTTCGATACTATTTCATGTAGTATCACGATATGTGATTTGACCTTCAAATCCCAGAATTTCGCATAATATTGCATTTTAAGCAAGTTTTCTTGCATTTTGTTTCGTACGTAAAATCATCGAATTTAGCAATATTTTGACGTTTATCGTCTCCTTTTCCTTTATGTGATTTAAACAAAATATCATCGAATTAGGCAATATTTTGCCGTTTTTCCACGTTTTTGTGAATTTTCAGTTTATAGGTAATAATTCATTATACATACGATAAAAATGATGCAAAATAATAATTGATTAGATAATAACCTTAAATACTTCATTTTCACTCATCTATTTGTTTCTCGTTAAAATTCTGAATAAGATATTGAAAAGGGGAGAAGTTCGGGTTTTATTGCATATATCGACGTTTCAGCCGGATTAGAGCGGTTTTACGTGAACATCTTCAATCGGTAATATAAACGGAAAATCAAGAACATTTCAGTTAATTCTAATGAAAACACATTGTTTTTTATCATTCGTATTGGAAACAACATTGTCATATGTCTTTTCTTGGATCCAAATAATACGAAACCTCGCTCTATGATTTGAAGTTAAAATCCTCAAATATGGTAAAATAGTGACTTTTTCACGTTAATCATGTAGTTTGATATTACGTAAATATATTCATTTTTACCAATATTTCGATCCTATTTCATGTAGTATCACGATATGTGATTTGGCCTTCATATCTCAGAATGTTGCATAATATTGCATTTTAAGCAAGTTTTCTTGCATTTTGTTTCGTACGAAAAATCATCGAATTTAGCAATATTTTGACGTTTATCATCCCCTTTTCCTTTATGTGATTTAAACAAAACATCCTTCAATTAGGCAATATTTAGCGGTTTTTCACGTTTTTGTGAATTTTCAGTTATTTGTTATTAATTCATTAAATATTCGATAAAAATGATGCAAACACATAATTGATTAGATAATAACCTTAAATACTTCATTTTCAATCATCTATTTGTTTCTCGTTAAAATACTGAGTAAGATATTGAAAAGGGGAGAAGTTCTGTTTTTATTGCATATATCGACGTTTCAGCCGGAATAGAGCGGTTTTACGTGTACATTTCCATCGGTAATATAAACGGAAAATCAATAACATTTTAGGTAATTCATGTGGAAACACATTGTTTTTTATCATCCGTATTGGAAACACATTGTTTTTTATCATTCGTATTGGAAACAACATTGTCATATGTCTTTTCTTGGATCTAAATAATACGAAACCTCGCTCTATGATTTGAAGTTAAAATCCTCAAATATGGTAAAATAGTGACTTTTTCACGTTAATCATGTAGTTTGATGTTACGTTAATATATTCATTTTTACCAATACTTCGATACTATTTCATGTAGTATCACGATATGTGATTTGGCGTTCAAGTCTCAGAATTTCGCATAATATATCATTTTAAGCAAGTTTTCTTGCATTTTGTTTCGTACGAAAAATCATCGAATTTAGCAATATTTTGACGTTTATCATCCTCTTTTCCTCTATGTGATTTAAACAAAATATCATCGAATTAGGCAATATTTTGCCGTTTTTTCCACGTTTTTGTGAATTTTCAGTTTATAGGTATTAATTCATTATATATACGACAAAAATGATGCAAACACATAATTGATTATATAATAACCTTAAATACTTCATTTTCAATCAACTATTTGTTTCTCGTTTAAATACTGAGTAAGATATTGAAAAAGGGAGGAGTTCTGTTTTTATTGCATATATCGACGTTCCAGCCGGAATAGAGATGTTTTCGTGTACATCTTCCATCGGTAATATAAACGGAAAATCAAGAACATTTTAGTTAATTCTAATGAAAACACATTGTTTTTTATCATTTGTATTGGAAACAACATTGTCATATGTCATTTCTTGGATCTAAATAATACGAAACCTCGCTCTATGATTTGAAGTGAAAATCCTCAAATATGATTAAATAGTTAATTTTTTCACGTTTTTCATGTAGTTTGATATTACGTAAATATATTCATTATTACCAATATTTCGATACTATTTCATCTAGGATCACGATATGTGATTTGGCCTTCATTTCTCCGAATTTCGCATAATATTGCATTTTAAGCAAGTTTTCTTGCATTTTGTTTCGTATGAAAAATCATCGAATTTAGCAATATTTTGACGTTTATCATCTCCTTTTCCTTTATGTGATTTAAACAAAACATCATCGAATTAGACAATATTTTGCCGTTTTTCCACGTTTTTGTGAATTTTCAGTTTATAGGTATTAATTCATTATATATACGGTAAAAATGATGCAAACACATAATTGATTAGATAATAACCTTAAATACATCATTTTCAATCATCTATTTGTTTCTCGTTAAAATACTGAGTAAGATATTGAAAAGGGGAGAAGTTCGGTTTTTATTGCATAAATCGACGTTTCAGCCTGATTAGAGCGGTTTTACGTGTACATCTTCCATCGGTAATATAAACGGAAAATCAAGAACATTTTAGTTAATTCTAATTAAAACACATTGTTTTTTATCATTCGTATTGGAAACACATTGTTTTTTATCATTCGTATTGGAAACAACATTGTCATATGTCTTTTCTTGGATCTAAATAATACGAAACCTCGCTCAATGATTTTAAGTTAAAATCCTCAAATATGGTAAAATAGTGAATTTTCACGTTAATCATGTAGTTTGATATTACGTAAATATATTCATTTTTACCAATATTTCGATACTAATTCATGTAGTTTCACGGTATGTCATTTGGCCTTCAAATCTCAGAATATCGCATAATATTGCATTTTAAGCAAGTTTTCTTGCATTTTGTTTCGTACGAAAAATCATCGAATTTAGCAATATTTTGACGTTTATCGTCTACTTTTCCTTTATGTGATTTAAACAAAATATCATCGAATTAGGCAATATTTTGCCGTTTTTCCATGTTTTTGTGAATTTTCAGTTTATAGGTATATAATTATATATAATTTTTTATTCATTATATATACGATAAAAAAGATGCAAACACATAATTGATTAGATAATAACCTTAAATACTTCATTTTCAATCATCTATTTGTTTCTTGTTAAAATTCTGAATAAGATATTGAAAAGGGGAGAAGTTCGGTTTTTATTGCATATATCGACGTTTCAGCCGGATTAGAGCGGTTTTTCGTGTACATCTTCCATCGGTAATATACACAGAAAATCAATAACATTTTAGTTAATTCTAATGAAAACCCATTGTTTTTTATCATTTGTTTTGGAAACAACATTGTCATATGTCTTTTCTCGGATCTAAATAATACGAAACCTCGCTCTATGATTTGAAGTTAAAATCCTCAAATATGGTTAAATAGTTAATTTTTTCACGTTTTTCATGTAGTTTGATATTACGTAAATATATTCATTTTTACCAATATTTCGATACTATTTCATGTAGTATCACGATATATGATTTGGCCTTCAAATCTCAGAATTTCGCATAATATTGCATTTTAAGCAAGTTTTCTTACATTTTGTTTCGCACGAAAAATCATCGAATTTAGCAATATTTTGACGTTTATCATCTCCTTTTCCTTTATGTGATTTAAACAAAATATCATCGAATTAGGCAATAATTTGCCGTTTTTTCACGTTTTTGTGAATTTTCAGTCTATGGGTATTAATTCATTATATATACGATAAAAACGATGCAAAAACATAAGTGATTAGATAATAACCTTAAATACTTCATTTTCAATCATCTATTTGTTTCTTGTTAAAATACTGTGTAAGATATTGAAAAGGGGAGAAGTTCGGTTTTTATTGCATATATCGACGTTTCAGCCGGATTAGAGCGGTTTTACGTGTACAACTTCCATCGGTAATTTAAACGGAAAATCAAAAACATTTTAGTTAATTCTAATGAAAACACATTGTTTTTTATCATTTGTATTGGAAACAACATTGTCATATGTCTTTTCTTGGATCATGGGCGGAGCTGTAGCAGGTTTCTTGATCATCAGCCGTTGGCTTCCTCACCACCCGCTAGATGATGAATGCAATGTGAAGGTAAGAGATTCCTCGAGTGGGGAAGAAACTGAAGCTTGTTCAAGTGGGGATGAAACCGAAGCTTGTTCAAGTGGGGATGAAACCGAAGCTTGTTCAAGTGGGGAGGAAACCGAAGCTTGTTCAAGTGGGGATGAAACCGAAGATTGTTCAAGTGGGGATGAAACTGAAGCTTTTTCAAGGGGGGATGAAACCGAAGCTTGTTCTAGTGGGGATGAAACCGAAGCTTGTTCAAGTGGGGATGAAACTGAAGCTTGTTCAAGTGGGATGAAACGGAAGCTTGTTCAAGTGGGGATGAAACGGAAGCTTGTTCAAGTGGGGACGAAACGTTGACTTTCGACGAGTTACATTCGATAATCAATTACTTATGTCGTAGAGGTTACGATTCCGATTGTGGTGATGGAGATGAAGTTTGCTTGAGTGCAGACGAAACGGAAGCTTGTTCGAGTGGGGAAGAAACTGATGAAACGTGGACTTTCGACAAGTTACATTCGATAATCAATTACTTATGCCGTAGTGGTTACGATTGTAGTGATGAGTGGAGTGGTTACGATACCGATTGTAGTGATGGAGAAGATGAAGTTTGCCTGAGTGGAGACGAAACGGAAGCTTGTTCGAATGGGGAAGAAACTAATGAAACGTTGACTTTCGACGAGTTACATTCGATAATCAATTACTTATGTCGTAGTGGTTACGATTGTAGTGATGATTGTAGTGGTTACGATTGTAGTGATGGAGAAGATGAAGTTTGCTTGAGTGGAGACGAAACTGATGAAACGTTGACTTTCAAGGAGTTATAACTCTCTGATATGACACTCTCCGTCAATCCCGCACACATACGCAACTCACAATTATAACATGAAACAGTGCAAAACACTTAGCACTGTTACAATCTCTCCCCCTCCAAACTCTCCCATTTCACCTCATGATCGCTGTCACCTTCTCCAACACTGCCACCAAAGCTACCTTCTCCAACACCCGGGGTCAAATCCTATCACCAATTCCAAGTTTACTATATTACCAGATGTTAGATATTGCATTATAATAATGGCCGGCGGAACTCAATATATATATATATATATATATATATATATATATATATATATATATATATATATATATATATATATATATATATATATATATATATATATATATATATGTCTTATATAGGTATTACTAGAGTTACTAGCAAAACACCAACTTTAGTATCCACAAAATGAACGTATCCGTAATGATGAAAATGTTCTTGATGTTTCTCGCGGTCACTTCTGGAATTTTTTTATTTTCTTCATTTCAAAATCATGTTTATAACGAGGGAAAAAGATTTGGACCTGTCATTGGCTCAATCGTTGGACCCGTAAATGGACCCGTCATTGGCTCAATCGTTGGACCCGTAAATGAACCCATCATTGGCTCCGTCATTGGACCCGTTAATGGACCCATCATTGGCTCCATCATTGGACTCGTTAATGAACCCATCATTGGCTCCATCATTGGACCCGTTAATGGACCCGTCGTTGGCTCTGTCGTTAGTGAAGATGGTAAGAAGGCGGTGAAGATGACTGAAAGATTCTTAAAAATTCGTGCGTTGTTGATAATGGGCGGAGCTGTGGCAGGTTTCTTGATCATCAGCCGTTGGCTTCCTCACCACCCGCTAGATGATGAATGCAATGTGAAAGTAAGAGGTTCCTCGAGTGGGGAAGAAACTGAAGCTTGTTCAAGTGGGGATGAAACTGAAGCTTGTTCAAGTGGGGATGAAACCGAAGCTTGTTCAAGTGGGGATGAAACCGAAGCTTGTTCAAGTGGGGATGAAACTGAAGCTTGTTCAAGTGCGGATGAAACCGAAGCTTGTTCTAGTGGGGATGAAACCGAAGCTTGTTCAAGTGGGGATGAAACTGAAGCTTGTTCAAGTGGGGATGAAACGGAAGCTTGTTCAAGTGGGGATGAAACGGAAGCTTGTTCAAGTGGGGACGAAACGTTGACTTTCGACGAGTTACATTCGATAATCAATTACTTATGTCGTAGTGGTTACGATTGTAGTGATGATTGTAGTGGTTACGATTGTAGTGATGGAGAAGATGAAGTTTGCTTGAGTGGAGACGAAACTGATGAAACGTTGACTTTCGACGAGTTACATTGGATATTCAATTACTTATGCTGTAGAAGTTACGATACCGATTGTAGTGATGGAGAAGATGAAGTTTGATTGGGTGGGGTCAAAACTGATGAAACGTTGACTTTCAAGGACTTATAACTCTCTGATAGGACACTCTCCGTCAATCCCGCATACATACGCAACTCACAATTATAACATGAAACAGTGCAAAACACTTAGCACTGTTACAGTCTCTCCCCCCTCCAAACTCTCCCATTTCACCTCATGATCGCTGTCACCTTCTCCAACACTGCCACCAAAGCTACCTTCTCCAACACCCGGGGTCAAATCCTATCACCAATTCCAAGTTTACTATATTACCAGATGTAAGATATTGCATTTTAATAATGGCCGGCGGAACTCAATATATATATATATATATATATATATATATATATATCTTATATAGGTATTACTCGAGTTACTAGCAAAACACCAACTTTAGTATCCACAAAATGAACGTATCCGTAATGATGAAAATGTTCTTGATGTTTGTCGCGGTCACTTCTGGAATTTTGTTTTTTTCTTCATTTGAAAATCATGTTTATGACGAGGGAAAAAGATTTGGACCTGTCATTGGCTCAATCGTTGGACCCGTAAATGGACCCGTCATTGGCTCAATCGTTGGACCCGTAAATGGACCCATCATTGGCTCCATCATTGGACCCGTTAATGGACCAGTCATTGGCTCCATCATTGGACCCGTTAATGGACCCATCATTGGCTCCGTCATTGGACCCGTTAATGGACCCATCATTGGCTCCATCATTGGACTCGTTAATGAACCCATCATTGGCTCCATCATTGGACCCGTTAATGGACCCGTCGTTGGCTCTGTCGTTAGTGAAGATGGTAAGATGGCGGAGAAGATGACTGAAAGATTCTTAAAAATTCGTGCGTTGTTGATAATGGGCGGAGCTGTGGCAGGTTTCTTGATCATCAGCCGTTGGCTTCCTCGCCACCCGCTACATGATGAATGCAATGTGAAGGTAAGAGATTCCTCAAGTGGGGAAGAAACTGAAGCTTGTTCAAGTGGGGATGAAACCGAAGCTTGTTCAAGTGGGGAGGAAACCGAAGCTTGTTCAAGTGGGGATGAAACCGATGATTGTTCAAGTGGGGATGAAACTGAAGCTTGTTCAAGTGGAGATGAAACCGAAGCTTGTTCTAGTGGGGATGAAACCGAAGCTTGTTCAAGTGGGGATGAAACTGAAGCTTGTTCAAGTGGGGATGAAACGGAAGCTTTTTCAAGTGGGGATGAAACGGAAGCTTGTTCAAGTGGGGACGAAACACCAACTTTAGTATCCAGAAAATGAACGTATCCGTAATGATGAAAATGTTCTTGATGTTTGTCGCGGTCACTTCTGGAATTTTTTTATTTTCTTCATTTGAAAATCATGTTTATGACGAGGGAAAAAGATTTGGACCTGTCATTGGCTCAATCGTTGGACCCGTAAATGGACCCGTCATTGGCTCAATCGTTGGACCCGTAAATGGACCCATCATTGGCTCCATCATTGGACCCGTTAATGGACCAGTCATTGGCTCCATCATTGGACCCGTTAATGGACCCTTCATTGGCTCCGTCATTGGACCCGTTAATGGACCCATCATTGGCTCCATCATTGGACTCGTTAATGAACCCATCATTGGCTCAAGTGGGGAGCCAATGATGGGGAGCTTCAGGGGATGAAACTGAAGCTTGTTCAAGTGGGGATGAAACGGAAGCTTGTTCAAGTGGGGACGAAACGTTGACTTTCGACGAGTTACATTCGATAATCAATTACTTATGTCGTAGTGGTTACGATTGTAGTGATGATTGTAGTGGTTACGATTGTAGTGATGGAGAAGATGAAGTTTGCTTGAGTGGAGACGAAACTGATGAAAGGACTTTCGACGAGTTACATTGGATATTCAATTACTTATGCTGTAGTAGTTACGATACCGATTGTAGTGATGGAGAAGATGAAGTTTGATTGGATGGGGACGAAACTGATGAAACGTTGACTTTCAAGGAGTTATAACTCTCTGATAGGACACTCTCCGTCAATCCCGCACACATACGCAACTCACAATTATAACATGAAACAGTGCAAAACACTTAGCACTGTTACAATCTCTCCCCCTCCAAACTCTCCCATTTCACCTCATGATCGCTGTCACCTTTTCCAACACTGCCACCAAAGCTACCTTCTCCAACACCCGGGGTCAAATCCTATCACCAATTCCAAGTTTACTATATTACCAGATGTAAGATATTGCATTATAATAATGGCCGGCGGAACTCAATATATATATATATATATATATCTTATATAGGTATTACTCGAGTTACTAGCAAAACACCAACTTTAGTATCCACAAAATGAACGTATCCGTAATGATGAAAATGTTCTTGATGTTTGTCGCCGTCACTTCTGGAATTTTTTTATTTTCTTCATTTGAAAATCATGTTTATGACGAGGGAAAAAGATTTGGACCTGTCATTGGCTCAATCGTTGGACCCGTAAATGGACCCGTCATTGGCTCAATCGTTGGACCCGTAAATGGACCCATCATTGGCTCCATCATTGGACCCGTTAATGGACCAGTCATTGGCTCCATCATTGGACCCGTTAATGGACCCTTCATTGGCTCCGTCATTGGACCCGTTAATGGACCCATCATTGGCTCCATCATTGGACTCGTTAATGAACCCATCATTGGCTCCATCATTGGACCCGTTAATGGACCCGTCGTCGGCTCTGTCGTTAGTGAAGATGGTAAGATGGCGGAGAAGATGACTGAAAGATTCTTAAAAATTCGTGCGTTGTTGATAATGGGCGGAGCTGTGGCAGGTTTCTTGATCATCAGCCGTTGGCTTCCTCGCCACCCGCTACATGATGAATGCAATGTGAAGGTAAGAGATTCCTCGAGTGGGGAAGAAACTGAAGCTTGTTCAAGTGGGGATGAAACCGAAGCTTGTTCAAGTGGGGATGAAACCGAAGCTTGTTCTAGTGGGGATGAAACCGAAGCTTGTTCAAGTGGGGATGAAACTCAAGCTTGTTCAAGTGGGGATGAAACGGAAGCTTGTTCAAGTGGGGATGAAACGGAAGCTTGTTCAAGTGGGGACGAAACGTTTACTTTCGACGAGTTACATTCGATAATCAATTAGTTATGTCGTAGAGGTTACGATACCGATTGTAGTGATGGAGATGAAGTTTGCTTGAGTGCAGACGAAACGGAAGCTTGTTCGAGTGGGGAAGAAACTGATGAAACGTTGACTTTCGACAAGTTACATTCGATAATCAATTACTTATGCCGTAGTGGTTACGATTGTAGTGATGATTAGAGTGGTTACGATACCGATTGTAGTGATGGAGAAGATAGAGTTAGCCTGAGTGGAGACGAAATGGAAGCTTGTTCGAATGGGGAAGAAACTAATGAAACGTTGACTTTCGACGAGTTACATTCGATAATCAATTACTTATGTCGAAGTGGTTACGATTGTAGTGATGACTGTAGTGGTTACGATTGTAGTGATGGAGAAGATGAAGTTTGCTTGAGTGAAGACGAAACTGATGAAACGTTGACTTTCGTCGAGTTACATTGGATATTCAATTACTTATGCCGTAGTAGTTACGATACCGATTGTAGTGATGGAGAAGATTAAGTTTGATTGGGTGGGGACGAAACTGATGAAACGTTGACTTTCAAGGAGTTATAACTCTCTGATAGGACACTCTCCGTCAATCCCGCACACATACGCAACTCACAATTATAACATGAAACAGTGCAAAACACTTAGCACTGTTACAATCTCTCCCCCTCCAAACTCTCCCATTTCACCTCATGATCGCTGTCACCTTTTCCAACACTGCCACCAAAGCTACCTTCTCCAACACCCGGGGTCAAATCCTATCACCAATTCCAAGTTTACTATATTACCAGATGTAAGATATTGCATTATAATAATGGCCGGCGGAACTCAATATATATATATATATATATATATATATATGTTATATAGGTATTACTCGAGTTACTAGCAAAACACCAACTTTAGTATCCACAAAATGAACGTATCCGTAATGATGAAAATGTTCTTGATGTTTGTCGCCGTCACTTCTGGAATTTTTTTATTTTCTTCATTTGAAAATCATGTTTATGACGAGGGAAAAAGATTTGGACCTGTCATTGGCTCAATCGTTGGACCCGTAAATGGACCCGTCATTGGCTCAATCGTTGGACCCGTAAATGGACCCATCATTGGCTCCATCATTGGACCCGTTAATGGACCAGTCATTGGCTCCATCATTGGACCCGTTAATGGACCCTTCATTGGCTCCGTCATTGGACCCGTTAATGGACCCATCATTGGCTCCATCATTGGACTCGTTAATGAACCCATCATTGGCTCCATCATTGGACCCGTTAATGGACCCGTCGTTGGCTCTGTCGTTAGTGAAGATGGTAAGATGGCGGAGAAGATGACTGAAAGATTCTTAAAAATTCGTGCGTTGTTGATAATGGGCGGAGCTGTGGCAGGTTTCTTGATCATCAGCCGTTGGCTTCCTCGCCACCCGCTACATGATGAATGCAATGTGAAGGTAAGAGATTCCTCGAGTGGGGAAGAAACTGAAGCTTGTTCAAGTGGGGATGAAACCGAAGCTTGTTCAAGTGGGGATGAAACCGAAGCTTGTTCTAGTGGGGATGAAACCGAAGCTTGTTCAAGTGGGGATGAAACTCAAGCTTGTTCAAGTGGGGATGAAACGGAAGCTTGTTCAAGTGGGGATGAAACGGAAGCTTGTTCAAGTGGGGACGAAACGTTTACTTTCGACGAGTTACATTCGATAATCAATTAGTTATGTCGTAGAGGTTACGATACCGATTGTAGTGATGGAGATGAAGTTTGCTAGAGTGCAGACGAAACGGAAGCTTGTTCGAGTGGGGAAGAAACTGATGAAACGTTGACTTTCGACAAGTTACATTCGATAATCAATTACTTATGCCGTAGTGGTTACGATTGTAGTGATGATTGGAGTGGTTACGATACCGATTGTAGTGATGGAGAAGATAGAGTTAGCCTGAGTGGAGACGAAATGGAAGCTTGTTCGAATGGGGAAGAAACTAATGAAACGTTGACTTTCGACGAGTTACATTCGATAATCAATTACTTATGTCGAAGTGGTTACGATTGTAGTGATGACTGTAGTGGTTACGATTGTAGTGATGGAGAAGATGAAGTTTGCTTGAGTGGAGACGAAACTGATGAAACGTTGACTTTCGTCGAGTTACATTGGATATTCAATTACTTATGCCGTAGTAGTTACGATACCGATTGTAGTGATGGAGAAGATGAAGTTTGATTGGGTGGGGACGAAACTGATGAAACGTTGACTTTCAAGGACTTATAACTCTCTGATAGGACACTCTCCATCAATCCCGCACACATACGCAACTCACAATTATAACATGAAACAGTGCAAAACACTTAGCATTGTTACAATCTCTCCCCCTCCAAACTCTCCCATTTAACCTCATGATCGCTGTCACCTTCTCCAACACTGCCACCAAAGCTACCTTCTCCAACACCCGGGGTCAAATCCTATCACCAATTCCAAGTTTACTATATTACCAGATGTTAGATATTGCATTATAATAATAGCCGGCGGAACTCAATATATATATATATATATATATATATATATATATATATATATATATATATATATATATATATATATATATATATCTTATATAGGTATTACTCGAGTTACTAGCAAAACACCGACTTTAGTATCCACAAAATGAACGTATCCGTAATGATGAAAATGTTCTTGATGTTTGTCGCGGTCACTTCTGGAATTTTTTTATTTTCTTCATTTGAAAATCATGTTTATGACGAGGGAAAAAGATTTGGACCTGTCATTGGCTCAATCGTTGGACCCGTAAATGGACCCGTCATTAGCTCAATCGTTGGACCCGTAAATGGACCCATCATTGGCTCCATCATTGGACCCGTTAATGGACCCTTCATTGGCTCCGTCATTGGACCCGTTAATGGACCCATCATTGGCTCCATCATTGGACTCGTTAATGAACCCATCATTGGCTCCATCATTGGACCCGTTAATGGACCCGTCGTTGGCTCTGTCGTTAGTGAAGATGGTAAGATGGCGGAGAAGATGACTGAAAGATTCTTAAAAATTCGTGCGTTGTTGATAATGGGCGGAGCTGTGGCAGGTTTCTTGATCATCAGCTGTTGGCTTCCTCGCCACCCGCTACATGATGAATGCAATGTGAAGGTAAGAGATTCCTCGAGTGGGGAAGAAACTGAAGCTTGTTCAAGTAGGGATGAAACCGAAGCTTGTTCAAGTGGGGATGAAACCGAAGCTTGTTCAAGTGGGGACGAAACGTTGACTTTCGACGAGTTACATTCGATAATCAATTAGTTATGTCGTAGAGGTTACGATACCGATTGTAGTGATGGAGATGAAGTTTGCTTGAGTTCAGACGAAACGGAAGCTTGTTCGAGTGGGGAAGAAACTGATGAAACGTTGACTTTCGACAAGTTACATTCGATAATCAATTACTTATGCCGTAGTGGTTACGATTGTAGTGATGATTGGAGTGGTTACGATACCGATTGTAGTGATGGAGAAGATGAAGTTTGCCTGAGTGGAGACGAAACGGAAGCTTGTTCGAAAGGGGAAGAAACTAATGAAACGTTGACTTTCGACGAGTTACATTCGATAATCAATTACTTATGTCGTAGTGGTTACGATTGTAGTGATGACTGTAGTGGTTACGATTGTAGTGATGGAGAAGATGAAGTTTGCTTGAGTGGAGACGAAACTGATGAAACGTTGACTTTCGACGAGTTACATTGGATATTCAATTACTTATGCCGTAGTAGTTACGATACCGATTGTAGTGATGGAGAAGATGAAGTTTGATTGGGTGGGGACGAAACTGATGAAACGTTGACTTTCAAGGACTTATAACTCTCTGATAGGACACTCTCCATCAATCCCGCACACATACGCAACTCACAATTATAACATGAAACAGTGCAAAACACTTAGCACTGTTACAATCTCTCCCCCTCCAAACTCTCCCATTTAACCTCATGATCGCTGTCACCTTCTCCAACACTGCCACCAAAGCTACCTTCTCCAACACCCGGGGTCAAATCCTATCACCAATTCCAAGTTTTGTATATTATCAGATGTTAGATATTGCATTATAATAATGGCCGGCGGAACTCAATATATATATATATATATATATATATATATATATATATATCTTATATAGGTATTACTCGAGTTACTAGCAAAACACCAACTTTAGTATCCACAAAATGAACGTATCCGTAATGATGAAAATGTTCTTGATGTTTCTCGAGGTCACTTCTGGAATTTTTTTATTTTCTTCATTTCAAAATCATGTTTATGACGAGGGAAAAAGATTTGGACCTGTCATTGGCTCAATCGTTGGACCCGTAAATGGACCCGTCATTGGCTCAATCGTTGGACCCGTAAATGGACCCATCATTGGCTCCATCATTGGACCCGTTAATGGACCCGTCATTGGCTCCATCATTGGACCCGTTAATGAACCCATCATTGGCTCCGTCATTGGACCCGTTAATAGACCCATCATTGGACCCGTTAATGAACCCATCATTGGCTCCATCATCGGACCCGTTAATGGACCCGTCGTTAGCTCTGTCGTTAGTGAAAATGGTAAGATGGCGGTGAAGATGACTGAAAGATTCTAGAAAATTCGTGCGTTGTTGATAATAGGGTAAGCTGTAGCAGGTTTCTTGATCATCAGCCGTTGGCTACCTCACCACCCGCTAGATGATGAATGCAATGTGAAGGTAAGAGATTCCTCGAGTGGGGAAGAAACTGAAGCTTGTTCAAGTGGGGATGAAACCGAAGCTTGTTCAAGTGGGGATGAAACCGAAGCTTGTTCAAGTGGTGAGGAAACCGAAGCTTGTTCAAGTGGGGATGAAACTGAAGCTTGTTCAAGTGGGGATGAAACCGAAGCTTGTTCTAGTGGGGATGAAACTGAAGCTTGTTCAAGTGGGGATGAAACCGAAGCTTGTTCTAGTGGGGATGAAACCGAAGCTCGTTCAAGTGGGGATGAAACTGAAGCTTGTTCAAGTGGGGATGAAACGGAACCTTGTTCATGTGGGGATGAAACGGAAGCTTGTTCAAGTGGGGACGAAACGTTGACTTTCGACGAGTTACATTCGATAATCAATTACTTATGCCGTAGTGGTTACGATTGTAGTGATGATTGGAGTGGTTACGATACCGATTGTAGTGATGGAGAAGATGAAGTTTGCCTGAGTGGAGAAGAAACGGAAGCTTGTTCGAATGGGGAAGAAACTGATGAAACGTTGACTGTCGACGAGTTACATTCGATAATCAATTACTTATGTCGTAGTGGTTACGATTGTAGTGGTTACGATTGTAGTGATGGAGAAGATGAAGTTTGCTTGAGTGGAGACGAAACTGATGAAACGTTGACTTTCGACGAGTTACATTGGATATTCAATTACTTATGCCGTAGTAGTTACGATACCGATTGTAGTGATGGAGAAGATGAAGTTTGATTGGGTGGGGACGAAACTGATGAAACGTTGACTTTCAAGGACTTATAACTCTCTGATAGGACACTCTCCATCAATCCTGCACACATACGCAACTCACAATTATAACATGAAACAGTGCAAAACACTTAGCACTGTTACAATCTCTTCCCCTCCAAACTCTCCAATTTAACCTCTTGATCGCTGTCACCTTCTCCAATACTGCCACCAAAGCTACCTTCTCCAACACCCGGGGTCAAATCCTATCACCAATTCCAAGTTTACTATATATTACCAGATGTTAGATATTGCATTATAATAATGGCCGGCAGAACTGCATATATATATATATATATATATATATATATATATATATATATATATATATATATATATATATATATATATATATATATATATATATATATATATATATATATATATATATATATATATATATATATATATATATATATATATATATATCTTATATAGGTTTTGCAAGAGTTACTAGCAAAACACCAACTTTAGTATCCACAAAATGAACGTATCCGTAATGATGAAAATGTTCATGATGTTTCTCGTGTTCACTTCTGGAATTTTTTTAATTTCTTCATTTGAAAATTATGTTTATGACGAGGGAAAAAGATTTGGACCTGTCATTTTATCATTCGTATTGGAAACAACATTGTCATATGTCTTTTCTTGGATCTAAATAATACGAAACCTCGCTCAATGATTTGAAGTTAAAATCCTTAAATATGGTAAAATAGTGAATTTTCACGTTAATCATGTAGTTTGATATTACGTAAATATATTCATTTTTACCAATATTTCGATACTAATTCATGTAGTTTCACGGTATGTGATTTGGCCTTCAAATCTCAGAATATCGCATAATATTGCATTATAAGCAAGTTTTCTTGCATTTTGTTTCGTACGAAAAATCATCGAATTTAGCAATATTTTGACGTTTATCGTCTACTTTTCCTTTATGTGATTTAAACAAAATATCATCGAATTAGGCAATATTTTGCCATTTTTCCACGTTTTTGTGAATTTTCAGTTTATAGGTATTAATTCATTATATATACGATAAAAATGATGCAAAATAATAATTGATTAGATAATAACCTTAAATACTTCATTTTCAATCATCTATTTGTTTCTCGTTAAAATTCTGAATAATATATTGAAAAGGGGAGAAGTTCGGTTTTTATTGCATATATCGACGTTTCAGCCGGATTAGAGCGGTTTTACGTGTACATCTTCCATCGGTAATATAAACGGAAAATCAAGAACATTTTAGGTAATTCTAATGAAAACACATTGTTTTTTATCATTCGTATTGGAAACAACATTGTCATATGTCTTTTCTTGGATCCAAATAATACGAAACCTCGCTCTATGATTTGAAGTTAAAATCCTCAAATATGGTAAAATAGTGACTTTTTCACGTTAATCATGTAGTTTGATATTACGTAAATATATTCATTTTTACCAATATTTCGATCCTATTTCATGTAGTATCACGATATGTGATTTGGCCTTCATATCTCAGAATGTCGCATAATATTGCATTTTAAGCAAGTTTTCTTGCATTTTGTTTCGTACGAAAAATCATCGAATTTAGCAATATTTTGACGTTTATCATCCCCTTTTCCTTTATGTGATTTAAACAAAACATCCTTGAATTAGGCAATATTTAGCGGTTTTTCACGTTTTGGTGAATTTTCAGTTATTTGTTATTAATTCATTAAATATTCGATAAAAATGATGCAAACACATAATTGATTAGATAATAACCTTAAATACTTCTTTTTCAATCATCTATTTGTTTCTCGTTAAAATTCTGAGTAAGATATTGAAAAGGGGAGAAGTTCTGTTTTTATTGCATATATCGACGTTTCAGCCGGAATAGAGCGGTTTTACGTGTACATTTCCATCGGTAATATAAACGGAAAATCAATAACATTTTAGTTAATTCATATGGAAACACATTGTTTTTTATCATCCGTATTGGAAACACATTGTTTTTTATCATTCGTATTGGAAACAACATTGTCATATGTCTTTTCTTGGATCTAAATAATACGAAACCTCGCTTTATGATTTGAAGTTAAAATCCTCAAATATGGTAAAATAGTGACTTTTTCACGTTAATCATGTAGTTTGATATTACGTTAATATATTCATTTTTACCAATACTTCGATACTATTTCATGTAGTATCACGATATGTGATTTGGCGTTCAAATCTCAGAATTTCGCATAATATATCATTTTAAGCAAGTTTTCTTGCATTTTGTTTCGTACGAAAAATCATCGAATTTAGCAATATTTTGACGTTTATCATCCCCTTTTCCTCTATGTAATTTAAACAAAATATCATCGAATTAGGCAATATTTTGCCGTTTTTCCACGTTTTTGTGAAGTTTCAGTTTATAGGTATTAATTCATTATATATACGATAAAAATGATGGAAACACATAATTGATTATATAATAACCTTAAATACTTCATTTTCAATCAACTATTTGTTTCTCGTTTAAATACTGAGTAAGATATTGAAAAGGGGAGGAGTTCTGTTTTTATTGCATATATCGACGTGCCAGCCGGAATAGAGATGTTTTCGTGTACATCTTCCATCGGTAATATAAACGGAAAATCAAGAACATTTTAGTTAATTCTAATGAAAACACATTGTTTTTTATCATTTGTATTGGAAACAACATTGTCATATGTCATTTCTTGGATCTAAATAATACGAAACCTCGCTCTATGATTTGAAGTTAAAATCCTCAAATATGATTAAATAGTTAATTTTTTCACGTTTTTCATGTAGTTTGATATTACGTAAATATATTCATTTTTACCAATATTTCGATACTATTTCATCTAGTATCACGATATGTGATTTGGCCTTCATATCTCCGAATTTCGCATAATATTGCATTTTAGGCAAGTTTTCTTGCATTTTGTTTCGTATGAAAAATCATCGAATTTAGCAATATTTTGACGTTTATCATCTCCTTTTCCTTTATGTGATTTAAACAAAATATCATCGAATTAGGCAATATTTTGCCGTTTTTCCACGTTTTTGTGAATTTTCAGTTATAGGTATTAATTCTTTATATATACGATAAAAATGATGCAAACACATAATTGATTAGATAATAACCTTAAATACTTCATTTTCAATCATCTATTTGTTTCTCGTTAAAATACTGAGTAAGATATTGAAAAGGGGAGAAGTTTGGTTTTTATTGCATATATCGACGTTTCAGCCGGATTAGAGCGGTTTTACGTGTACTTCTTCCATCGGTAATATAAACAGAAAATCAAGAACATTTTAGTTAATTCTAATGAAAACACATTGTTTTTTATCATTCGTATTGGAAACAACATTGTCATATGTCTTTTCTTGGATCCAAATAATACGAAACCTTGCTCTATGTTTTGAAGTTAAAATCCTCAAATATGGTAAAATAGTGACTTTTTCACGTTAATCATGTAGTTTGATATTACGTAAATATATTCATTTTTACCAATTTTTCGATCCTATTTCATGTAGTATCACGATATGTGATTTGGCCTTCATATCTCAAAATGTCGCATAATATTGCATTTTAAGCAAGTTTTCTTGCATTTTGTTACGTACGAAAAATCATCGAATTTAGCAATATTTTGACGTTTATCATCCCCTTTTCCTTTATGTGATTTAAACAAAACATCCTTGAATTAGGCAATATTTAGCGGTTTTTCACATTTTTGTGAATTTTCAGTTATTTGTTATTAATTCATTAAATATTCGATAAAAATGATGCAAACACATAATTGATTAGATAATAATCTTAAATACTTCATTTTCAATCATCTATTTGTTTCTCGTTAAAATACTGAGTAAGATATTGAAAAGGGGAGAAGTTCTGTTTTTATTGCATATATCAACGTTTCAGCCGGATTAGAGCGGTTTTACGTGTACTTCTTCCATCGGTAATATAAACAGAAAATCAAGAACATTTTAGTTAATTCTATTGAAAACACATTGTTTTTTATCATTTGTATTGGAAACAACATTGTCATATGTCTTTTCTTGGATTTAAAAAATACGAAACATCGCTCTATGATTTGAAGGTAATATCCTCAAATATGGTAAAATAGTTACTTTTTTCACGTTAATCATGTAGTTCGATATTACGTAAATATATTCATTTTTACCAATATTTCGATACTATTTCATGTAGTATAACGATATGTGATTTGACCTTCAAATCTCAGAATTTCGAATAATATTGCATTTTAAGCAAGTTTTCTTGCATTTTGTTTCGTACGAAAAATCATCGAATTTAGCAATATTTTGACGTTTATCATCCCCTTTTCCTTTATGTGATTTAAACAAAACATCATCGAATAAGACAATATTTTGCCGTTTTTCCACGTTTTTGTGAATTTTCAGTTTATAGGTATTAATTCATTATATATACGGTAAAAATGATGCAAACACATAATTGATTAGATAATAACCTTAAATACATCATTTTCAATCATCTATTTGTTTCTCGTTAAAATACTGAGTAAGATATTGAAAAGGGGAGAAGTTCGGTTTTTATTGCATAAATCGACGTTTCAGCCGGATTAGAGCGGTTTTACGTGTACATCTTCCATCGGTAATATAAACGGAAAATCAAGAACATTTTAGTTAATTCTAATTAAAACACATTGTTTTTTATCATTCGTATTGGAAACACATTGTTTTTTATCATTCGTATTGGAAACAACATTGTCATATGTCTTTTCTTGGATCTAAATAATACGAAACCTCGCTCAATGATTTGAAGTTAAAATCCTCAAATATGGTAAAATAGTGAATTTTCACGTTAATCATGTTGTTTGATATTACGTAAATATATTCATTTTTACCAATATTTCGATACTAATTCATGTAGTTTCACGGTATGTGATTTGGCTTTCAAATCTCAGAATATCGCATAATATTGCATTTTAAGCAAGTTTTCTTGCATTTTGTTTCGTACGAAAAATCATCGAATTTAGCAATATTTTGACGTTTATCGTCTACTTTTCCTTTATGTGATTTAAACAAAATATCATCGAATTAGGCAATATTTTGCCGTTTTTCACGTTTTTGTGAATTTTTAGTTTATAGGTATATAATTATATATAATTTTTTATTCATTATATATACGATAAAAAAGATGCAAACACATAATTGATTAGATAATAACCTTAAATACTTCATTTTCAATCATCTATTTGTTTCTTGTTAAAATTCTGAATAAGATATTGAAAAGGGGAGAAGTTCGGTTTTTATTGCATATATCGACGTTTCAGCCGGATTAGAGCGGTTTTTCGTGTACATCTTCCATCGGTAATATACACGGAAAATCAATAACATTTTAGTTAATTCTAATGAAAACACATTGTTTTTTATCATTTGTTTGGGAAACAAAATTGTCATATGTCTTTTCTCGGATCTAAATAATACGAAACCTCGCTCTGTGATTTGAAGTTAAAATCCTCAAATATGGTTAAATAGTTAATTTTTTCACGTTTTTCATGTAGTTTGATATTACGTAAATATATTCATTTTTACCAATATTTCGATACTATTTCATGTAGTATCACGATATGTGATTTAGCCTTCAAATCTCAGAATTTCGCATAACATTGCATCTAAAGCAAGTTTTCTTACATTTTTTTAGCACGAAAAATCATCGAATTTAGTAATATTTTGACGTTTATCATCTCCTTTTCCTTTATGTGATTTAAACAAAATATCATCGAATTAGGCAATATTTTGCCGTTTTTCCACGTTTTTGTGAATTATCAGTTTATAGGTATTAATTCATTATATATACGATAAAAATGATGCAAAATAATAATTGATTAGATAATAACCTTAAATACTTCATTTTCAATCATCTATTTGTTTCTCGTTAAAATTCTGAATAAGATATTGAAAAGGGGAGAAGTTCGGTTTTTATTGCATATATCGACGTTTCAGCCGGATTAGAGCGGTTTTACGTGTACATTTCCATCGGTAATATAAACGGAAAATCAATAACATTTTAGTTAATTCATATGGAAACACATTGTTTTTTATCATCCGTATTGGAAACACATTGTGTTTTATCATTCGTATTGGAAACAACATTGTCATATGTCTTTTCTTGGACCTAAATAATACGAAACCTCGCTCTATGATTTGAAGTTAAAATCCTCAAATATGGTAAAATAGTGACTTTTTCACGTTAATCATGTAGTTTGATATTACGTAAATTACGTACATTTTTACCAATATTTCGATACTATTTTATGTAGTATCACGATATGTGATTTGGCCTTCAAATCTCAGAATTTCGCATAATATTGCATTTTAAGCAAGTTTTCTTGCATTTTGTTTCGTACGAAAAATCATCGAATTTAGCAATATTTTGACGTTTATCATCTCCTTTTCGTTTATGTGATTTAAACAAAATATCATCGAATTAGGCAATATTTTGCCGTTTTTCCACGTTTTTGTGAATTTTCAGGTATAGGTATTAATTCTTTATATATACGATAAAAATGATGCAAACACATAATTGATTAGATAATAACCTTAAATACTTCATTTTCAATCATCTATTTGTTTCTCGTTAAAATACTGAGTAAGATATTGAAAAGGGGAGAAGTTTGGTTTTTATTGCATATATCAACGTTTCAGCCGGATTAGAGCGGTTTTACGTGTACTTCTTCCATCGGTAATATAAACAGAAAATCAAGAACATTTTAGTTAATTCTATTGAAAACACATTGTTTTTTATCATTTGTATTGGAAACAACATTGTCATATGTCTTTTCTTGGATCCAAATAATACGAAACCTCGCTCTATGATTTGAAGTTAAAATCCTCAAATATGGTAAAATAGTGACTTTTTCACGTTAATCATGTAGTTTGATATTACGTAAATATATTCATTTTTACCAATATTTCGATCCTATTTCATGTAGTATCACGATATGTGATTTGGCCTTCATATCTCAGAATGTCGCATAATATTGCATTTTAAGCAAGTTTTCTTGCATTTTGTTTCGTACGAAAAATCATCGAATTTAGCAATATTTTGACGTTTATCATCCCCTTTTCCTTTATGTGATTTAAACAAAACATCCTTGAATTAGGCAATATTTAGCGGTTTTTTCACGTTTTTGTGAATTTTCAGTTATTTGTTATTAATTCATTAAATATTCGATAAAAATGATGCAAACACATAATTGATTAGATAATAACCTTAAATACTTCATTTTCAATCATCTATTTGTTTCTCGTTAAAATACTGAGTAAGATATTGAAAAGGGGAGAAGTTCTGTTTTTATTGCATATATCGACGTTTCAGCCGGAATAGAGCGGTTTTACGTGTACATTTCCATCGGTAATATAAACGGAAAATCAATAACATTTTAGTTAATTCATATGGAAACACATTGTTTTTTATCATCCGTATTGGAAACACATTGTTTTTTATCATTCGTATTGGAAACAACATTGTCATATGTCTTTTCTTGGATCTAAATAATACGAAACCTCGCTTTATGATTTGAAGTTAAAATCCTCAAATATGGTAAAATAGTGACTTTTTCACGTTAATCATGTAGTTTGATATTACGTTAATATATTCATTTTTACCAATACTTCGATACTATTTCATGTAGTATCACGATATGTGATTTGGCGTTCAAATCTCAGAATTTCGCATAATATATCATTTTAAGCAAGTTTTCTTGCATTTTGTTTCGTACGAAAAATCATCGAATTTAGCAATATTTTGACGTTTATCATCCCCTTTTCCTCTATGTAATTTAAACAAAATATCATCGAATTAGGCAATATTTTGCCGTTTTTCCACGTTTTTGTGAAGTTTCAGTTTATAGGTATTAATTCATTATATATACGATAAAAATGATGCAAACACATAATTGATTATATAATAACCTTAAATACTTCATTTTCAATCAACTATTTGTTTCTCGTTTAAATACTGAGTAAGATATTGAAAAGGGGAGGAGTTCTGTTTTTATTGCATATATCGACGTGCCAGCCGGAATAGAGATGTTTTCGTGTACATCTTCCATCGGTAATATAAACGGAAAATCAAGAACATTTTAGTTAATTCTAATGAAAACACATTGTTTTTTATCATTTGTATTGGAAACAACATTGTCATATGTCTTTTCTTGGATCCAAATAATACGAAACCTCGCTCTATGATTTGAAGTTAAAATCCTCAAATATGGTAAAATAGTGACTTTTTCACGTTAATCATGTAGTTTGATATTACGTAAATATATTCATTTTTACCAATTTTTCGATCCTATTTCATGTAGTATCACGATATGTGATTTGGCCTTCATATCTCAAAATGTCGCATAATATTGCATTTTAAGCAAGTTTTCTTGCATTTTGTTTCGTACGAAAAATCATCGAATTTAGCAATATTTTGACGTTTATCGTCTACTTTTCCTTTATGTGATTTAAACAAAATATCATCGAATTAGGCAATATTTTGCCGTTTTTCCACGTTTTTGTGAATTTTTAGTTTATAGGTATATAATTATATATAATTTTTTATTCATTATATATACGATAAAAAAGATGCAAACACATAATTGATTAGATAATAACCTTAAATACTTCATTTTCAATCATATATTTGTTTCTTGTTAAAATTCTGAATAAGATATTGAAAAGGGGAGAAGTTCGGTTTTTATTGCATATATCGACGTTTCAGCCGGATTAGAGCGGTTTTTCGTGTACATCTTCCATCGGTAATATACACGGAAAATCAATAACATTTTAGTTAATTCTAATGAAAACACATTGTTTTTTATCATTTGTTTGGGAAACAAAATTGTCATATGTCTTTTCTCGGATCTAAATAATACGAAACCTCGCTCTGTGATTTGAAGTTAAAATCCTCAAATATGGTTAAATAGTTAATTTTTTTCACGTTTTTCATGTAGTTTGATATTACGTAAATATATTCATTTTTACCAATATTTCGATACTATTTCATGTAGTATCACGATATGTGATTTAGCCTTCAAATCTCAGAATTTCGCATAACATTGCATCTAAAGCAAGTTTTCTTACATTTTTTTTAGCACGAAAAATCATCGAATTTAGAAATATTTTGACGTTTATCATCTCCTTTTCCTTTATGTGATTTAAACAAAATATCATCGAATTAACCAATATTTTGCCGTTTTTCCACGTTTTTGTGAATTATCAGTTTATAGGTATTAATTCATTATATATACGATAAAAATTATGCAAAATAATAATTGATTAGATAATAACCTTAAATACTTCATTTTCAATCATCTATTTGTTTCTCGTTAAAATTCTGAATAAGATATTGAAAAGGGGAGAAGTTCGGTTTTTATTGCATATATCGACGTTTCAGCCGGATTAGAGCGGTTTTACGTGTACATTTCCATCGGTAATATAAACGGAAAATCAATAACATTTTAGTTAATTCATATGGAAACACATTGTTTTTTATCATCCGTATTGGAAACACATTGTGTTTTATCATTCGTATTGGAAACAACATTGTCATATGTCTTTTCTTGGACCTAAATAATACGAAACCTCGCTCTATGATTTGAAGTTAAAATCCTCAAATATGGTAAAATAGTGACTTTTTCACGTTAATCATGTAGTTTGATATTACGTAAATTACGTACATTTTTACCAATATTTCGATACTATTTTATGTAGTATCACGATATGTGATTTGGCCTTCAAATCTCAGAATTTCGCATAATATTGCATTTTAAGCAAGTTTTCTTGCATTTTGTTTCGTACGAAAAATCATCGAATTTAGCAATATTTTGACGTTTATCATCCCCTTTTCCTTTATGTGATTTAAACAAAATATCATCGAATTAGGCAATATTTTGCCGTTTTTCCACGTTTTTGTGAATTTTCAGTTATAAGTATTAATTCTTTATATATACGATAAAAATGATGCAAACACATAATTGATTAGATAATAACCTTAAACACTTCATTTTCAATCATCTATTTGTTTCTCGTTAAAATACTGAGTAAGATATTGAAAAGGGGAGAAGTTTGGTTTTTATTGCATATATCGACGTTTCAGCCGGATTAGAGCGGCTTTACGTGTACTTCTTCCATCGGTAATATAAACAGAAAATCAAGAACATTTTAGTTAATTCTAATGAAAACACATTGTTTTTTATCATTCGTATTGGAAACAACATTGTCATATGTCTTTTCTTGGATCCAAATAATACGAAACCTCGCTCTATGATTTGAAGTTAAAATCCTCAAATATGGTAAAATAGTGACTTTTTCACGTTAATCATGTAGTTTGATATTACGTAAATATATTCATTTTTACCAATATTTCGATCCTATTTCATGTAGTATCACGATATGTGATTTGGCCTTCATATCTCAGAATGTCGCATAATATTGCATTTTAAGCAAGTTTTCTTGCATTTTGTTTCGTACGAAAAATCATCGAATTTAGCAATATTTTGACGTTTATCATCCCCTTTTCCTTTATGTGATTTAAACAAAACATCCTTGAATTAGGCAATATTTAGCGGTTTTTCACGTTTTTGTGAATTTTCAGTTATTTGTTATTAATTCATTAAATATTCGATAAAAATGATGCAAACACATAATTGATTAGATAATAACCTTAAATACTTCATTTTCAATCATCTATTTGTTTCTCGTTAAAATACTGAGTAAGATATTGAAAAGGGGAGAAGTTCTGTTTTTATTGCATATATCGACGTTTCAGCCGGAATAGAGCGGTTTTACGTGTACATTTCCATCGGTAATATAAACGGAAAATCAATAACATTTTAGTTAATTCATATGGAAACACATTGTTTTTTATCATCCGTATTGGAAACACATTGTTTTTTATCATTCGTATTGGAAACAACATTGTCATATGTCTTTTCTTGGATCTAAATAATACGAAACCTCGCTTTATGATTTGAAGTTAAAATCCTCAAATATGGTAAAATAGTGACTTTTTCACGTTAATCATGTAGTTTGATATTACGTTAATATATTCATTTTTACCAATACTTCGATACTATTTCATGTAGTATCACGATATGTGATTTGGCGTTCAAATCTCAGAATTTCGCATAATATATCATTTTAAGCAAGTTTTCTTGCATTTTGTTTCGTACGAAAAATCATCGAATTTAGCAATATTTTGACGTTTATCATCCCCTTTTCCTCTATGTAATTTAAACAAAATATCATCGAATTAGGCAATATTTTGCCGTTTTTCCACGTTTTTGTGAAGTTTCAGTTTATAGGTATTAATTCATTATATATACGATAAAAATGATGCAAACACATAATTGATTATATAATAACCTTAAATACTTCATTTTCAATCAACTATTTGTTTCTCGTTTAAATACTGAGTAAGATATTGAAAAGGGGAGGAGTTCTGTTTTTATTGCATATATCGACGTGCCAGCCGGAATAGAGATGTTTTCGTGTACATCTTCCATCGGTAATATAAACGGAAAATCAAGAACATTTTAGTTAATTCTAATGAAAACACATTGTTTTTTATCATTTGTATTGGAAACAACATTGTCATATGTCATTTCTTGGATCTAAATAATACGAAACCTCGCTCTATGATTTGAAGTTAAAATCCTCAAATATGATTAAATAGTTAATTTTTTCACGTTTTTCATGTAGTTTGATATTACGTATATATATTCATTTTTACCAATATTTCGATACTATTTCTTCTAGTATCACGATATGTGATTTGGCCTTCATATCTCCGAATTTCGCATAATATTGCATTTTAGGCAAGTTTTCTTGCATTTTGTTTCGTATGAAAAATCATCGAATTTAGCAATATTTTGACGTTTATCATCTCCTTTTCCTTTATGTGATTTAAACAAAATATCATTGAATTAGGCAATATTTTGCCGTTTTTCCACGTTTTTGTGAATTTTCAGTTATAGGTATTAATTCTTTATATATACGATAAAAATGATGCAAACACATAATTGATTAGATAATAACCTTAAATACTTCATTTTCAATCATCTATTTGTTTCTCGTTAAAATACTGAGTAAGATATTGAAAAGGGGAGAAGTTTGGTTTTTATTGCATATATCGACGTTTCAGCCGGATTAGAGCGGTTTTACGTGTACTTCTTCCATCGGTAATATAAACAGAAAATCAAGAACATTTTAGTTAATTCTAATGAAAACACATTGTTTTTTATCATTCGTATTGGAAACAACATTGTCATATGTCTTTTCTTGGATCCAAATAATACGAAACCTCGCTCTATGTTTTGAAGTTAAAATCCTCAAATATGGTAAAATAGTGACTTTTTCACGTTAATCATGTAGTTTGATATTACGTAAATATATTCATTTTTACCAATTTTTCGATCCTATTTCATGTAGTATCACGATATGTGATTTGGCCTTCATATCTCAAAATGTCGCATAATATTGCATTTTAAGCAAGTTTTCTTGCATTTTGTTTCGTACGAAAAATCATCGAATTTAGCAATATTTTGACGTTTATCGTCTACTTTTCCTTTATGTGATTTAAACAAAATATCATCGAATTAGGCAATATTTTGCCGTTTTTCCACGTTTTTGTGAATTTTTAGTTTATAGGTATATAATTATATATAATTTTTTATTCATTATATATACGATAAAAAAGATGCAAACACATAATTGATTAGATAATAACCTTAAATACTTCATTTTCAATCATATATTTGTTTCTTGTTAAAATTCTGAATAAGATATTGAAAAGGGGAGAAGTTCGGTTTTTATTGCATATATCGACGTTTCAGCCGGATTAGAGCGGTTTTTCGTGTACATCTTCCATCGGTAATATACACGGAAAATCAATAACATTTTAGTTAATTCTAATGAAAACACATTGTTTTTTATCATTTGTTTGGGAAACAAAATTGTCATATGTCTTTTCTCGGATCTAAATAATACGAAACCTCGCTCTGTGATTTGAAGTTAAAATCCTCAAATATGGTTAAATAGTTAATTTTTTTCACGTTTTTCATGTAGTTTGATATTACGTAAATATATTCATTTTTACCAATATTTCGATACTATTTCATGTAGTATCACGATATGTGATTTAGCCTTCATATCTCAGAATGTCGCATAATATTGCATTTTAAGCAAGTTTTCTTGCATTTTGTTTCGTAAGAAAAATTATCGAATTTAGCAATATTTTGACGTTTATCATCCCCTTTTCCTTTATGTGATTTAAACAAAACATCCTTGAATTAGGCAATATTTAGCGGTTTTTCACATTTTTTTGAATTTTCAGTTATTTGTTATTAATTCATTAAATATTAGATAAAAATGATGCAAACACATAATTGATTAGATAATAATCTTAAATACTTCATTTTCAATCATCTATTTGTTTCTCGTTAAAATACTGAGTAAGATATTGAAAAGGGGAGAAGTTCTGTTTTTATTGCATATATCGACGTTTCAGAGGGAATAGAGCGGTTTTACGTGTACATTTCCATCGGTAATATAAACGGAAAATCAATAACATTTTAGTTAATTCATATGGAAACACATTGTTTTTTATCATCCGTATTGGAAACACATTGTTTTTTATCATTCGTATTGGAAACAACATTGTCATATGTCTTTTCTTGGATCTAAATAATACGAAACCTCGCTCTATGATTTGAAGTTAAAATCCTCAAATATGGTAAAATAGTGACTTTTTCACGTTAATCATCTAGTTTGATATTACGTTAATATATTCATTTTTACCAATACTTCGATACTATTTCATGTAGTACCACGATATGTGATTTGGCCTTCATATCTCCGAATTTCGCATAATATTGCATTTTAGGCAAGTTTTCTTGCATTTTGTTTCGTATGAAAATCATCGAATGTAGCAATATTTTGACGTTTATCATCTCCTTTTCCTTTATGTGATTTAAACAAAATATCATCGAATTAGGCAATATTTTGCCGTTTTTCCACGTTTTTGTGAATTTTCAGTTATAGGTATTAATTCTTTATATATACGATAAAAATGATGCAAACACATAATTGATTAGATAATAACCTTAAATACTTCATTTTCAATCATCTATTTGTTTCTCGTTAAAATACTGAGTAAGATATTGAAAAGGGGAGAAGTTTGGTTTTTATTGCATATATCAACGTTTCAGCCGGATTAGAGCGGTTTTACGTGTACTTCTTCCATCGGTAATATAAACAGAAAATCAAGAACATTTTAGTTAATTCTATTGAAACACATTGTTTTTTATCATTTGTATTGGAAACAACATTGTCATATGACTTTTCTTGGATTTAAAAAATACGAAACATCGCTCTATGATTTGAAGTTAATATCCTCAAATATGGTAAAATAGTTACTTTTTTCACGTTAATCATGTAGTTCGATATTACGTAAATATATTCATTTTTACCAATATTTCGATACTATTTCATGTAGTATCACGATATGTGATTTGACCTTCAAATCTCAGAATTTCGAATAATATTGCATTTTAAGCAACTTTTCTTGCATTTTGTTTCGTACGAAAAATCATCGAATTTAGCAATATTTTGACGTTTATCATCCCCTTTTCCTTTATGTGATTTAAACAAAACATCATCGAATAAGACAATATTTTGCCGTTTTTCCACGTTTTTGTGAATTTTCAGTTTATAGGTATTAATTCATTATATATACGGTAAAAATGATGCAAACACATAATTGATTAGATAATAACCTTAAATACATCATTTTCAATCATCTATTTGTTTCTCGTTAAAATACTGAGCAAGATATTTAAAAGGTGAGAAGTTCGGTTTTTATTGCATAAATCGACGTTTCAGCCGGATTAGAGCGGTTTTACGTGTACATCTTCCATCGGTAATATAAACGGAAAATCAAGAACATTTTAGTTAATTCTAATTAAAACACATTGTTTTTTATCATTCGTATTGGAAACACATTGTTTTTTATCATTCGTATTGGAAACACATTGTTTTTTATCATTCGTATTGGAAACACATTGTTTTTTATCATTCGTATTGGAAACAACATTGTCATATGTCTTTTCTTGGATCTAAATAATACGAAACCTCGCTCAATGATTTGAAGTTAAAATCCTCAAATATGGTAAAATAGTGAATTTTCACGTTAATCATGTAGTTTGATATTACGTAAATATATTCATTTTTACCAATATTTCGATACTAATTCATGTAGTTTCACGGTATGTGATTTGGCCTTCAAATCTCAGAATATCGCATAATATTGCATTTTAAGCAAGTTTTCTTGCATTTTGTTTCGTTCGAAAAATCATCGAATTTAGCAATATTTTGACGTTTATCGTCTACTTTTCCTTTATGTGATTTAAACAAAATATCATCGAATTAGGCAATATTTTGCCGTTTTTCCACGTTTTTGTGAATTTTCAGTTATAGGTATTAATTCTTTATATATACGATAAAAATGATGCAAACACATAATTGATTAGATAATAACCTTAAATACTTCATTTTCAATCATCTATTTGTTTCTCGTTAAAATACTGAGTAAGATATTGAAAAGGGGAGAAGTTTGGTTTTTATTGCATATATCGACGTTTCAGCCGGATTAGAGCGGTTTTACGTGTACTTCTTCCATCGGTAATATAAACAGAAAATCGAGAACATTTTAGTTAATTCTAATGAAAACACATTGTTTTTTATCATTCGTATTGGAAACAACATTGTCATATGTCTTTTCTTGGATCCAAATAATACGAAACCTCGCTCTATGTTTTGAAGTTAAAATCCTCAAATATGGTAAAATAGTGACTTTTTCACGTTAATCATGTAGTTTGATATTACGTAAATATATTCATTTTTACCAATTTTTCGATCCTATTTCATGTAGTATCACGATATGTGATTTGGCCTTCATATCTCAAAATGTCGCATAATATTGCATTTTAAGCAAGTTTTCTTGCATTTTGTTTCGTACGAAAAATCATCGAATTTAGCAATATTTTGACGTTTATCGTCTACTTTTCCTTTATGTGATTTAAACAAAATATCATCGAATTAGGCAATATTTTGCCGTTTTTCCACGTTTTTGTGAATTTTTAGTTTATAGGTATATAATTATATATAATTTTTTATTCATTATATATACGATAAAAAAGATGCAAACACATAATTGATTAGATAATAACCTTAAATACTTCATTTTCAATCATATATTTGTTTCTTGTTAAAATTCTGAATAAGATATTGAAAAGGGGAGAAGTTCGGTTTTTATTGCATATATCGACGTTTCAGCCGGATTAGAGCGGTTTTTCGTGTACATCTTCCATCGGTAATATACACGGAAAATCAATAACATTTTAGTTAATTCTAATGAAAACACATTGTTTTTTATCATTTGTTTGGGAAACAAAATTGTCATATGTCTTTTCTCGGATCTAAATAATACGAAACCTCGCTCTGTGATTTGAAGTTAAAATCCTCAAATATGGTTAAATAGTTAATTTTTTCACGTTTTTCATGTAGTTTGATATTACGTAAATATATTCATTTTTACCAATATTTCGATACTATTTCATGTAGTATCACGATATGTGATTTAGCCTTCAAATCTCAGAATTTCGCATAACATTGCATCTAAAGCAAGTTTTCTTACATTTTTTTTAGCACGAAAAATCATCGAATTTAGAAATATTTTGACGTTTATCATCTCCTTTTCCTTTATGTGATTTAAACAAAATATCATCGAATTAACCAATATTTTGCCGTTTTTCCACGTTTTTGTGAATTATCAGTTTATAGGTATTAATTCATTATATATACGATAAAAATGATGCAAAATAATAATTGATTAGATAATAACCTTAAATACTTCATTTTCAATCATCTATTTGTTTCTCGTTAAAATTCTGAATAAGATATTGAAAAGGGGAGAAGTTCGGTTTTTATTGCATATATCGACGTTTCAGCCGGATTAGAGCGGTTTTACGTGTACATTTCCATCGGTAATATAAACGGAAAATCAATAACATTTTAGTTAATTCATATGGAAACACATTGTTTTTTATCATCCGTATTGGAAACACATTGTGTTTTATCATTCGTATTGGAAACAACATTGTCATATGTCTTTTCTTGGACCTAAATAATACGAAACCTCGCTCTATGATTTGAAGTTAAAATCCTCAAATATGGTAAAATAGTGACTTTTTCACGTTAATCATGTAGTTTGATATTACGTAAATTACGTACATTTTTACCAATATTTCGATACTATTTTATGTAGTATCACGATATGTGATTTGGCATTCAAATCTCAGAATTTCGCATAATATTGCATTTTAAGCAAGTTTTCTTGCATTTTGTTTCGTACGAAAAATCATCGAATTTTGCAATATTTTGACGTTTATCATCCCCTTTTCCTTTATGTGATTTAAACAAAATATCATCGAATTAGGCAATATTTTGCCGTTTTTCCACGTTTTTGTGAATTTTCAGTTATAAGTATTAATTCTTTATATATACGATAAAAATGATGCAAACACATAATTGATTAGATAATAACCTTAAACACTTCATTTTCAATCATCTATTTGTTTCTCGTTAAAATACTGAGTAAGATATTGAAAAGGGGAGAAGTTTGGTTTTTATTGCATATATCGACGTTTCAGCCGGATTAGAGCGGCTTTACGTGTACTTCTTCCATCGGTAATATAAACAGAAAATCAAGAACATTTTAGTTAATTCTAATGAAAACACATTGTTTTTTATCATTCGTATTGGAAACAACATTGTCATATGTCTTTTCTTGGATCCAAATAATACGAAACCTCGCTCTATGTTTTGAAGTTAAAATCCTCAAATATGGTAAAATAGTGACTTTTTCACGTTAATCATGTAGTTTGATATTACGTAAATATATTCATTTTTACCAATATTTCGATCCTATTTCATGTAGTATCACGATATGTGATTTAGCCTTCATATCTCAGAATGTCGCATAATATTGCATTTTAAGCAAGTTTTCTTGCATTTTGTTTCGTAAGAAAAATTATCGAATTTAGCAATATTTTGACGTTTATCATCCCCTTTTCCTTTATGTGATTTAAACAAAACATCCTTGAATTAGGCAATATTTAGCGGTTTTTCACATTTTTTTGAATTTTCAGTTATTTGTTATTAATTCATTAAATATTAGATAAAAATGATGCAAACACATAATTGATTAGATAATAATCTTAAATACTTCATTTTCCATCATCTATTTGTTTCTCGTTAAAATACTGAGTAAGATATTGAAAAGGGGAGAAGTTCTGTTTTTATTGCATATATCGACGTTTCAGAGGGAGTAGAGCGGTTTTACGTGTACATTTCCATCGGTAATATAAACGGAAAATCAATAACATTTTAGTTAATTCATATGGAAACACATTGTTTTTTATCATCCGTATTGGAAACACATTGTTTTTTATCATTCGTATTGGAAACAACATTGTCATATGTCTTTTCTTGGATCTAAATAATACGAAACCTCGCTCAATGATTTGAAGTTAAAATCCTCAAATATGGTAAAATAGTGACTTTTTCACGTTAATCATCTAGTTTGATATTACGTTAATATATTCATTTTTACCAATACTTCGATACTATTTCATGTAGTATCACGATATGTGATTTGGCCTTCATATCTCCGAATTTCGCATAATATTGCATTTTAGGCAAGTTTTCTTGCATTTTGTTTCGTATGAAAATCATCGAATGTAGCAATATTTTGACGTTTATCATCTCCTTTTCCTTTATGTGATTTAAACAAAATATCATCGAATTAGGCAATATTTTGCCGTTTTTCCACGTTTTTGTGAATTTTCAGTTATAGGTATTAATTCTTTATATATACGATAAAAATGATGCAAACACATAATTGATTAGATAATAACCTTAAATACTTCATTTTCAATCATCTATTTGTTTCTCGTTAAAATACTGAGTAAGATATTGAAAAGGGGAGAAGTTTGGTTTTTATTGCATATATCAACGTTTCAGCCGGATTAGAGCGGTTTTACGTGTACTTCTTCCATCGGTAATATAAACAGAAAATCAAGAACATTTTAGTTAATTCTATTGAAAACACATTGTTTTTTATCATTTGTATTGGAAACAACATTGTCATATGACTTTTCTTGGATTTAAAAAATACGAAACATCGCTCTATGATTTGAAGTTAATATCCTCAAATATGGTAAAATAGTTACTTTTTTCACGTTAATCATGTAGTTCGATATTACGTAAATATATTCATTTTTACCAATATTTCGATACTATTTCATGTAGTATCACGATATGTGATTTGACCTTCAAATCTCAGAATTTCGAATAATATTGCATTTTAAGCAAGTTTTCTTGCATTTTGTTTCGTACGAAAAATCATCGAATTTAGCAATATTTTGACGTTTATCATCCCCTTTTCCTTTATGTGATTTAAACAAAACATCATCGAATAAGACAATATTTTGCCGTTTTTCCACGTTTTTGTGAATTTTCAGTTTATAGGTATTAATTCATTATATATACGGTAAAAATGATGCAAACACATAATTGATTAGATAATAACCTTAAATACATCATTTTCAATCATCTATTTGTTTCTCGTTAAAATACTGAGCAAGATATTTAAAAGGTGAGAAGTTCGGTTTTTATTGCATAAATCGACGTTTCAGCCGGATTAGAGCGGTTTTACGTGTACATCTTCCATCGGTAATATAAACGGAAAATCAAGAACATTTTAGTTAATTCTAATTAAAACACATTGTTTTTTATCATTCGTATTGGAAACACATTGTTTTTTATCATTCGTATTGGAAACACATTGTTTTTTATCATTCGTATTGGAAACACATTGTTTTTTATCATTCGTATTGGAAACAACATTGTCATATGTCTTTTCTTGGATCTAAATAATACGAAACCTCGCTCAATGATTTGAAGTTAAAATCCTCAAATATGGTAAAATAGTGAATTTTCACGTTAATCATGTAGTTTGATATTACGTAAATATATTCATTTTTACCAATATTTCGATACTAATTCATGTAGTTTCACGGTATGTGATTTGGCCTTCAAATCTCAGAATATCGCATAATATTGCATTTTAAGCAAGTTTTCTTGCATTTTGTTTCGTTCGAAAAATCATCGAATTTAGCTATATTTTGACGTTTATCGTCTACTTTTCCTTTATGTGATTTAAACAAAATATCATCGAATTAGGCAATATTTTGCCGTTTTTCCACGTTTTTGTGAATTTTTAGTTTATAGGTATATAATTATATATAATTTTTTATTCATTATATATACGATAAAAAAGATGCAAACACATAATTGATTAGATAATAACCTTAAATACTTCATTTTCAATCATCTATTTGTTTCTTGTTAAAATTCTGAATAAGATATTGAAAAGGGGAGAAGTTCGGTTTTTATTGCATATATCGACGTTTCAGCCGGATTAGAGCGGTTTTTCGTGTACATCTTCCATCGGTAATATACACGGAAAATCAATAACATTTTAGTTAATTCTAATGAAAACACATTGTTTTGTATCATTTGTTTTGGAAACAACATTGTCATATGTCTTTTATCGGATCTAAATAATACGAAACCTCGGTCTGTGATTTGAAGTTAAAATCCTCAAATATGGTTAAATAGTTAATTTTTTCACGTTTTTCATGTAGTTTGATATTAATTAAATATATTCATTTTTACCAATATTTCGATACTATTTCATGTAGTATCACGATATGTGATTTGGCCTTCAAATCTCAGAATTTCGCATAACATTGCATCCAAAGCAAGTTTTCTTACATTTTGTTTAGCACGAAAAATCATCGAATTTAGCAATATTTTGACGTTTATCATCTCCTTTTCCTTTATGTGATTTAAACAAAATATCATCGAATTAGGCAATATTTTGCCGTTTTTCCACGTTTTTGTGAATTTTCAGTTTATAGGTATTAATTCATTATATATACGATAAAAATGATGCAAAATAATAATTGATTAGATAATAACCTTAAATACTTCATTTTCAATCATCTATTTGTTTCTCGTTAAAATACTGAGTAAGATATTGAAAAGGGGAGAAGTTCTGTTTTTATTGCATATATCGTCGTTTCAGCCGGAATAGAGCGGTTTTACGTGTACATTTCCATCGGTAATATAAACGGAAAATCAATAACATTTTAGTTAATTCATATGGAAACACATTGTTTTTTATCATCCGTATTGGAAACACATTGTGTTTTATCATTCGTATTGGAAACAACATTGTCATATGTCTTTTCTTGGATCTAAATAATATGAAACCTCGCTCTATGATTTGAAGTTAAAATCCTCAAATATGGTAAAATAGTGACTTTATCACGTTAATCATGTAGTTTGATATTACGTAAATATATTCATTTTTACCAATACTTCGATACTATTTCATGTAGTATCACGATATGTGATTTGGCGTTCAAATCTCAGAATTTCGCATAATATTGTATTTTAAGAAAGTTTTCTTGCATTTTGTTTCGTACGTAAAATCATCGAATTTAGCAATATTTTGACGTTTATCATCCCCTTTTCCTCTATGTGATTTAAAGAAAATATCATCGAATTAGGCAATATTTTGCCGTTTTTCCACGTTTTTGTGAATTTTCAGTTTATAGGTATTAATTCATTATATATACGATAAAAATGATCCAAACACATAATTGATTTTATAATAACCATAAATACTTCATTTTCAATCAACTATTTGTTTCTTGTTTATATACTGCGTAAGATATTAAAAAGGGGAGGAGTTCTGTTTTTATTGCATATATCGACGTTCCAGCCGGAATAGAGATGTTTTCGTGTACATCTTCCATCGGTAATATAAACGGAAAATCAGGAATATTTTATTTAATTCTAATGAAAACACATTGTTTTTATCATTTGTATTGGAAACAACATTATCATATGTCTTTTCTTGGATCTAAATAATACGAAACATCGTTCTATTTTTTGTAGTTAAAATACTCAAATATGGTAAAATAGTTTCTTTTTTCACGTTAATCATGTAGTTTGATATTACGTATATATATTAATTTTTATCAATATTTCGATACTATTTCATGTAGTATCACGATATGTGATTTGGCCTTCAAATCTCAGAATTTCGCATAATATTGCATTTTAAGGAAGTTTTCTTGCATTTTGTTTCGTATGAAAATCATCGAATGTAGCAATATTTTGACGTTTATCATCTCCTTTTCCTTTATGTGATTTAAACAAAATATCATCGAATTAGGCAATATTTTGCCGTTTTTCCACGTTTTTGTGAATTTTCAGTTATAGGTATTAATTCTTTATATATTCGATAAAAATGATGCAAACACATAATTGATTAGATAATAACCTTAAATACTTCATTTTCAATCATCTATTTGTTTCTCGTTAAAATACTGAGTAAGATAATGAAAAGGGGAGAAGTTCGGTTTTTATTGCATATATCGACGTTTCAGCCGGATTAGAGCGGTTTTACGTGTACATCTTCCATCGGTAATATAAACAGAAAATCAAGAACATTTTAGTTAATTCTATTGAAAACACATTGTTTTTTATCATTTGTATTGGAAACAACATTGTCATATGTCTTTTCTTGGATTTAAAAAATACGAAACATCGCTCTATGATTTGAAGGTAATATCCTCAAATATAGTAAAATAGTTACTTTTTTCACGTTAATCATGTAGTTTGATATTACGTAAATATATTCATTTTTACCAATATTTCGATACTATTTCATGTAGTATCACGATATGTGATTTGACCTTCAAATCTCAGAATTTCGCATAATATTGCATTTTAAGCAAGTTTTCTTGCATTTTGTTTCGTACGAAAAATCATCGAATTTAGCAATATTTTGACGTTTATCATCCCCTTTTCCTTTATGTTATTTAAACAAAACATCCTTGAATTAGGCAATATTTAGCGGTTTTTCACGTTTTTGTGAATTTTCAGTTATTTGTTATTAATTCATTAAATATTCGATAAAAATGATGCAAACACATAATTGATTAGATAATAATCTTAAATACTTCATTTTCAATCATCTATTTGTTTCTCGTTAAAATACTGAGTAAGATATTGAAAAGGGGAGAAGTTCTGTTTTTATTGCATATATCGACGTTTCAGCCGGAATAGAGCGGTTTTACGTGTACATTTCCTTCGGTAATATAAACGGAAAATCAATAACATTTTAGTTAATTCATATGGAAACACATTGTTTTTTATCATCCGTATTGGAAACACATTGTTTTTTATCATTCGTATTGGAAACAACATTGTCATATGTCTTTTCTTGGATCTAAATAATACGAAACCTCGCTCTATGATTTGAAGTTAAAATCCTCAAATATGGTAAAATAGTGACTTTTTCACGTTAATCATGTAGTTTGATATTACGTTAATATATTCATTTTTACCAATACTTCGATACTACTTCATGTAGTATCACGATATGTGTTTTGACGTTCAAATCTCAGAATTTCGCATAATATATCATTTTAAGCATGTTTTCTTGCATTTTGTTTCGTACGAAAAATCATCGAATTTAGAAATATTTTGACGTTTATCATCCCCTTTTCCTCTATGTGATTTAAACAAAATATCATCGAATTAGGCAATATTTTGCCGTTTTTCCACGTTTTTGTGAATTTTCAGTTTATAGGTATTAATTCAATATATATACGATAAAAATGATACAAACACATAATTGATTATATAATAACCTTAAATACTTCATTTTCAATCAACTATTTCTTTCTCGTTTAAATACTGAGTAAGATATTGAAAAGGGGAGGAGTTCTGTTTTTATTGAATATATCGACGTTCCAGCCGGAATAGAGATGTTTTCGTGTACATCTTCCATCGGTAATATAAACGGAAAATCAGGAATATTTTAGTTAATTCTAATGAAAACACATTGTTTTTATCATTTGTATTGGAAACAACATATTCATATGTCTTTTCTTGGATCTAAATAATACGAAACATCGCTCTATTTTTTGAAGTTAAAATCCTCAAATATGGTAAAATAGTTTCTTTTTTCACTTTAATCATGTAGTTTGATATTACGTATATATATTAATTTTTATCAATATTTCGATACTATTTCATGTAGTATCACGATATGTGATTTGGCCTTCAAATCTCAGAATTTCGCATAATATTGCATTTTAAGCAAGTTTTCTTGCATTTTGTTTCGTACGAAAAATCCTCGAATCAATGTTTTGACGTGTATCATCCCCTTTTCCTCTATGTGATTTAAACAAAATATCATCGAATTAGGCAATATTTTGCCGTTTTTCCACGTTTTTGTGAATTTTCAGTTTATAGGTATTAATTCAATATATATACGATAAAAATGATACAAACACATAATTGATTATATAATAACCTTAAATACTTCATTTTCAATCAACTATTTCTTTCTCGTTTAAATACTGAGTAAGATATTGAAAAGGGGAGGAGTTCTGTTTTTATTGCATATATCGACGTTCCAGCCGGAATAGAGATGTTTTCGTGTACATCTTCCATCGGTAATATAAACGGAAAATCAAGAACATTTTAGTTAATTCTAATGAAAACACATTGTTTTTTATCATTTGTATTGGAAACAACATTTTCATATATCATTTCTTGGATCTAAATAATACGAAACCTTGCTCTATGATTTGAAGTTAAAATCCTCAAATATGATTAAATAGTTAATTTTTTCACGTTTTTCATGTAGTTTGATATTACGTAAATATATTCATTTTTACCAATATTTCGATACTATTTCATCTAGTATCACGATATGTGATTTGGCCTTCATATCTCCGAATTTCGCATAATATTGCATTTTAAGCAAGTTTTCTTGCATTTTGTTTCGTATGAAAAATCATCGAATTTAGCAATATTTTGACGTTTATCATCTCCTTTTCCTTTATGTGATTTAAACAAAATATCATCGAATTAGGCAATATTTTGCCGTTTTTCCACGTTTTTGTGAATTTTCAGTTATAGGTATTAATTCATTATATATACGATAAAAATGATGCAAACACATAATTGATTAGATAATAACCTTAAATACTTCATTTTCAATCATCTATTTGTTTCTCGTTAAAATACTGAGTAAGGTATTGAAAAGGGGAGAAGTTCGGTTTTTATTGCATATATCGACGTTTCAGCCGGATTAGAGCGGTTTTACGTGTACTTCTTCCATCGGTAATATAAACAGAAAATCAAGAACATTTTAATTAATTCTATTGAAAACACATTGTTTTTAATCATTTGTATTGGAAACAACATTGTCATATGTCTTTTCTTGGATTTAAAAAATACGAAACATCGCTCTATGATTTGAAGGTAATATCCTCATATATGGTAAAATAGTTACTTTTTTCACGTTAATCATGTAGTTCGATATTACGTAAATATATTCATTTTTACCAATATTTCGATACTATTTCATGTAGTATCACGATATGTGATTTGACCTTCAAATCTCAGAATTTCGAATAATATTGCATTTTAAGCAAGTTTTCTTGCATTTTGTTTCGTACGAAAAATCATCGAATTAAGCAATATTTTGACGTTTATCATCCCCTTTTCCTTTATGTGATTTAAGCAAAACATCATCGAATAAGACAATATTTTGCCGTTTTTCCACGTTTTTGTGAATTTTCAGTTTATAGGTATTAATTCATTATATATACGATAAAAAAGATGCAAACACATAATTGATTAGATAATAACCTTAAATACTTCATTTTCAATCATCTATTTGTTTCTTGTTAAAATACTGTGTAAGATATTGAAAAGGGGAGAAGTTCGATTTTTATTGCATATATCGACGTTTCAGCCGGATTAGAGCGGTTTTACGTGTACATCTTCCATCGGTAATTTAAACGGAAAATCAAGAACATTTTAGTTAATTCTAATGAAAACACATTGTTTTTTATCATTTGTATTGGAAACAACATTGTCATATGTCTTTTCTTGGATCTAAATAATACGAAACCTCGCTCTATGATTTGAAGTTAAAATCCTCAAATATGGTTATATAGTGACTTTTTTCACGTTTTTCATGTAGTTTGATATTACGTAAATATATTCATTTTTACCAATATTTCGATACTATTTCATGTAGTATCACGATATGTGATTTGGCCTTCAAATCTCAGAATTTCGCATAATATTGCATTTTAAGCAAGTTTTCTTGCATTTCGTTTCGTACGAAAAATCCTTGAATCAATATTTTGACGTGTATCATCCCCTTTTCCTCTATGTGATTTAAACAAAATATCATCGAATTAGGCAATATTTTGCCGTTTTTCCACGTTTTTGTGAATTTTCAGTTTATAGGTATTAATTCATTATATATACGATAAAAATGATGCAAACACATAATTGATTATATAATAACCTTAAATACTTCATTTTCAATCAACTATTTGTTTCTCGTTTAAATACTGAGTAAGATATTGAAAAGGGGAGGAGTTCTGTTTTTATTGCATATATCGACGTTCTAGCCGGAATAGAGATGTTTTCGTGTACATCTTCCATCGGTAATATAAACGGAAAATCAAGAACATTTTAGTTAATTCTAATGAAAACACATTGTTTTTTATCATTTGTATTGGAAACAACATTGTCATATATCATTTCTTGGATCTAAATAATACGAAACCTTGCTCTATGATTTGAAGTTAAAATCCTCAAATATGATTAAATAGTTATTTTTTTCACGTTTTTCATGTAGTTTGATATTACGTAAATATATTCATTTTTACCAATATTTCGATACTATTTCATCTAGTATCACGATATGTGATTTGGCCTTCATATCTCCGAATTTCGCATAATATTGCATTTTAAGCAAGTTTTCTTGCATTTTGTTTCGTATGAAAAATCATCGAATTTAGCAATATTTTGACGTTTATCATCTCCTTTTCCTTTATGTGATTTAAACAAAATATCATCGAATTAGGCAATATTTTGCCGTTTTTCCACGTTTTTGTGAATTTTCAGTTATAGGTATTAATTCATTATATATACGATAAAAATGATGCAAACACATAATTGATTAGATAATAACCTTAAATACTTCATTTTCAATCATCTATTTGTTTCTCGTTAAAATACTGAGTAAGGTATTGAAAAGGGGAGAAGTTCGGTTTTTATTGCATATATCGACGTTTCAGCCGGATTAGAGCGGTTTTACGTGTACTTCTTCCATCGGTAATATAAACAGAAAATCAAGAACATTTTAGTTAATTCTATTGAAAACACATTGTTTTTAATCATTTGTATTGGAAACAACATTGTCATATGTCTTTTCTTGGATTTAAAAAATACGAAACATCGCTCTATGATTTGAAGGTAATATCCTCATATATGGTAAAATAGTTACTTTTTTCACGTTAATCATGTAGTTCGATATTACGTAAATATATTCATTTTTACCAATATTTCGATACTATTTCATGTAGTATCACGATATGTGATTTGACCTTCAAATCTCAGAATTTCGAATAATATTGCATTTTAAGCAAGTTTTCTTGCATTTTGTTTCGTACGAAAAATCATCGAATTAAGCAATATTTTGACGTTTATCATCCCCTTTTCCTTTATGTGATTTAAGCAAAACATCATCGAATAAGACAATATTTTGCAGTTTTTCCACGTTTTTGTGAATTTTCAGTTTATAGGTATTAATTCATTATATATACGATAAAAAAGATGCAAACACATAATTGATTAGATAATAACCTTAAATACTTCATTTTCAATCATCTATTTGTTTCTTGTTAAAATACTGTGTAAGATATTGAAAAGGGGAGAAGTTCGATTTTTATTGCATATATCGACGTTTCAGCCGGATTAGAGCGGTTTTACGTGTACATCTTCCATCGGTAATTTAAACGGAAAATCAAGAACATTTTAGTTAATTCTAATGAAAACACATTGTTTTTTATCATTTGTATTGGAAACAACATTGTCATATGTCTTTTCTTGGATCTAAATAATACGAAACCTCGCTCTATGATTTGAAGTTAAAATCCTCAAATATGGTTATATAGTGACTTTTTTCACGTTTTTCATGTAGTTTGATATTACGTAAATATATTCATTTTTACCAATATTTCGATACTATTTCATGTAGTATCACGATATGTGATTTGGCCTTCAAATCTCAGAATTTCGCATAATATTGCATTTTAAGCAAGTTTTCTTGCATTTTGTTTCGTACGAAAAATCATCGAATTTAGCAATATTTTGACGTTTATCATCCCCTTTTCCTTTATGTGATTTAAACAAAACATCCTTGAATTAGGCAATATTTAGCGGTTTTTCACGTTTTTGTGAATTTTCAGTTATTTGTTATTAATTCATTAAATATTCGATAAAAATGATGCAAACACATAATTGATTAGATAATAACCTTAAATACTTCATTTTCAATCATCTATTTGTTTCTTGTTAAAATACTGTGTAAGATATTGAAAAGGGGAGAAGTTCTGTTTTTATTGCATATATCGACGTTTCAGCCGGAATAGAGCGGTTTTACGTGTACATTTCCATCGGTAATGTAAACGGAAAATCAATAACATTTTAGTTAATTCATATGGAAACATATTGTTTTTTATCATCCGTATTGGAAACACATTGTTTTTTATCATTCGTATTGGAAACAACATTGTCATATGTCTTTTCTTGGATCTAAATAATACGAAACCCCGCTCTATGATTTGAAGTTAAAATCCTCAAATATGGTAAAATAGTCACTTTTTCACGTTAATCATGTAATTTGATATTACGTAAATATATTCATTTTTACCAATACTTCGATACTATTTCATGTAGTATCACAATATGTGATTTGGCGTTCAAATCTCAGAATTTCGCATAATATTGCATTTTAAGCAAGTTTTCTTGCATTTTGTTTTGTACGAAAAATCATCAATTTTAGCAATATTTTGACGTTTATCGTCTCCTTTTCCTCTATGTGATTTAAACAAAATATCATCGAATTAGGCAATATTTTGCCGTTTTTCCACGTTTTTGTGAATTTTCAGTTTATAGGTATTAATTCATTATATATACGATAAAAATGATGCAAACACATAATTGATTAGATAATAACCTTAAATACTTCATTTTCAATCATCTATTTGTTTCTCGTTAAAATACTGAGAAAGATATTGAAAAGGGGAGAAGTTCGGTTTTTATTGCATATATCGACGTTTCAGCCGGATTAGAGCGGTTTTACGTGTACATCTTCCATCGGTAATATAAACGGAAAATCAAGAATATTTTAGTTAATTCTAATGAAAACACATTGTTTTTTATCATTCGTATTGGAAACACATTGTTTTTTATCATTCGTATTGGAAACAACATTGTCATATGCCTTTTCTTGGATCTAAATAATACGAAACCTCGCTCAATGATTTGAAGTTAAAATCCTTAAATATGGTAAAATAGTGAATTTTCACGTTAATCATGTAGTTTGATATTACGTAAATATATTCATTTTTACCAATATTTCGATACTAATTCATGTAGTTTCACGGTATGTGATTTGGCCTTCAAATCTCAGAATATCGCATAATATTGCATTATAAGCAAGTTTTCTTGCATTTTGTTTCGTACGAAAAATCATCGAATTTAGCAATATTTTGACGTTTATCATCCCCTTTTCCTTCATGTGATTTAAACAAAACATCATCGAATAAGGCAATATTTTGCCGTTTTTCCACGTTTTTGTGAATTTTCAGTTTATAGGTATTAATTCATTATATATACGATAAAAAAGATGCAAACACATAATTGATTAGATAATAACCATAAATACTTCATTTTCAATCATCTATTTGTTTCTTGTTAAAATTCTGAATAAGATATTGAAAAGGGGAGAAGTTCGGTTTTTATACTTCGATACTATTTCATGTAGTATCACGATATGTGATTTGGCGTTCAAATCTCAGAATTTCGCATAATATTGCATTTTAAGCAAGTTTTCTTGCATTTTGTTTCGTACGAAAAATCATCGAATTTAGCAATATTTTGACGTTTATTATCCCCTTTTCCTTTATGTGATTTAAACAAAACATCATCGAATAAGGCAATATTTTTACGTGTACATCTTCCATCGGTAATATAAACGGAAAATCAAGAACATTTTAGTTAATTCTAATGAAAACACATTGTTTTTTATCATTCGTATTGGAAACACATTGTTTTTTATCATTCGTATTGGAAACAACATTGTCATATGTCTTTTCTTGTATCTAAATAATACGAAACCTCGCTCAATGATTTGAAGTTAAAATCCTTAAGTATGGTAAAATAGTGAATTTTCACGTTAATCATGTAGTTTGATATTACGTAAATATATTCATTTTTACCAATATTTCGATACTAATTCATGTAGTTTCACGGTATGTGATTTGGCCTTCAAATCTCAGAATATCGCATAATATTGCATTATAAGCAAGTTTTCTTGCATTTTGTTTCGTACGAAAAATCATCGAATTTAGCAATATTTTGACGTTTATCATCCCCTTTTCCTTCATGTGATTTAAACAAAACATCATCGAATAAGGCAATATTTTGCCGTTTTTCCACGTTTTTGTGAATTTTCAGTTTATAGGTATTAATTCATTATATATACGATAAAAAAGATGCAAACACATAATTGATTAGATAATAACCTTAAATACTTCATTTTCAATCATCTATTTGTTTCTTGTTAAAATTCTGAATAAGATATTGAAAAGGGGAGAAGTTCGGTTTTTATACTTCGATACTATTTCATGTAGTATCACGATATGTGATTTGGCGTTCAAATCTCAGAATTTCGCATAATATTGCATTTTAAGCAAGTTTTCTTGCATTTTGTTTCGTACGAAAAATCATCGAATTTAGCAATATTTTGACGTTTATTATCCCCTTTTCCTTAATGTGATTTAAACAAAACATCATCGAATAAGGCAATATTTTTACGTGTACATCTTCCATCGGTAATATAAACGGAAAATCAAGAACATTTTAGTTAATTCTAATGAAAACACATTGTTTTTTATCATTCGTATTGGAAACACATTGTTTTTTATCATTCGTATTGGAAACAACATTGTCATATGTCTTTTCTTGGATCTAAATAATACGAAACCTCGCTCGATGATTTGAAGTTAAAATCCTTAAATATGGTAAAATAGTGAATTTTCACGTTAATCATGTAGTTTGATATTACGTAAATATATTCATTTTTACCAATATTTCGATACTAATTCATGTAGTTTCACGGTATGTGATTTGGCCTTCAAATCTCAGAATATCGCATAATATTGCATTATAAGCAAGTTTTCTTGCATTTTGTTTCGTACGAAAAATCATCGAATTTAGCAATATTTTGACGTTTATCGTCTACTTTTCCTTTATGTGATTTAAACAAAATATCATCGAATTAGGCAATATTTTGCCGTTTTTCCACGTTTTTGTGAATTTTCAGTTTATAGGTATTAATTCATTATATATACGATAAAAATGATGCAAAATAATAATTGATTAGATAATAACCTTAAATACTTCATTTTCAATCATCTATTTGTTTCTCGTTAAAATTCTGAATAAGATATTGAAAAGGGGAGAAGTTCGGTTTTTATTGCATATATCGACGTTTCAGCCGGATTAGAGCGGTTTTACGTGTACATCTTCCATCGGTAATTTAAACGGAAAATCAAGAACATTTTAGTTAATTTTAATGAAAACACATTGTTTTTTATCATTTGTATTGGAAACAACATTGTCATATGTCTTTTCTTGGATCTAAATAATACGAAACCTCGCTCTATGATTTGAAGTTAAAATCCTCAAATATGGTTATATAGTGATTTTTTTCACGTTTTTCATGTAGTTTGATATTACGTAAATATATTCATATTTACCAATATTTCGATACTATTTCATGTAGTATCACGATATGTGATTTGGCCTTCAAATCTCAGAATTTCGCATAATATTGCATTTTAAACAAGTTTTCTTGCATTTTGTTTTGTACGAAAAATCATCGAATTTAGCAATATTTTGACGTTTATCGTCTCCTTTTCCTCTATGTGATTTAAACAAAATATCATCGAATTAGGCAGTATTTTGCCGTTTTTCCACGTTTTTGTGAATTTTCAGTTAATAGGTATTAATTCATTATATATACGATAAAAATGATGCAAACACATAATTGATTAGATAATAACCTTAAATACTTCATTTTCAATCATCTATTTGTTTCTCGTTAAAATACTGAGTAAGATATTGAAAAGGGGAGAAGTTCGGTTTTTATTGCATATATCGACGTTTCAGCCGGATTAGAGCGGTTTTACGTGTACATCTTCCATCGGTAATATAAACGGAAAATCAAGAACATTTTAGTTAATTCTAATGAAAACACATTGTTTTTTATCATTCGTATTGGAAACACATTGTTTTTTATCATTCGTATTGGAAACAACATTGTCATATGCCTTTTCTTGGATCTAAATAATACGAAACCTCGCTCAATGATTTGAAGTTAAAATCCTCATATATGAAAAAATAGTGAATTTTCACGTTAATCATGTAGTTTTATATTACGTAAATATATTCATTTTTACCAATATTTCGATACTATTTCATGTAGTATCACGATATGTGATTTGACCTTCAAATCTCAGAATTTCGCATAATATTGCATTTTAAGCAAGTTTTCTTGCATTTTGTTTCGTACGAAAAATCATCGAATTTAGCAATATTTTGACGTTTATCATCCCCTTTTCCTTCATGTGATTTAAACAAAACATCATCGAATAAGGCAATATTTTGCCGTTTTTCCACGTTTTTGTGAATTTTCAGTTTATAGGTATTAATTCATTATATATACGATAAAAAAGATGCAAACACATAATTGATTAGATAATAACCTTAAATACTTCATTTTCAATCATCTATTTGTTTCTTGTTAAAATTCTGAATAAGATATTGAAAAGGGGAGAAGTTCGGTTTTTATACTTCGATACTATTTCATGTAGTATCACGATATGTGATTTGGCGTTCAAATCTCAGAATTTCGCATAATATTGCATTTTAAGCAAGTTTTCTTGCATTTTGTTTCGTACGAAAAATCATCGAATTTAGCAATATTTTGACGTTTATCATCCCCTTTTCCTTTATGTGATTTAAACAAAACATCATCGAATAAGGCAATATTTTTACGTGTACATCTTCCATCGGTAATATAAACGGAAAATCAAGAACATTTTAGTTAATTCTAATGAAAACACATTGTTTTTTATCATTCGTATTGGAAACACATTGTTTTTTATCATTCGTATTGGAAACACATTGTTTTTTATCATTCGTATTGGAAACAACATTGTCATATATCTTTTTTTGGATCTAAATAATACGAAACCTCGCTCAATGATTTGAAGTTAAAATTCTCAAATATGGAAAAATAGTGAATTTTCACGTTAAACATGTAGTTTGATATTACGTAAATATATTCATTTTTACCAATATTTCGATACTAATTCATGTAGTTTCACGGTATGTGATTTGGCCTTCAAATCTCAGAATATCGCATAATATTGCATTTTAAGCAAGTTTTCTTGCATTTTGTTTCGTACGAAAAGTAATCGAATTTAGCAATATTTTGACGTTTATCGTCTACTTTTCCTTAATGTGATTTAAACAAAATATCATCGAATTAGGCAATATTTTGCCGTTTTTCCACGTTTTTGTGAATTTTCAGTTTATAGGTATTAATTCATTATATATACGATAAAAATGATGCAAACACATAATTGATTATATAATAACCTTAAATACTTCATTTTCAATCAACTATTTGTTTCTCGTTAAATACTGAGTAAGATATTGAAAAGGGGAGAAGTTCGGTTTTTATTGCATATATCGACGTTTCAGCCGGATTAGAGCGGTTTTACATGTACATCTTCCATCGGTAATTTAAACGGAAAATCAAGAACATTTTAGTTAATTTTAATGAAAACACATTGTTTTTATCATTTGTATTGGAAACAACATTGTCATATGTCTTTTCTTGGATCTAAATAATACGAAACCTCGCTCTATGATTTGAAGTTAAAATCCTCAAATATGGTTATATAGTGATTTTTTTCACGTTTTTCATGTAGTTTGATATTACGTAAATATATTCATTTTTACCAATATTTCGATACTATTTCATGTAGTATCACGATATGTGATTTGGCCTTCAATTCTCAGAATTTCGCATAATATTGCATTTTAAACAAGTTTTCTTGCATTTTGTTTTGTACGAAAAATCATCGAATTTAGCAATATTTTGACGTTTATCGTCTCCTTTTCCTATATGTGATTTAAACAAAATATCATCGAATTAGGCAATATTTTGCCGTTTTTCCACGTTTTTGTGAATTTTCAGTTAATAGGTATTAATTCATTATATATACGATAAAAATGATGCAAACACATAATTGATTAGATAATAACCTTAAATACTTAATTTTCAATCATCTATTTGTTTCTCGTTAAAATACTGAGTAAGATATTGAAAAGGGGAGAAGTTCGGTTTTTATTGCATATATCGACGTTTCAGCCGGATTAGAGCGGTTTTACGTGTACATCTTCCATCGGTAATATAAACGGAAAATCAAGAACATTTTAGTTAATTCTAATGAAAACACATTGTTTTTTATCATTCGTATTGGAAACACATTGTTTTTTATCATTCGTATTGGAAACAACATTGTCATATGCCTTTTCTTGGATCTAAATAATACGAAACCTCGCTCAATGATTTGAAGTTAAAATCCTCATATATGAAAAAATAGTAAATTTTCACGTTAATCATGTAGTTTTATATTACGTAAATATATTCATTTTTACCAATATTTCGATACTATTTCATGTAGTATCACGATATGTGATTTGACCTTCAAATCTCAGAATTTCGCATAATATTGCATTTTAAGCAAGTTTTCTTGCATTTTGTTTCGTACGAAAAATCATCGAATTTAGCAATATTTTGACGTTTATCATCCCCTTTTCCTTCATGTGATTTAAACAAAACATCATCGAATAAGGCAATATTTTGCCGTTTTTCCACGTTTTTGTGAATTTTCAGTTTATAGGTATTAATTCATTATATATACGATAAAAAAGATGCAAACACATAATTGATTAGATAATAACCTTAAATACTTCATTTTCAATCATCTATTTGTTTCTTGTTAAAATTCTGAATAAGATATTGAAAAGGGGAGAAGTTCGGTTTTTATACTTCGATACTATTTCATGTAGTATCACGATATGTGATTTGGCGTTCAAATCTCAGAATTTCGCATAATATTGCATTTTAAGCAAGTTTTCTTGCATTTTGTTTCGTACGAAAAATCATCGAATTTAGCAATATTTTGACGTTTATTATCCCCTTTTCCTTTATGTGATTTAAACAAAACATCATCGAATAAGGCAATATTTTTACGTTTACATCTTCCATCGGTAATATAAACGGAAAATCAAGAACATTTTAGTTAATTCTAATGAAAACACATTGTTTTTTATCATTCGTATTGGAAACACATTGTTTTTTATCATTCGTATTGGAAACAACATTGTCATATATCTTTTTTTGGATCTAAATAATACGAAACCTCGCTCAATGATTTGAAGTTAAAATTCTCAAATATGGAAAAATAGTGAATTTTCACGTTAAACATGTAGTTTGATATTACGTAAATATATTCATTTTTACCAATATTTCGATACTAATTCATGTAGTTTCACGGTATGTGATTTGGCCTTCAAATTTCAGAATATCGCATAATATTGCATTTTAAGCAAGTTTTCTTGCATTTTGTTTCGTACGAAAAGTAATCGAATTTAGCAATATTTTGACGTTTATCGTCTACTTTTCCTTAATGTGATTTAAACAAAATATCATCGAATTAGGCAATATTTTGCCGTTTTTCCACGTTTTTGTGAATTTTCAGTTTATAGGTATTAATTCATTATATATACGATAAAAATGATGCAAACACATAATTGATTATATAATAACCTTAAATACTTCATTTTCAATCAACTATTTGTTTCTCGTTAAATACTGAGTAAGATATTGAAAAGGGGAGAAGTTCGGTTTTTATTGCATATATCGACGTTTCAGCCGGATTAGAGCGGTTTTACATGTACATCTTCCATCGGTAATTTAAACGGAAAATCAAGAACATTTTAGTTAATTTTAATGAAAACACATTGTTTTTATCATTTGTATTGGAAACAACATTGTCATATGTCTTTTCTTGGATCTAAATAATACGAAACCTCGCTCTATGATTTGAAGTTAAAATCCTCAAATATGGTTATATAGTGATTTTTTTTCACGTTTTTCATGTAGTTTGATATTACGTAAATATATTCATTTTTACCAATATTTCGATACTATTTCATGTAGTATCACGATATGTGATTTGGCCTTCAATTCTCAGAATTTCGCATAATATTGCATTTTAAACAAGTTTTCTTGCATTTTGTTTTGTACGAAAAATCATCGAATTTAGCAATATTTTGACGTTTATCGTCTCCTTTTCCTATATGTGATTTAAACAAAATATCATCGAATTAGGCAATATTTTGCCGTTTTTCCACGTTTTTGTGAATTTTCAGTTAATAGGTATTAATTCATTATATATACGATAAAAATGATGCAAACACATAATTGATTAGATAATAACCTTAAATACTTAATTTTCAATCATCTATTTGTTTCTCGTTAAAATACTGAGTAAGATATTGAAAAGGGGAGAAGTTCGGTTTTTATTGCATATATCGACGTTTCAGCCGGATTAGAGCGGTTTTACGTGTACATCTTCCATCGGTAATATAAACGGAAAATCAAGAACATTTTAGTTAATTCTAATGAAAACACATTGTTTTTTATCATTCGTATTGGAAACACATTGTTTTTTATCATTCGTATTGGAAACAACATTGTCATATGCCTTTTCTTGGATCTAAATAATACGAAACCTCGCTCAATGATTTGAAGTTAAAATCCTCATATATGAAAAAATAGTAAATTTTCACGTTAATCATGTAGTTTTATATTACGTAAATATATTCATTTTTACCAATATTTCGATACTATTTCATGTAGTATCACGATATGTGATTTGACCTTCAAATCTCAGAATTTCGCATAATATTGCATTTTAAGAAAGTTTTCTTGCATTTTGTTTCGTACGAAAAATCATCGAATTTAGCAATATTTTGACGTTTATCATCCCCTTTTCCTTCATGTGATTTAAACAAAACATCATCGAATAAGGCAATATTTTGCCGTTTTTCCACGTTTTTGTGAATTTTCAGTTTATAGGTATTAATTCATTATATATACGATAAAAAAGATGCAAACACATAATTGATTAGATAATAACCTTAAATACTTCATTTTCAATCATCTATTTGTTTCTTGTTAAAATTCTGAATAAGATATTGAAAAGGGGAGAAGTTCGGTTTTTATACTTCGATACTATTTCATGTAGTATCACGATATGTGATTTGGCGTTCAAATCTCAGAATTTCGCATAATATTGCATTTTAAGCAAGTTTTCTTGCATTTTGTTTCGTACGAAAAATCATCGAATTTAGCAATATTTTGACGTTTATTATCCCCTTTTCCTTTATGTGATTTAAACAAAACATCATCGAATAAGGCAATATTTTTACGTTTACATCTTCCATCGGTAATATAAACGGAAAATCAAGAACATTTTAGTTAATTCTAATGAAAACACATTGTTTTTTATCATTCGTATTGGAAACACATTGTTTTTTATCATTCGTATTGGAAACAACATTGTCATATATCTTTTTTTGGATCTAAATAATACGAAACCTCGCTCAATGATTTGAAGTTAAAATTCTCAAATATGGAAAAATAGTGAATTTTCACGTTAAACATGTAGTTTGATATTACGTAAATATATTCATTTTTACCAATATTTCGATACTAATTCATGTAGTTTCACGGTATGTGATTTGGCCTTCAAATCTCAGAATATCGCATAATATTGCATTTTAAGCAAGTTTTCTTGCATTTTGTTTCGTACGAAAAGTAATCGAATTTAGCAATATTTTGACGTTTATCGTCTACTTTTCCTTAATGTGATTTAAACAAAATATCATCGAATTAGGCAATATTTTGCCGTTTTTCCACGTTTTTGTGAATTTTCAGTTTATAGGTATTAATTCATTATATATACGATAAAAATGATGCAAACACATAATTGATTATATAATAACCTTAAATACTTCATTTTCAATCAACTATTTGTTTCTCGTTAAATACTGAGTAAGATATTGAAAAGGGGAGAAGTTCGGTTTTTATTGCATATATCGACGTTTCAGCCGGATTAGAGCGGTTTTACATGTACATCTTCCATCGGTAATTTAAACGGAAAATCAAGAACATTTTAGTTAATTTTAATGAAAACACATTGTTTTTATCATTTGTATTGGAAACAACATTGTCATATGTCTTTTCTTGGATCTAAATAATACGAAACCTCGCTCTATGATTTGAAGTTAAAATCCTCAAATATGGTTATATAGTGATTTTTTTTCACGTTTTTCATGTAGTTTGATATTACGTAAATATATTCATTTTTACCAATATTTCGATACTATTTCATGTAGTATCACGATATGTGATTTGGCCTTCAATTCTCAGAATTTCGCATAATATTGCATTTTAAACAAGTTTTCTTGCATTTTGTTTTGTACGAAAAATCATCGAATTTAGCAATATTTTGACGTTTATCGTCTCCTTTTCCTATATGTGATTTAAACAAAATATCATCGAATTAGGCAATATTTTGCCGTTTTTCCACGTTTTTGTGAATTTTCAGTTAATAGGTATTAATTCATTATATATACGATAAAAATGATGCAAACACATAATTGATTAGATAATAACCTTAAATACTTAATTTTCAATCATCTATTTGTTTCTCGTTAAAATACTGAGTAAGATATTGAAAAGGGGAGAAGTTCGGTTTTTATTGCATATATCGACGTTTCAGCCGGATTAGAGCGGTTTTACGTGTACATCTTCCATCGGTAATATAAACGGAAAATCAAGAACATTTTAGTTAATTCTAATGAAAACACATTGTTTTTTATCATTCGTATTGGAAACACATTGTTTTTTATCATTCGTATTGGAAACAACATTGTCATATGCCTTTTCTTGGATCTAAATAATACGAAACCTCGCTCAATGATTTGAAGTTAAAATCCTCATATATGAAAAAATAGTAAATTTTCACGTTAATCATGTAGTTTTATATTACGTAAATATATTCATTTTTACCAATATTTCGATACTATTTCATGTAGTATCACGATATGTGATTTGACCTTCAAATCTCAGAATTTCGCATAATATTGCATTTTAAGCAAGTTTTCTTGCATTTTGTTTCGTACGAAAAATCATCGAATTTAGCAATATTTTGACGTTTATCATCCCCTTTTCCTTTATGTGATTTAAACAAAACATCATCGAATAAGGCAATATTTTTACGTGTACATCTTCCATCGGTAATATAAACGGAAAATCAAGAACATTTTAGTTAATTCTAATGAAAACACATTGTTTTTTATCATTCGTATTGGAAACACATTGTTTTTTTATCATTCGTATTGGAAACAACATTGTCATATGTCTTTTCTTGGATCTAAATAATACGAAACCTCGCTCAATGATTTGAAGTTAAAATCCTTAAATATGGTAAAATAGTGAATTTTCACGTTAATCATGTAGTTTGATATTACGTAAATATATTCATTTTTACCAATATTTCGATACTAATTCATGTAGTTTCACGGTATGTGATTTTGCCTTCAAATCTCAGAATATCGCATAATATTGCATTATAAGCAAGTTTTCTTGCATTTTGTTTCGTACGAAAAATCATCGAATTTAGCAATATTTTGACTTTTATCGTCTACTTTTCCTTTATGTGATTTAAACAAAATATCATCGAATTAGGCAATATTTTGCCGTTTTTCCACGTTTTTGTGAATTTTCAGTTTATAGGTATTAATTCATTATATATACGATAAAAATGATGCAAAATAATAATTGATTAGATAATAACCTTAAATACTTCATTTTCAATCATCTATTTGTTTCTCGTTAAAATTCTGAATAAGATATTGTAAGGGGAGAAGTTCGGTTTTTATTGCATATATCGACGTTTCAGCCGGATTAGAGCGGTTTTACGTGTACATCTTCCATCGGTAATATAAACGGAAAATCAAGAACATTTTAGTTAATTCTAATGAAAACACATTGTTTTTTATCATTCGTATTGGAAACAACATTGTCATTTGTCTTTTCTTGGATCCAAATAATACGAAACCTCGCTCTATGATTTGAGGTTAAAATCCTCAAATATGGTAAAATAGTGACTTTTTCACGTTAATCATGTAGTTTGATATTACGTAAATATATTCATTTTTACCAATATTTCGATCCTATTTCATGTTGTATCACGATATGTGATTTGGCCTTCATATCTCAGAATGTCGCATTTTATCATCTCCTTTTCCTTTATGTGATTTAAACAAAATATCATCGAATTAGGCAATATTTTGCCGTTTTTCCACGTTTTTGTGAATTTTCAGTCTATGGGTATTAATTCATTATATATACGATAAAAATGATACAAACACATAATTGATTAGATAATAACCTTAAATACTTCTTTTTCAATCATCTATTTGCTTCTTGTTAAAATACTGAGTAAGATATTGAAAAGGGGAGAAGTTCGGTTTTTATTGCATATATCGACGTTTCAGCCGGATTAGAGCGGTTTTACGTGTACATCTTCCAACGGTAATTTAAACGGAAAATCAAGAACATTTTAGTTAATTCTAATGAAAACACATTGTTTTCTATCATTTTTATTGGAAACAACATTGTCATATGTCTTTTCTTGGATCTAAATAATACGAAACCTCGCTCTATGATTTGAAGTTAAAATCCTCAAATATGGTAAAATAGTGACTTTTTCACGTTAATCATGTAGTTTGATATTACGTAAATATATTCATTTTTACCAATATTTCGATCCTGTTTCATGTAGTATCACGATATGTGATTTGACCTTCAAATCTCAGAATTTCGCATAATATTGCATTTTAAGCAAGTTTTCTTGCATTTTGTTTCGTACGAAAAATCATCGAATTTAGCAATATTTTAACGTTTATCATCCCCTTTTCCTTTATGTGATTTAAACAAAACATCATCGAATAAGGCAATAATTTGCCGTTTTTCCACGTTTTTGTGAATTTTCAGTTTATAGGTATTAATTCATTATATATACGGTAAAAATGATGCAAACACATAATTGATTAGATAATAACCTTAAATACATCATTTTCAATCATCTATTTGTTTCTCGTTAAAATACTGAGTAAGATATTGAAAAGGGGAGAAGTTCGGTTTTTATTGCATATATCGACGTTTCAGCCGGATTAGAGCGGTTTTACGTGTACATCTTCCATCGGTAATATAAACGGAAAATCAAGAACATTTTAGTTAATTCTAATGAAAACACATTGTTTTTTATCATTCGTATTGGAAACACATTGTTTTTTATCATTCGTATTGGAAACAACATTGTCATATGTCTTTTTTTGGATCTAAATAATACGAAACCTCGCTCAATGATTTGAAGTTAAAATCCTCAAATATGGAAAAATAGTGAATTTTCACGTTAATCATGTAGTTTGATATTACGTAAATATATTCATTTTTACCAATATTTCGATACTAATTCATGTAGTTTCACGGTATGTGATTTGGCCTTCAAATCTCAGAATATCGCATAATATTGCATTTTAAGCAAGTTTTCTTGCATTTTGTTTCGTACGAAAAGTAATCGAATTTAGCAATATTTTGACGTTTATCGTCTACTTTTCCTTAATGTGATTTAAACAAAATATAATCGAATTAGGCAATATTTTGCCGTTTTTCCACGTTTTTGTGAATTTTCAGTTTATAGGTATTAATTCATTATATATACGATAAAAATGATGCAAACACATAATTGATTATATAATAACCTTAAATACTTCATTTTCAATCAACTATTTGTTTCTCGTTAAATACTGAGTAAGATATTGAAAAGGGGAGAAGTTCGGTTTTTATTGCATATATCGACGTTTCAGCCGGATTAGAGCGGTTTTACATGTACATCTTCCATCGGTAATTTAAACGGAAAATCAAGAACATTTTAGTTAATTTTAATGAAAACACATTGTTTTTTATCATTTGTATTGGAAACAACATTGTCATATGTCTTTTCTTGGATCTAAATAATACGAAACCTCGCTCTATGATTTGAAGTTAAAATCCTCAAATATGGTTATATAGTGATTTTTTTCACGTTTTTCATGTAGTTTGATATTACGTAAATATATTCATTTTTACCAATATTTCGATACTATTTCATGTAGTATCACGATATGTGATTTGGCCTTCAAATCTCAGAATTTCGCATAATATTGCATTTTAAACAAGTTTTCTTGCATTTTGTTTTGTACGAAAAATCATCGAATTTAGCAATATTTTGACGTTTATCGTCTCCTTTTCCTCTATGTGATTTAAACAAAATATCATCGAATTAGGCAATATTTTGCCGTTTTTCCACGTTTTTGTGAATTTTCAGTTAATAGGTATTAATTCATTATATATACGATAAAAATGATGCAAACACATAATTGATTAGATAATAACCTTAAATACTTCATTTTCAATCATCTATTTGTTTCTCGTTAAAATACTGAGTAAGATATTGAAAAGGGGAGAAGTTCGGTTTTTATTGCATATATCGACGTTTCAGCCGGATTAGAGCGGTTTTACGTGTACATCTTCCATCGGTAATATAAACGGAAAATCAAGAACATTTTAGTTAATTCTAATGAAAACACATTGTTTTTTATCATTCGTATTGGAAACACATTGTTTTTTATCATTCGTATTGGAAACAACATTGTCATATGTCTTTTTTTGGATCTAAATAATACGAAACCTCGCTCAATGATTTGAAGTTAAAATCCTCAAATATGGAAAAATAGTGAATTTTCACGTTAATCATGTAGTTGGATATTACGTAAATATATTCATTTTTACCAATATTTCGATACTAATTCATGTAGTTTCACGGTATGTGATTTGGCCTTCAAATCTCAGAATATCGCATAATATTGCATTTTAAGCAAGTTTTCTTGCATTTTGTTTCGTACGAAAAGTAATCAAATTTAGCAATATTTTGACGTTTATCGTCTACTTTTCCTTAATGTGATTTAAACAAAATATCATCGAATTGGGCAATATTTTGCCGTTTTTCCACGTTTTTGTGAATTTTCAGTTTATAGGTATTAATTCATTATATATACGATAAAAATGATGCAAAATAATAATTGATTAGATAATAACCTTAAATACTTCATTTTCAATCATCTATTTGTTTCTCGTTAAAATTCTGAATAAGATATTGAAAAGGGGAGAAGTTCGGTTTTTATTGCATATATCGACGTTTCAGCCGGATTAGAGCGGTTTTACGTGTACATCTTCCATCGGTAATATAAACGGAAAATCAAGAACATTTTAGTTAATTCTAATGCAAACACATTGTTTTTTATCATTCGTTTTGGAAACAACATTGTCATATGTCTTTTCTTGGATCTAAATAATACGAAACCTCGCTCTATGATTAAAATCCTCAAATATGGTAAAATAGTGACTTTTTCACGTTAATCATGTAGTTTGATATTACGTAAATATATTCATTTTTACCAATATTTCGATCCTATTTCATGTAGTATCACGATATGTGATTTGGCCTTCATATCTCAGAATGTCGCATAATATTGCATTTTAAGCAAGTTTTCTTGCATTTTGTTTCGTACGAAAAATCATCGAATTTAGCAATATTTTGACGTTTATCATCCCCTTTTCCTTTATGTGATTTAAACAAAACATCATCGAATAAGGCAATATTTTTACGTGTACATCTTCCATCGGTAATATAAACGGAAAATCAAGAACATTTTAGTTAATTCTAATGAAAACACATTGTTTTTTATCATTCGTATTGGAAACACATTGTTTTTTATCATTCGTATTGGAAACAACATTGTCATATGTCTTTTCTTGGATCTAAATAATACGAAACATCGCTCAATGATTTGAAGTTAAAATCCTTAAATATGGTAAAATAGTGAATTTTCACGTTAATCATGTAGTTTGATATTACGTAAATATATTCATTTTTACCAACATTTCGATACTAATTCATGTAGTTTCACGGTATGTGATTTGGCCTTCAAATCTCAGAATATCACATAATATTGCATTATAAGCAAGTTTTCTTGCATTTTGTTTCGTACGAAAAATCATCGAATTTAGCAATATTTTGACGTTTATCGTCTACTTTTCCTTTATGTGATTTAAACAAAATATCATCGAATTAGGCAATATTTTGCCGTTTTTCCACGTTTTTGTGAATTTTCAGTTTATAGGTATTAATTCATTATATATACGATAAAAATGATGCAAAATAATAATTGATTAGATAATAACCTTAAATACTTCATTTTCAATCATCTATTTGTTTCTCGTTAAAATTCTGAATAAGATATTGAAAAGGGGAGAAGTTCGGTTTTTATTGCATATATCGACGTTTCAGCCGGATTAGAGCGGTTTTACGTGTACATCTTCCATCGGTAATATAAACGGAAAATCAAGAACATTTTAGTTAATTCTAATGAAAACACATTGTTTTTTATCATTCGTATTGGAAACACATTGCTTTTTATCATTCGTATTGGAAACAACATTGTCATATGTCTTTTTTTGGATCTAAATAATACGAAACCTCGCTCAATGATTTGAAGTTAAAATCCTCAAATATGGAAAAATAGTGAATTTTCACGTTAATCATGTAGTTTGATATTACGTAAATATATTCATTTTTACCAATATTTCGATCCTGTTTCATGTAGTATCACGATATGTGATTTGACCTTCAAATCTCAGAATTTCGCATAATATTGCATTTTAAGCAAGTTTTCTTGCATTTTGTTTCGTACGAAAAATCATCGAATTTAGCAATATTTTAACGTTTATCATCCCCTTTTCCTTTATGTGATTTAAACAAAACATCATAGAATAAGGCAATATTTTGCCGTTTTTCCACGTTTTTGTGAATTTTCAGTTTATAGGTATTAATTCATTATATATACGGTAAAAATGATGCAAACACATAATTGATTAGATAATAACCTTAAATACATCATTTTCAATCATCTATTTGTTTCTCGTTAAAATACTGAGTAAGATATTGAAAAGGGGAGAAGTTCGGTTTTTATTGCATATATCGACGTTTCAGCCGGATTAGAGCGGTTTTACGTGTACATCTTCCATCGGTAATATAAACGGAAAATCAAGAACATTTTAGTTAATTCTAATGAAAACACATTGTTTTTTATCATTCGTATTGGAAACACATTGTTTTTTATCATTCGTATTGGAAACAACATTGTCATATGTCTTTTTTTGGATCTAAATAATACGAAACCTCGCTCAATGATTTGAAGTTAAAATCCTCAAATATGGAAAAATAGTGAATTTTCACGTTAATCATGTAGTTTGATATTACGTAAATATATTCATTTTTACCAATATTTCGATACTAATTCATGTAGTTTCACGGTATGTGATTTGGCCTTCAAATCTCAGAATATCGCATAATATTGCATTTTAAGCAAGTTTTCTTGCATTTTGTTTCGTACGAAAAGTAATCGAATTTAGCAATATTTTGACGTTTATCGTCTACTTTTCCTTAATGTGATTTAAACAAAATATAATCGAATTAGGCAATATTTTGCCGTTTTTCCACGTTTTTGTGAATTTTCAGTTTATAGGTATTAATTCATTATATATACGATAAAAATGATGCAAACACATAATTGATTATATAATAACCTTAAATACTTCATTTTCAATCAACTATTTGTTTCTCGTTAAATACTGAGTAAGATATTGAAAAGGGGAGAAGTTCGGTTTTTATTGCATATATCGACGTTTCAGCCGGATTAGAGCGGTTTTACATGTACATCTTCCATCGGTAATTTAAACGGAAAATCAAGAACATTTTAGTTAATTTTAATGAAAACACATTGTTTTTTATCATTTGTATTGGAAACAACATTGTCATATGTCTTTTCTTGGATCTAAATAATACGAAACCTCGCTCTATGATTTGAAGTTAAAATCCTCAAATATGGTTATATAGTGATTTTTTTCACGTTTTTCATGTAGTTTGATATTACGTAAATATATTCATTTTTACCAATATTTCGATACTATTTCATGTAGTATCACGATATGTGATTTGGCCTTCAAATCTCAGAATTTCGCATAATATTGCATTTTAAACAAGTTTTCTTGCATTTTGTTTTGTACGAAAAATCATCGAATTTAGCAATATTTTGACGTTTATCGTCTCCTTTTCCTCTACGTGATTTAAACAAAATATCATCGAATTAGGCAATATTTTGCCGTTTTTCCACGTTTTTGTGAATTTTCAGTTAATAGGTATTAATTCATTATATATATGATAAAAATGATGCAAACACATAATTGATTAGATAATAACCTTAAATACTTCATTTTCAATCATCTATTTGTTTCTCGTTAAAATACTGAGTAAGATATTGAAAAGGGGAGAAGTTCGGTTTTTATTGCATATATCGACGTTTCAGCCGGATTAGAGCGGTTTTACGTGTACATCTTCCATCGGTAATATAAACGGAAAATCAAGAACATTTTAGTTAATTCTAATGAAAACACATTGTTTTTTATCATTCGTATTGGAAACACATTGTTTTTTATCATTCGTATTGGAAACAACATTGTCATATGTCTTTTTTTGGATCTAAATAATACGAAACCTCGCTCAATGATTTGAAGTTAAAATCCTCAAATATGGAAAAATAGTGAATTTTCACGTTAATCATGTAGTTTGATATTACGTAAATATATTCATTTTTACCAATATTTCGATACTAATTCATGTAGTTTCACGGTATGTGATTTGGCCTTCAAATCTCAGAATATCGCATAATATTGCATTTTAAGCAAGTTTTCTTGCATTTTGTTTCGTACGAAAAGTAATCAAATTTAGCAATATTTTGACGTTTATCGTCTACTTTTCCTTAATGTGATTTAAACAAAATATCATCGAATTGGGCAATATTTTGCCGTTTTTCCACGTTTTTGTGAATTTTCAGTTTAAAGGTATTAATTCATTATATATACGATAAAAATGATGCAAAATAATAATTGATTAGATAATAACCTTAAATACTTCATTTTCAATCATCTATTTGTTTCTCGTTAAAATTCTGAATAAGATATTGAAAAGGGGAGAAGTTCGGTTTTTATTGCATATATCGACGTTTCAGCCGGATTAGAGCGGTTTTACGTGTACATCTTCCATCGGTAATATAAACGGAAAATCAAGAACATTTTAGTTAATTCTAATGCAAACACATTGTTTTTTATCATTCGTTTTGGAAACAACATTGTCATATGTCTTTTCTTGGATCTAAATAATACGAAACCTCGCTCTATGATTAAAATCCTCAAATATGGTAAAATAGTGACTTTTTCACGTTAATCATGTAGTTTGATATTACGTAAATATATTCATTTTTACCAATATTTCGATCCTATTTCATGTAGTATCACGATATGTGATTAGGCCTTCATATCTCAGAATGTCGCATAATATTGCATTTTAAGCAAGTTTTCTTGCATTTTGTTTCGTACGAAAAATCATCGAATTTAGCAATATTTTGACGTTTATCATCCCCTTTTCCTTTATGTGATTTAAACAAAACATCATCGAATAAGGCAATATTTTTACGTGTACATCTTCCATCGGTAATATAAACGGAAAATCAAGAACATTTTAGTTAATTCTAATGAAAACACATTGTTTTTTATCATTCGTATTGGAAACACATTGTTTTTTATCATTCGTATTGGAAACAACATTGTCATATGTCTTTTCTTGGATCTAAATAATACGAAACATCGCTCAATGATTTGAAGTTAAAATCCTTAAATATGGTAAAATAGTGAATTTTCACGTTAATCATGTAGTTTGATATTACGTAAATATATTCATTTTTACCAACATTTCGATACTAATTCATGTAGTTTCACGGTATGTGATTTGGCCTTCAAATCTCAGAATATCACATAATATTGCATTATAAGCAAGTTTTCTTGCATTTTGTTTCGTACGAAAAATCATCGAATTTAGCAATATTTTGACGTTTATCGTCTACTTTTCCTTTATGTGATTTAAACAAAATATCATCGAATTAGGCAATATTTTGCCGTTTTTCCACGTTTTTGTGAATTTTCAGTTTATAGGTATTAATTCATTATATATACGATAAAAATGATGCAAAATAATAATTGATTAGATAATAACCTTAAATACTTCATTTTCAATCATCTATTTGTTTCTCGTTAAAATTCTGAATAAGATATTGAAAAGGGGAGAAGTTCGGTTTTTATTGCATATATCGACGTTTCAGCCGGATTAGAGCGGTTTTACGTGTACATCTTCCATCGGTAATATAAACGGAAAATCAAGAACATTTTAGTTAATTCTAATGAAAACACATTGTTTTTTATCATTCGTATTGGAAACACATTGTTTTTTATCATTCGTATTGGAAACAACATTGTCATATGTCTTTTTTTGGATCTAAATAATACGAAACCTCGCTCAATGATTTGAAGTTAAAATCCTCAAATATGGAAAAATAGTGAATTTTCACGTTAATCATGTAGTTTGATATTACGTAAATATATTCATTTTTACCAATATTTCGATACTAATTCATGTAGTTTCACGGTATGTGATTTGGCCTTCAAATCTCAGAATATCGCATAATATTGCATTTTATGCAAGTTTTCTTCCATTTTGTTTCGTACGAAAAGTAATCGAATTTAGCAATATTTTGACGTTTATCGTCAACTTTTCCTTAATGTGATTTAAACAAAATATCATCGAATTAGGCAATATTTTGCCGTTTTTCCACGTTTTTGTGAATTTTCAGTTTATAGGTATTAATTCATTATATATACGATAAAAATGATGCAAACACATAATTGATTATATAATAACCTTAAATACTTCATTTTCAATCATCTATTTGTTTCTCGTTAAATACTGAGTAAGATATTGAAAAGGGGAGAAGTTCGGTTTTTATTGCATATATCGACGTTTCAGCCGGATTAGAGCGGTTTTACATGTACATCTTCCATCGGTAATTTAAACGGAAAATCAAGAACATTTTAGTTAATTTTAATGAAAAAACATTGTTTTTTATCATTTGTATTGGAAACAACATTGTCATATGTCTTTTCTTGGATCTAAATAATACGAAACCTCGCTCTATGATTTGAAGTTAAAATCCTCAAATATGGTTATATAGTGATTTTTTTCACGTTTTTCATGTAGTTTGATATTACGTAAATATATTCATTTTTACCAATATTTCGATACTATTTCATGTAGTATCACGATATGTGATTTGGCCTTCAAATCTCAGAATTTCGCATAATATTGTATTTTAAACAAGTTTTCTTGCATTTTGTTTTGTACGAAAAATTATCGAATTTAGCAATATTTTGACGTTTATCGTCTCCTTTTCCTCTATGTGATTTAAACAAAATATCATCGAATTAGGCAATATTTTGCCGTTTTTCCACGTTTTTGTGAATTTTCAGTTAATAGGTATTAATTCATTATATATACGATAAAAATGATGCAAACACATAATTGATTAGATAATAACCTTAAATACTTCATTTTCAATCATCTATTTGTTTCTCGTTAAAATACTGAGTAAGATATTGAAAAGGGGAGAAGTTCGGTTTTTATTGCATATATCGACGTTTCAGCCGGATTAGAGCGGTTTTACGTGTACATCTTCCATCGGTAATATAAACGGAAAATCAAGAACATTTTAGTTAATTCTAATGAAAACACATTGTTTTTTATCATTCGTATTGGAAACACATTGTTTTTTATCATTCGTATTGGAAACAACATTGTCATATGCCTTTTCTTGGATCTAAATAATACGAAACCTCGCTCAATGATTTGAAGTTAAAATCCTCATATATGAAAAAATAGTGAATTTTCACGTTAATCATGTAGTTTTATATTACGTAAATATATTCATTTTTACCAATATTTCGATACTATTTCATGTAGTATCACGATATGTGATTTGACCTTCAAATCTCAGAATTTCGCATAATATTGCATTTTAAGCAAGTTTTCTTGCATTTTGTTTCGTACGAAAAATCATCGAATTTAGCAATATTTTGACGTTTATCATCCCCTTTTCCTTCATGTGATTTAAACAAAACATCATCGAATAAGGCAATATTTTGCCGTTTTTCCACGTTTTTGTGAATTTTCAGTTTATAGGTATTAATTCATTATATATACGATAAAAAAGATGCAAACACATAATTGAATAGATAATAACCTTAAATACTTCATTTTCAATCATCTATTTGTTTATTGTTAAAATTCTGAATAAGATATTGAAAAGGGGAGAAGTTCGGTTTTTATTGCATATATCGACGTTTCAGCCGGATTAGAGCGGTTTTACGTGTACATCTTCCATCGGTAATATAAACGGAAAATCAAGAACATTTTAGTTAATTCTAATGCAAACACATTGTTTTTTATTATTCGTTTTGGAAACAACATTGTCATATGTCTTTTCTTGGATCTAAATAATACGAAACCTCGCTCTATGATTAAAATCCTCAAATATGGTAAAATAGTGACTTTTTCACGTTAATCATGTAGTTTGATATTACGTAAATATATTCATTTTTACCAATATTTCGATCCTATTTCATGTAGTATCACGATATGTGATTTGGCCTTCATATCTCAGAATGTCGCATAATATTGCATTTTAAGCAAGTTTTCTTGCATTTTGTTTCGTACGAAAAATCATCGAATTTAGCAATATTTTGACGTTTATCATCCCCTTTTCCTTTATGTGATTTAAACAAAACATCATCGAATAAGGCAATATTTTTACGTGTACATCTTCCATCGGTAATATAAACGGAAAATCAAGAACATTTTAGTTAATTCTAATGAAAACACATTGTTTTTTATCATTCGTATTGGAAACACATTGTTTTTTATCATTCGTATTGGAAACAACATTGTCATATGTCTTTTCTTGGATCTAAATAATACGAAACCTCGCTCAATGATTTGAAGTTAAAATCCTTAAATATGGTAAAATAGTGAATTTTCACGTTAATCATGTAGTTTGATATTACGTAAATATATTCATTTTTACCAATATTTCGATACTAATTCATGTAGTTTCACGGTATGTGATTTGGCCTTCAAATCTCAGAATATCACATAATATTGCATTATAAGCAAGTTTTCTTGCATTTTGTTTCGTACGAAAAATCATCGAATTTAGCAATATTTTGACGTTTATCGTCTACTTTTCCTTTATGTGATTTAAACAAAATATCATCGAATTAGGCAATATTTTGCCGTTTTTCCACGTTTTTGTGAATTTTCAGTTTATAGGTATTAATTCATTATATATACGATAAAAATGATGCAAAATAATAATTGATTAGATAATAACCTTAAATACTTCTTTTTCAATCATCTATTTGCTTCTTGTTAAAATACTGAGTAAGATATTGAAAAGGGGAGAAGTTCGGTTTTTATTGCATATATCGACGTTTCAGCCGGATTAGAGCGGTTTTACGTGTACATCTTCCAACGGTAATTTAAACGGAAAATCAAGAACATTTTAGTTAATTCTAATGAAAACACATTGTTTTTTATCATTTGTATTGGAAACAACATTGTCATATGTCTTTTCTTGGATCTAAATAATACGAAACCTCTCTCTATGATTTGAAGTTAAAATCCTCAAATATGGTAAAATAGTGACTTTTTCACGTTAATCATGTAGTTTGATGTTACATAAATATATTCATTTTTACCAATATTTCAATCCTGTTTCATGTAGTATCACGATATGTGATTTGACCTTCAAATCTCAGAATTTCGCATAATATTGCATTTTAAGCAAGTTTTCTTGCATTTTGTTTCGTACGAAAAATCATAGAATTTAGCAATATTTTGACGTTTATCATCCCCTTTTCCTGTATGTGATTTAAACAAAATATCATCGAATTAGGCAATATTTTGCCGTTTTTCCACGTTTTTGTGAATTTTCAGTTTATTGGTATTAATTCATTATATATACGATAAAAATGATGCAAACACATAATTGATTAGATAATAACCTTAAATACTTCATTTTCAATCATCTATTTGTTTCTCGTTAAAATACTGAGTAAGATATTGAAAAGGGGAGAAGTTCGGTTTTTATTGCATATATCGACGTTTCAGCCGGATTAGAGCGGTTTTACGTGTACATCTTCCATCGGTAATATAAACAGAAAATCAAGAACATTTTAGTTAATTCTATTGAAAACACATTGTTTTTTATCATTTGTATTGGAAACAACATTGTCATATGTCTTTTCTTGGATTTAAAAAATACGAAACATCGCTCTATGATTTGAAGGTAATATCCTCGAATATGGTAAAATAGTTACTTTTTTCACGTTAATCATGTAGTTTGATATTACGTAAATATATTCATTTTTACCAATATTTCGATACTATTTCATGTAGTATCACGATATGTGATTTGACCTTCAAATCTCAGAATTTCGCATAATATTGCATTTTAAGCAAGTTTTCTTGCATTTTGTTTCGTACGAAAAATCATCGAATTTAGCAATATTTTAACGTTTATCATCCCCTTTTCCTTTATGTGATTTAAACAAAACATCATCGAATAAGGCAATATTTTGCCGTTTTTCCACGTTTTTGTGAATTTTCAGTTTATAGGTATTAATTCATTATATATACGGTAAAAATGATGCAAACACATAATTGATTAGATAATAACCTTAAATACATCATTTTCAATCATCTATTTGTTTCTCGTTAAAATACTGAGTAAAATATTGCAAAGGGGAGAAGTTCGGTTTTTATTGCATATATCGACGTTTCAGCCGGATTAGAGCGGTTTTACGTGTACATCTTCCATCGGTAATATAAACGGAAAATCAAGAACATTTTAGTTAATTCTAATGAAAACACATTGTTTTTTATCATTCGTATTGGAAACACATTGTTTTTTATCATTCGTATTGGAAACAACATTGTCATATGTCTTTTTTTGGATCTAAATAATACGAAACCTCGCTCAATGATTTGAAGTTAAAATCCTCAAATATGGAAAAATAGTGAATTTTCACGTTAATCATGTAGTTTGATATTACGTAAATATATTCATTTTTAACAATATTTCGATACTAATTCATGTAGTTTCACGGTATGTGATTTGGCCTTCAAATCTCAGAATATCGCATAATATTGCATTTTAAGCAAGTTTTCTTGCATTTTGTTTCGTACGAAAAGTAATCGAATTTAGCAATATTTTGACGTTTATCGTCTACTTTTCCTTAATGTGATTTAAACAAAATATCATCGAATTGGGCAATATTTTGCCGTTTTTCCACGTTTTTGTGAATTTTCAGTTTATAGGTATTAATTCATTATATATACGATAAAATTGATGCAAAATAATAATTGATTAGATAATAACCTTAAATACTTCATTTTCAATCATCTATTTGTTTCTCGTTAAAATTCTGAATAAGATATTGAAAAGGGGAGAAGTTCGGTTTTTATTGCATATTTCGACGTTTCAGCCGGATTAGAGCGGTTTTACGTGTACATCTTCCATCGGTAATATAAACGGAAAATCAAGAACATTTTAATTAATTCTAATGCAAACACATTGTTTTTTATCATTCGTTTTGGAAACAACATTGTCATATGTCTTTTCTTGGATCTAAATAATACGAAACCTCGCTCTATGATTAAAATCCTCAAATATGGTAAAATAGTGACTTTTTCACGTTAATCATGTAGTTTGATATTACGTAAATATATTCATTTTTACCAATATTTCGATCCTATTTCATGTAGTATCACGATATGTGATTTGGCCTTCATATCTCAGAATGTCGCATAATATTGCATTTTAAGCAAGTTTTCTTGCATTTTGTTTCGTACGAAAAATCATCGAATTTAGCAATATTTTGACGTTTATCGTCCCCTTTTCCTTTATGTGATTTAAACAAAACATCATCGAATAAGGCAATATTTTGCCGTTTTTCCACGTTTTTGTGAATTTTCAGTTTATAGGTATTAATTCATTATATATACGGTAAAAATGATGCAAACACATAATTGATTAGATAATAACCTTAAATACATCATTTTCAATCATCTATTTGTTTCTCGTTAAAATACTGAGTAAAATATTGCAAAGGGGAGAAGTTCGGTTTTTATTGCATATATCGACGTTTCAGCCGGATTAGAGCGGTTTTACGTGTACATCTTCCATCGGTAATATAAACGGAAAATCAAGAACATTTTAGTTAATTCTAATGAAAACACATTGTTTTTTATCATTCGTATTGGAAACACATTGTTTTTTATCATTCGTATTGGAAACAACATTGTCATATGTCTTTTTTTGGATCTAAATAATACGAAACCTCGCTCAATGATTTGAAGTTAAAATCCTCAAATATGGAAAAATAGTGAATTTTCACGTTAATCATGTAGTTTGATATTACGTAAATATATTCATTTTTACCAATATTTCGATACTAATTCATGTAGTTTCACGGTATGTGATTTGGCCTTCAAATCTCAGAATATCGCATAATATTGCATTTTAAGCAAGTTTTCTTGCATTTTGTTTCGTACGAAAAGTAATCGAATTTAGCAATATTTTGACGTTTATCGTCTACTTTTCCTTAATGTGATTTAAACAAAATATCATCGAATTGGGCAATATTTTGCCGTTTTTCCACGTTTTTGTGAATTTTCAGTTTATAGGTATTAATTCATTATATATACGATAAAATTGATGCAAAATAATAATTGATTAGATAATAACCTTAAATACTTCATTTTCAATCATCTATTTGTTTCTCGTTAAAATTCTGAATAAGATATTGAAAAGGGGAGAAGTTCGGTTTTTATTGCATATATCGACGTCTCAGCCGGATTAGAGCGGTTTTACGTGTACATCTTCCATCGGTAATATAAACGGAAAATCAAGAACATTTTAATTAATTCTAATGCAAACACATTGTTTTTTATCATTCGTTTTGGAAACAACATTGTCATATGTCTTTTCTTGGATCTAAATAATACGAAACCTCGCTCTATGATTAAAATCCTCAAATATGGTAAAATAGTGACTTTTTCACGTTAATCATGTAGTTTGATATTACGTAAATATATTCATTTTTACCAATATTTCGATCCTATTTCATGTAGTATCACGATATGTGATTTGGCCTTCATATCTCAGAATGTCGCATAATATTGCATTTTAAGCAAGTTTTCTTGCATTTTGTTTCGTACGAAAAATCATCGAATTTAGCAATATTTTGACGTTTATCATCCCCTTTCCCTCTATGTGATTTAAACAAAATATCATCGAATTAGGCAATATTTTGCCGTTTTTCCACGTTTTTGTGAATTTTCAGTTTATAAGTAATAATTCAATATATATACGATAAAAATGATACAAACACATAATTGATTATATAATAACCTTAAATACTTCATTTTCAATCAACTATTTCTTTCTCGTTTAAATACTGAGTAAGATATTGAAAAGGGGAGGAGTTCAGTTTTTATTGCATATATCGACGTTCCAGCCGGAATAGAGATGTTTTCGTGTACATCTTCCATCGGTAATATAAACGGAAAATCAGGAATATTTTAGTTAATTCTAATGAAAACATATTGTTTTTTATCATTTGTATTGGAAACAACATTGTCATATGTCATTTCTTGGATCTAAATAATACGAAACCTTGCTCTATGATTTGAAGTTAAAATCCTCAAATATGATTAAATAGTTAATTTTTTCACGTTTTTCATGTAGTTTGATATTACGTAAATATATTCATTTTTACCAATATTTCGATACTATTTCATCTAGTATCACGATAAGTGATTTGGCCTTCATATCTCCAAATTTCGCATAATATTGCATTTTAAGCAAGTTTTCTTGCATTTTGTTTCGTATGAAAAATCATCGAATTTTGCAATATTTTGACGTTTATCATCTCCTTTTCCTTTATGTGATTTAAACAAAATATCATCGAAATAGGCAATATTTTGCCGTTTTTCCACGTTTTTGTGAATTTTCAGTTATAGGTATTAATTCATTATATATATGATAAAAATGATGCAAACACATAATTGATTAGATAATAACCTTAAATACATCATTTTCAATCATCTATTTGTTTCTTGTTAAAATACTGTGTAAGATATTGAAAAGGGGAGAAGTTCGGTTTTTATTGCATAAATCGACGTTTCAGCCGAATTAGAGCGGTTTTACGTGAACATCTTCCATCGGTAATTTAAACGGAAAATCAAGAACATTTTAGTTAATTCTAATGAAAACACATTGTTTTTTATCATTTGTACTGGAAACAACAATTGTCATACGTCTTTTCTTGGATCATGGGCGGAGCTGTAGCAGGTTTCTTGATCATCAGCCGTTGGCTTCCTCACCACCCGCTAGATGATGAATGCAATGTGAAGGTAAGAGATTCCTCGAGTGGGGAAGAAACTGAAGCTTGTTCAAGTGGGGATGAAACCGAAGCTTGTTCAAGTGGGGAGGAAACCGAAGCTTGTTCAAGTGGGGATGAAACCGAAGATTGTTCAAGTGGGGATGAAACTGAAGCTTGTTCAAGTGGGGATGAAACCGAAGCTTGTTCTAGTGGGGATGAAACCGAAGCTTGTTCAAGTGGGGATGAAACTGAAGCTTGTTCAAGTGGGATGAAACGGAAGCTTGTTCAAGTGGGGATGAAACGGAAGCTTGTTCAAGTGGGGACGAAACGTTGACTTTCGACGAGTTACATTCGATAATCAATTACTTATGTCGTAGAGGTTACGATCCGATTGTAGTGATGGAGAAGAAGTTTGCTTGAGTGCAGACGAAACGGAAGCTTGTTCGAGTGGGGAAGAAACTGATGAAACGTTGACTTTCGAAAAGTTACATTCGATAATCAATTACTTATGCCGTAGTGGTTACGATTGTAGTGATGATTGGAGTGGTTACGATACCGATTGTAGTGATGGAGAAGATGAAGTTTGCCTGAGTGGAGACGAAACGGAAGCTTGTTCGAATGGGGAAGAAACTAATGAAACGTTGACTTTCGACGAGTTACATTCGATAATCAATTACTTATGTCGTAGTGGTTACGATTGTAGTGATGATTGTAGTGGTTACGATTGTAGTGATGGAGAAGATGAAGTTTGCTTGAGTGGAGACGAAACTGATGAAACGTTGACTTTCAAGGAGTTATAACTCACTGATATGACAATCTCCGTCAATCCCGCACACATACGCAACTCACAATTATAACATGAAACAGTGCAAAACACTTAGCACTGTTACAATCTCTCCCCCTCCAAACTCTCCCATTTCACCTCATGATCGCTGTCACCTTCTCCAACACTGCCACCAAAGCTACCTTCTCTAACACCCGGGGTCAAATCCTATCACCAATTCCAAGTTTACTATATTACCAGATGTTAGATATTGCATTATAATAATGGCCGGCGGAACTCAATATATATATATATATATATATATATATATATATATATATATATATATATATATATATATATATATATATATATATATATATATATATATATATATATATATATATATATATATATATATATATATATATATATATATATATATATATATATATATATATATATATATATATCTTATATAGGTATTACTAGAGTTACTAGCAAAACACCAACTTTAGTATCCACAAAATGAACGTATCCGTAATGATGAAAATGTTCTTGATGTTTTTCGCGGTCACTTCTGGAATTTTTTTATTTTCTTCATTTGAAAATCATGTTTATGACGAGGGAAAAAGATTTGGACCTGTCATTGGCTCAATCGTTGGACCCGTAAATGGACCCGTCATTGGCTCAATCGTTGGACCCGTAAATGGACCCATCATTGGCTCCGTCATTGGACCCGTTAATGGACCCATCATTGGCTCCATCATTGGACTCGTTAATGAACCCATCATTGGCTCCATCATTGGACCCGTTAATGGACCCGTCGTTGGCTCTGTCGTTAGTGAAGATGGTAAGAAGGCGGTGAAGATGACTGAAAGATTCTTAAAAATTCGTGCGTTGTTGATAATGGGCGGAGCTGTGGCAGGTTTCTTGATCATCAGCCGTTGGCTTCCTCACCACCCGCTAGATGATGAATGCAATGTGAAAGTAAGAGATTCCTCGAGTGGGGAAGAAACTGATGCTTGTTCAAGTGGGGATGAAACTGAAGCTTGTTCAAGTGGGGATGAAACCGAAGCTTGTTCAAGTGGGGATGAAACTGAAGCTTTTTCAAGTGGGGATGAAACCGAAGCTTGTTCTAGTGGGGATGAAACCGAAGCTTGTTCATGTGGGGATGAAACTGAAGCTTGTTCAAGTGGGGATGAAACGGAAGCTTGTTCAAGTGGGGATGAAACGGAAGCTTGTTCAAGTGGGGACGAAACGTTGACTTTCGACGAGTTACATTCGATAATCAATTACTTATGTCGTAGTGGTTACGATTGTAGTGATGATTGTAGTGGTTACGATTGTAGTGATGGAGAAGATGAAGTTTGCTTGAGTGGAGACGAAACTGATGAAACGTTGACTTTCGACGAGTTACATTGGATATTCAATTAGTTATGCTGTAGTAGTTACGATACCGATTGTAGTGATGGAGAAGATGAAGTTTGATTGGGTGGGGACGAAACTGATGAAACGTTGACTTTCAAGGACTTATAACTCTCTGATAGGACACTCTCCGTCAATCCCGCACACATACGCAACTCACAATTATAACATGAAACAGTGCAAAACACTTAGCACTGTTACAATCTCTCCCCCCTCCAAACTCTCCCATTTCACCTCATGATCGCTGTCACCTTCTCCAACACTGCCACCAAAGCTACCTTCTCCAACACCCGGGGTCAAATCCTATCACCAATTCCAAGTTTACTATATTACCAGATGTAAGATATTGCATTTTAATAATGGCCGGCGGAACTCAATATATATATATATATCTTATATAGGTATTACTCGAGTTACTAGCAAAACACCAACTTTAGTATCCACAAAATGAACGTATCCGTAATGATGAAAATGTTCTTGATGTTTGTCGCGGTCACTTCTGGAATTTTTTTATTTTCTTCATTTGAAAATCATGTTTATGACGAGGGAAAATAATTTGGACCTGTCATTGGCTCAATCGTTGGACCCGTAAATGGACCCGTCATTGGCTCAATCGTTGGACCCGTAAATGGACCCATCATTGGCTCCATCATTGGACCCGTTAATGGACCAGTCATTGGCTCCATCATTGGACCCGTTAATACACCCATCATTGGCTCCTTCATTGGACCCGTTAATGGACCCATCATTGGCTCCATCATTGGACTCGTTAATGAACCCATCATTGGCTCCATCATTGGACCCGTTAATGGACCCGTCGTTGGCTCTGTCGTTAGTGAAGATGGTAAGATGGCGGAGAAGATGACTGAAAGATTCTTAAAAATTCGTGCGTTGTTGATAATGGGCGGAGCTGTGGCAGGTTTCTTGATCATCAGCCGTTGGCTTCCTCGCCACCCGCTACATGATGAATGCAATGTGAAGGTAAGAGATTCCTCGAGTGGGGAAGAAACTGAAGCTTGTTCAAGTGGGGATGAAACCGAAGCTTGTTCAAGTGGGGAGGAAACCGAAGCTTGTTCAAGTGGGGATGAAACCGAAGATTGTTCAAGTGGGGATGAAACTGAAGCTTGTTCAAGTGGGGATGAAACCGAAGCTTGTTCTAGTGGGGATGAAACCGAAGCTTGTTCAAGTGGGGATGAAACTGAAGCTTGTTCAAGTGGGGATGAAACGGAAGCTTGTTCAAGTGGGGATGAAACGGAAGCTTGTTCAAGAGGGGACGAAACGTTGACTTTCGACGAGTTACATTCGATAATCAATTACTTATGTCGTAAAGGTTACGATACCGATTGTAGTGATGGAGATGAAGTTTGCTTGAGTGCAGACGAAACGGAAGCTTGTTCGAGTGGGGAAGAAACTGATGAAACGTTGACTTTCGACAAGTTACATTCGATAATCAATTACTTATGCCGTAGTGGTTACGATTGTAGTGATGATTGGAGTGGTTACGATACCGATTGTAGTGATGGAGAAGATGAAGTTTGCCTGAGTGGAGACGAAACGGAAGCTTGTTCGAATGGGGAAGAAACTAATGAAACGTTGACTTTCGACGAGTTACATTCGATAATCAATTACTTATGTCGTAGTGGATACGATTGTAGTGATGATTGTAGTGGTTACGATTGTAGTGATGGAGAAGATGAAGTTTGCTTGAGTGGAGACGAAACTGATGAAACGTTGTCTTTCGACGAGTTATATTGGATATTCAATTACTTATGCCGTAGTAGTTACGATACCGATTGTAGTGATGGAGAAGATGAAGTTTGATTGGGTGGGGACGAAACTGATGAAACGTTGACTTTCAAGGAGTTATAGCTCTATGATATGACACTCTCCGTCAATCCCGCACACATACGCAACTCACAATTATAACATGAAACAGTGCAAAACACTTAGCACTGTTACAATCTCTCCCCCTCCAAACTCTTCCATTTCTCCTCATGATCGCTGTCACCTTCTCCAACACTGCCACCAAAGCTACCTTCTCCAACACCCGGGGTCAAATCCTATCACCAATTCCAAGTTTACTATATTACCAGATGTTAGATATTGCATTATAATAATGGCCGGCGGAACTCAATATATATATATATATATATATATATATATATATATATATATATCTTATATAGGTATTACTAGAGTTACTTGCAAAACACCAACTTTAGTATCCACAAAATGAACGTATCCGTAATGATGAAAATGTTCTTGATGTTTGTCGCGGTCACTTCTGGAATTTTTTTATTTTCTTCATTTCAAAATCATGTTTATGACGAGGGAAAAAGATTTGGACCTGTCATTGGCTCAATCGTTGGACCCGTAAATGGACCCGTCATTGGCTCAATCGTTGGACCCGTAAATGGACCCATCATTGGCTCCATCATTGGACCCGTTAATGGACCAGTCATTGGCTCCATCATTGGACCCGTTAATGGACCAATCATTGGCTCCGTCATTGGACCCGTTAATGGACCCATCATTGGCTCCATCATTGGACCCGTTTTTGGACCCGTCGTTGGCTCTGTCGTTAGTGAAGATGGTAAGATGGCGGAGAAGATGACTGAAAGATTCTTAAAAATTCGTGCGTTGTTGATAATGGGCGGAGCTGTGGCAGGTTTCTTGATCATCAGCCGTTGGCTTCCTCACCACCCGCTAGATGATGAATGCAATGTGAAGGTAAGAGATTCCTCGAGTAGGGAAGAAACTGAAGCTTGTTCAAGTGGGGATGAAACCGAAGCTTGTTCAAGTGGGGATGAAACCGAAGCTTGTTCAAGTGGGGATGAAACCGAAGCTTGTTCAAGTGTGGATGAAACCGAAGCTTGTTCAAGTGGGGATGAAACTGAAGCATGTTCAAGTGGGGATGAAACAGAAGCTTGTTCTAGTGGGGATGAAACCGAAGCTTGTTCAAGTCGGGATGAAACGGAAGCTTGTTCAAGTGGGGATGAAACGGAAGCTTGTTCATGTGGGGATGAAACGGAAGCTTGTTCAAGTGGGGATGAAACGGAAGCTTGTTCAAGTGGGGACGAAACGTTGACTTTCGACGAGTTACATTCGATAATCAATTACTTATGTCGTACAGGTTACGATACCGATTGTAGTGATGGAGATGAAGTTTGCTTGAGTGCAGACGAAACGGAAGCTTGTTCGAGTGGTGAAGAAATTGATGAAACGTTGACTTTCGACGAGTTACATTCGATAATCCATTACTTATGCCGTAGTGGTTACGATTGTAGTGATGATTGGAGTGGTTACGATACCGATTGTAGTGATGGAGAAGATGAAGTTTGCCTGAGTGGAGACGAAACGGAAGCTTGTCCGAATGGGGAAGAAACTGATGAAACGTTGACTTTCGAAGAGTTACATTCGATAATCAATTACTTATGTCGAAGTGGTTACGATTGTAGTGATGACTGTAGTGGTTACGATTGTAGTGATGGAGAAGATGAAATTTGCTTGAGTGGAGACGAAACTGATGAAACGTTGACTTTCGACGAGTTACATTGGATATTCAATTACTTATGCCGTAGTAGTTACGATACCGATTGTAGTGATGGAGAAGATGAAGTTTGATTGGGTGGGGACGAAACTGATGAAACGTTGACTTTCAAGGACTTATAACTCTCTGATAGGACACTCTCCATCAATCCCGCACACATACGCAACTCACAATTATAACATGAAACAGTGCAAAACACTTAGCACTGTTACAATCTCTCCCCCTCCAAACTCTCCCATTTAACCTCATGATCGCTGTCACCTTCTCCAACACTGCCACCAAAGCTACCTTCTCCAACACCCGGGGTCAAATCCTATCACCCATTCCAAGTTTACTATATTACCAGATGTTAGATATTGCATTATAATAATGACCGGCGGAACTCAATATATATATGTATATATATATATATATATATATATATATATATATATATATATATATATATATATATATATATATATATATATATATATATATATATATATATATAAATATATATATCTATCTTATATAGGTATTACTAGAGTTACTAGCAAAACACCAACTTTAGTATCCGCAAAATGAACGTATCCGTAATGATGAAAATGTTCTTGATGTTTCTCGCGGTCACTTCTGGAATTTTTTTATTTTCTTCATTTCAAAATCATGTTTATGACGAGGGAAAAAGATTTGGACCTGTCATTGGCTCAATCGTTGGACCCGTAAATGGACCCGTCATTGGCTCAATCGTTGGACCCGTAAATGGACCCATCATTGGCTCCGTCATTGGACCCGTTAATGGACCCATCATTGGCTCCATCATTGGACTCGTTAATGAACCCATCATTGGCTCCATCATTGGACCCGTTAATGGACCCGTCGTTGACTCTGTCGTTAGTGAAGATGGTAAGAAGGCGGTGAAGATGACTGAAAGATTCTTAAAAATTCGTGCGTTGTTGATATTGGGCGGAGCTGTGGCAGGTTTCTTGATCATCAGCCGTTGGCTTCCTCACCACCCGCTAGATGATGAATGCAATGTGAAAGTAAGAGATTCCTCGAGTGGGGAAGAAACTGAAGCTTGTTCAAGTGGGGATGAAACCAAAGCCTGTTCAAGTGGGGATGAAACTGAAGCTTGTTCAAGTGGGGAAGAAACCGAAGCTTGTTCAAGTGGGGATGAAACCGAAGCTTGTTCAAGTGGGGATGAAACTGAAGCTTGTTCAAGTGGGGATGAAACCGAAGCTTGTTCTAGTGGGGATGAAACCGAAGCTTGTTCAAGTGGGGATGAAACTGAAGCTTGTTCAAGTGGGGATGAAACGGAAGCTCGATCCTATTTCATGTAGTATCACGATATGTAATTTTGCCTTCATATCTCAGAATGTCGCATTTTATCATCTCCTTTTCCTTTATGTGATTTAAACAAAATATCATCGAATTAGGCAATATTTGGCCGTTTTTCCACGTTTTTGTGATCTTTCAGTCTATGGGTATTAATTCATTATATATACGATAAAAATGATACAAACACATAATTGATTAGATAATAACCTTAAATACTTCATTTTCAATCATCTATTTGCTTCTTGATAAAATACTGAGTAAGATATTGAAAAGGGGAGAAGTTCGGTTTTTATTGCATATATCGACGTTTCAGCCGGATTAGAGCGGTTTTACGTGTACGTCTTCCATCGGTAATTTAAACGGAAAATCCAGAACATTTTAGTTAATTCTAATGAAAACACATTGTTTTTTATCATTTGTATTGGAAACAACATTGTCATATGTCTTTTCTTGGATCTAAATAATACGAAACCTCGCTCTATGATTTGAAGTTAAAATCCTCAAATATGGTAAAATAGTGACTTTTTCACGTTAATCATGTAGTTTGATATTACGTAAATATATTCATTTTTACCAATATTTCGATCCTATTTCATGTAGTATCACGATAAGTGATTTGACCTTCAAATCTCAGAATTTCGCATAATATTGCATTTTAAGCAAGTTTTCTTGCATTTTGTTTCGTACGAAAAATCATCGAATTTAGCAATATTTTGACGTTTATCATCCCCTTTTCCTCTATTTGATTTAAACAAAATATCATCGAATTAGGCAATATTTTGCCGTTTTTCCACGTTTTTGTGAATTTTCAGTTTATTGGTATTAATTCATTATATATACGATAAAAATGATGCAAACACATAATTGATTAGATAATAACCTTAAATACTTCATTTTCAATCATCTATTTGTTTCTCGTTAAAATACTGAGTAAGATATTGAAAAGGGGAGAAGTTCGGTTTTTATTGCATATATCGACGTTTCAGCCGGATTAGAGCGGTTTTACGTGTACATCTTCCATCGGTAATATAAACAGAAAATCAAGAACATTTTAGTTAATTCTATTGAAAACACATTGTTTTTTATCATTTGTATTGGAAACAACATTGTCATATGTCTTTTCTTGGATTTAAAAAATACGAAACATCGCTCTATGATTTGAAGGTAATATCCTCATATATGGTAAAATAGTTACTTTTTCACGTTAATCATGTAGTTTGATATTACGTAAATATATTAATTTTTACCAATATTTCGATACTATTTCATGTAGTATCACGATATGTGATTTGACCTTCAAATCTCAGAATTTCGCATAATATTGCATTTTAAGCAAGTTTTCTTGCATTTTGTTTCATACGAAAAATCATCGAATTTAGCAATATTTTAACGTTTATCATCCCCTTTTCCTTTATGTGATTTAAACAAAACATCATCGAATAAGGCAATATTTTGCCTTTTTCCACGTTTTTGTGAATTTTCAGTTTATAGGTATTAATTCATTATATATACGGTAAAAATGATGCAAACACATAATTGATTAGATAATAACCTTAAATACATCATTTTCAATCATCATTTTGTTTCTCGTTAAAATACTGAGTACGATATTGAAAAGGGGAGAAGTTCGGTTTTTATTGCATATATCGACGTTTCAGCCGGATTAGAGCGGTTTTACGTGTACATCTTCCATCGGTAATATAAACGGAAAATCAAGAACATTTTAGTTAATTCTAATGAAAACACATTGTTTTTTATCATTCGTATTGGAAACAACATTGTCATATATCTTTTTTTGGATCTAAATAATACGAAACCTCGCTCAATGATTTGAAGTTAAAATCCTCATATATGGAAAAATAGTGAATTTTCACGTTAATCATGTAGTTTGATATTACGTAAATATATTCATTTTTACCAATATTTCGATACTAATTCATGTAGTTTCACGGTATGTGATTTGGCCTTCAAATCTCAGAATATCGCATAATATTGCATTTTAAGCAAGTTTTCTTGCATTTTGTTTCGTACGAAAATCATCGAATTTAGCAATATTTTGACGTTTATCGTCTACTTTTCCTTTATGTGATTTAAACAAAATATCATCGAATTAGGCAATATTTTGCCGTTTTTCCACGTTTTTGTGAATTTTCAGTTTATAGGTATTAATTCATTATATATACGATAAAAATGATGCAAAATAATAATTGATTAGATAATAACCTTAAATACTTCATTTTCAATCATCTATTTGTTTCTCGTTAAAATTCTGAATAAGATATTGAAAAGGGGAGAAGGTCGGTTTTTATTGCATATATCGACGTTTCAGCCGGATTAGAGCGGTTTTACGTGTACATCTTCCATCAGTAATATAAACGGAAAATCAAGAACATTTTAGTTAATTCTAATGAAAACACATTGTTTTTTATCATTCGTTTTGGAAACAACATTGTCATATGTCTTTTCTTGGATCTAAATAATACGAAACCTCGCTCTATGATTTGAAGTTAAAATCCTCAAATATGGTAAAATAGTGACTTTTTCACGTTAATCATGTAGTTTGATATTACGTAAATATATTCATTTTTACCAATATTTAGATCCTATTTCATGTAGTATCACGATATGTGATTTGGCCTTCATATCTCAGAATGTCGCATAATATTGCATTTTAAGCAAGTTTTCTTGCATTTTGTTTCGTACGAAAAATCATCGAATTTAGCCATATTTTGACGTTTATCATCCCCTTTTCCTTTATGTGATTTAAACAAAACATCCTTGAATTAGGCAATATTTAGCGGTTTTTCACGTTTTTGTGAATTTTCAGTTATTTGTTATTAATTCATTAAATATTCGATAAAAATGATGCAAACACATAATTGATTAGATAATAACCTTAAATACTTCATTTTCAATCAACTATTTGTTTCTCGTTAAAATACTGAGTAAGATATTGAAAAGGGGAGAAGTTCTGTTTTTATTGCATATATCGACGTTTCAGCCGGAATAGAGCGGTTTTACGTGTACATTTCCATCGATAATATAAACGGAAAATCAATAACATTTTAGTTAATTCATATGGAAACACATTGTTTTTTATCATCCGTATTGGAAACAACATTGTCATATGTCTTTTCTTGGATCTAAATAATACGAAACCTCGCTCTATGATTTGAAGTTAAAATCCTCATATATGGTAAAATAGTGACTTTTTCATGTTAATCATATAGTTTGATATTACGTTAATATATTCATTTTTACCAATACTTCGATACTATTTCATGTAGTATCACGATATGTGTTTTGGCGTTCAAATCTCAGAATTTCGCATAATATATCATTTCAAGCAAGTTTTCTTGCATTTTGTTTCGTACGAAAAATCATCGAATTTAGCAATATTTTGACGTTTATCATCCCCTTTTCCTTTATGTGATTTAAACAAAATATCATCGAATTAGGCAATATTTTGCCGTTTTTCCACGTTTTTGTGAATTTTCAGTTTATAGGTATTAATTCAATATATATACGATAAAAATGATACAAACACATAATTGATTATATAATAACCTTAAATACTTCATTTTCAATCAACTATTTCTTTCTCGTTTAAATACTGAGTAAGATATTGAAAAGGGGAGGAGTTCTGTTTTTATTGCATATATCGACGTTCCAGCCGGAATAGAGATGTTTTCGTGTACATCTTCCATCGGTAATATAAACGGAAAATCAGGAATATTTTAGTTAATTCTAATGAAAACACATTGTTTTTATCATTTGTATTGGAAACAACATTGTCATATGTCTTTTCTTGGATCTAAATAATACGAAACATCGCTCTATTTTTTGAAGTTAAAATCCTCAAATATGGTAAAATAGTTTCTTTTTTCACGTTAATCATGTAGTTTGATATTACGTATATATATTAATTTTTATCAATATTTCGATATTATTTCATGTAGTATCACGATATGTGATTTGGCCTTCAAATCTCAGAATTTCGCATAATATTGCATTTTAAGCAAGTTTTCTTGCATTTTGTTTCGTATGAAAAATCATCGAATTTTGCAATATTTTGACGTTTATCATCTCCTTTTCCTTTATGTGATTTAAACAAAATATCATCGAATTAGGCAATATTTTGCCATTTTTCCACGTTTTTGTGAATTTTCAGTTATAGGTATTAATTCATTATATATACGATAAAAATGATGCAAACACATAATTGATTAGATAATAACCTTAAATACTTCATTTTCAATCATCTATTTGTTTCTCGTTAAAATACTGAGTAAGATATTGAAAAGGGGAGAAGTTCGGTTTTTATTGCATATATCGACGTTTCAGCCGAATTAGAGCGGTTTTACGTGTACTTCTTTCATCGGTAATATAAACAGAAAATCAAGAACATTTTAGTTAATTCTATTGAAAACACATTGTTTTTTATCATTTGTATTGGAAACAACATTGTCATATGTCTTTTCTTGGATTTAAAAAATACGAAACATCGCTCTATGATTTGAAGGTAATATCCTCAAATATGGTAAAATAGTTACTTTTTTCACGTTAATCATGTAGTTCGATATTACGTAAATATATTCATTTTTACCAATATTTCGATACTATTTCATGTAGTATCACGATATGTGATTTGACCTTCAAATCTCAGAATTTCGAATAATATTGCATTTTAAGCAAGTTTTCTTGCATTTTGTTTCGTACGAAAAATCATCGAATTTAGCAATATTTTGACGTTTATCATCCCCTTTTCCTTTATGTGATTTAAACAAAACATCATCGAATAAGACAATATTTTGCCGTTTTTCCACGTTTTTGTGAATTTTCAGTTTATAGGTATTAATTCATTATATATACGATAAAAAAGATGCAAACACATAATTGATTAGATAATAACCTTAAATACTTTTCAAAATATCCCAAACATCCCAAATTCGACCCTTCAGCCATATTTTGGAGCCAAATTCTGGCTCTCTGCACGTATTCGCAGTTTGAAATTACGATTTTTATATATATATATATATTTTTTTTTTGAGATATATATACAAGAGTTGTTACATTCTATTACAGCCACTAGTACGTGTAGCGTTTCGTGCAGGTTCCTGGAATACGATCCCCCGCCGCGAAGAATCGTTTTTTCATCCAAGTACACATTTTACTGTTGCGTTAAACAAAGGATACAGTTAAGGAATTGCGCCCAGTAAATCCTCCCCGGCCAGGATACGAACCAATGACATAGCGCTAGCGGAACGCCAGGCGAGTGTCTTACCACTACACCACGGAGACTGTAAATCCAAAATCCATATACAAAAAATATGCTAATTACTGAGAGCGGCGATGGATCACATTTTGCCCAAACCCTCCCTGCAGTTTTCAAAATATCCCAAACATCTCAAATTCGACCCTTAGGAGTTATTTTTGAGCCAAATTCTGGCTCTCTGCACGTATTCGCAGTTTGAAATTACGAATTTTTATACTGAAAATATGCAAATTACTGAAAGCAGCGAAGGGTCATATTTTGCCCAGACCCTCCTTGAAGTTTTCAAAATATCCCCAACATCCCAAATTCGACCCTTGAGCCATATTTTTGAGCCAAATTCTGGCTCTCTGCATATATTCGCAGGTTGAAATTACGACATTTTATATCAAAAATATGCAAATTACTGAGAGCAGCGATGGGTCATATTTTGCCCCCCCCCCCCCTGCAGTTTTCAAAATATTCCAAACATCCCCAATTCGACGCTTGAGACATATTTTGGAGCCAAAATCGGGTTCTCTGCACGTACTTGCAGTTTGAAATATTTTCATTTTATACCGACAATATCCAATTACTGAGAGCGGCAATAGGTTACATTTTGCCAAAACCCCCCTGCAGTTTCAAAATATCCCAAACTTCCCAAATTCGACCCTTAAGCTATATTTTGGAGCCAAATTCTGGCTGTCTGCACGTATTCGCAGTTTGAAATTACGACTTTTTATTCCGAAAAAATGCCATTTACTGAGAGCGACGATGGATCACATTTTGCCCAAACCCTCCCTGCACTTTTCAAAATATCCAAATTACTGAGAGCGGCTGATTACTGAGGCTTATGAGAGTGATGCAGAGGCTGAAGAGTGTGTTGCAGAGGCTTAAGAGAGGGATGCAGAGGCTCAAGAGAGTGATGCAGAGAAACGTTGCATCAGCATCAGCATCAGTGATGCTGATGGAACGTTGACTTTCGACGAGTTACATTCGATAATCAATTACTTATGTCGTAGTGGTTACGATTGTAGTGATGATTGTAGTGGTTACGATTGTAGTGATGGAGAAGATGAAGTTTGCTTGAGTGGAGACGAAACTGATGAAACGTTGACTTTCGACGAGTTACATTGGATATTCAATTACTTATGAAGTAGCAGTTACGATACCGATTGTAGTGATGGAGAAGATGAAGTTTGATTGTGTTGGGACGAAACTGATGAAACGTTGACTTTCAAGGACTTATAACTCTCTGATAGGACACTCTCCATCAATCCTGCACACATACGCAACTCACAATTATAACATGAAACAGTGCAAAACACTTAGCACTGTTACAATCTCTTCCCCTCCAAACTCTCCCATTTAACCTCATGATCGCTGTCATCTTCTCCAACACTGCCACCAAAGCTACCTTCTCCAACACCCGGGGTCAAATCCTATCACCAATTCCAAGTTTACTACATTACCAGATGTTAGATATTGCATTATAATAATGGCCGGCGGAACTGCATATACATATATATATATATATATATATATATATATATATATATATATATATATATATATATATATATATATATATATATATATAAATATATATATATATATATATATATATATATATCTTATATAGGTTTTACAAGAGTTACTAGCAAAACACCAACTTTAGTATCCACAAAATGAACGTATCCGTAATGATGAAAATGTTCTTGATGTTTCTCGTGTTCACTTCTGGAATTTTTTTAATTTCTTCATTTGAAAATTATGTTTATGACGAGGGAAAAAGATTTGGACCTGTCATTTTATCATTCGTATTGGAAACAACATTGTCATATGTCTTCTCTTGGATCTAAATAATACGAAACCTCGCTCAATGATTTGAAGTTAAAATCCTCAAATATGGTAAAATAGTGAATTTTCACGTTAATCATGTAGTTTGATATTACGTAAATATATTTATTTTTACCAATATTTCGATACTAATTCATGTAGTTTCACGGTATGTGATTTGGCCTTCAATTCTCAGAATTTCGCATAATATATCATTTTAAGCAAGTTTTCTTGCATTTTGTTTCGTACGAAAAATCATCGAACTTAGCAATATTTTGACGTTTATCATCCCCTTTTCCTCTATGTAATTTAAACAAAATATCATCGAATTAGGAAATATTTTGCCGTTTTTCCAGGTTTTTGTGAATTTTCATTTTATAGGTATTAATTCATTATATATACGATAAAAATGATACAAACACATAATTGATTATATAATAACCTTAAATACTTCATTTTCAATCAACTATTTCTTTCTCGTTAAAATTCTGAATAATATATTGAAAAGGGGAGAAGTTCGGTTTTTATTGCATATATCGACGTTTCAGCCGGATTAGAGCGGTTTTACGTGTACATCTTCCATCGGTAATATAAACGGAAAATCAAGAACATTTTAGTTAATTCTAATGAAAACACATTGTTTTTTATCATTCGTATTGGAAACAACATTGTCATATGTCTTTTCTTGGATCCAAATAATACGAAACCTCGCTCTATGATTTGAAGTTAAAATCCTCAAATATGGTAAAATAGTGACTTTTTCACGTTAATCATGTAGTTTGATATTACGTAAATATATTCATTTTTACCAATATTTCGATCCTATTTCATGTAGTATCACGATATGTGATTTGGCCTTCATATCTCAGAATGTCGCATAATATTGCATTTTAAGCAAGTTTTCTTGCATTTTGTTTCGTACGAAAAATCATTGAATTTAGCAATATTTTGACGTTTATCATCCCCTTTTCCTTTATGTGATTTAAACAAAACATCCTAGAATTAGGCAATATTTAGCGGTTTTTCACATTTTTGTGAATTTTCAGTTATTTGTTATTAATTCATTAAATATTCGATAAAAATGATGCAAACACATAATTGATTAGATAATAACCTTAAATACTTCATTTTCAATCATCTATTTGTTTCTCGTTAAAATACTGAGTAAGATATTGAAAAGGGGAGAAGTTCTGTTTTTATTTCATATATCGACGTTTCAGCCGGAATAGAGCGGTTTTACGTGTACATTTCCATCGGTAATATAAACGGAAAATCAATAACATTTTAGTTAATTCATATGGAAACACATTGTTTTTTATCATCCGTATTGGAAACACATTGTTTTTTATCATTCGTATTGGAAACAACATTGTCATATGTCTTTTCTTGGATCTAAATAATACGAAACCTCGCTCTATGATTTGAAGGTAAAATCCTCAAATATGGTAAAATAGTGACTTTTTCACGTTAATCATGTAGTTTGATATTACGTTAATATATTCGTTTTTACCAATACTTCGATACTATTTCATGTAGTATCACGATATGTGATTTGGCGTTCAAATCTCAGAATTTCGCATAATATATCATTTTAAGCAAGTTTTCTTGCATTTTGTTTCGTACGAAAAATCATCGAACTTAGCAATATTTTGACGTTTATCATCCCCTTTTCCTCTATGTAATTTAAACAAAATATCATCGAATTAGGAAATATTTTGCCGTTTTTCCAGGTTTTTGTGAATTTTCATTTTATAGGTATTAATTCATTATATATACGATAAAAATGATACAAACACATAATTGATTATATAATAACCTTAAATACTTCATTTTCAATCAACTATTTCTTTCTCGTTAAAATTCTGAATAATATATTGAAAAGGGGAGAAGTTCGGTTTTTATTGCATATATCGACGTTTCAGCCGGATTAGAGCGGTTTTACGTGTACATCTTCCATCGGTAATATAAACGGAAAATCAAGAACATTTTAGTTAATTCTAATGAAAACACATTGTTTTTTATCATTCGTATTGGAAACAACATTGTCATATGTCTTTTCTTGGATCCAAATAATACGAAACCTCGCTCTATGATTTGAAGTTAAAATCCTCAAATATGGTAAAATAGTGACTTTTTCACGTTAATCATGTAGTTTGATATTACGTAAATATATTCATTTTTACCAATATTTCGATCCTATTTCATGTAGTATCACGATATGTGATTTGGCCTTCATATCTCAGAATGTCGCATAATATTGCATTTTAAGCAAGTTTTCTTGCATTTTGTTTCGTACGAAAAATCATTGAATTTAGCAATATTTTGACGTTTATCATCCCCTTTTCCTTTATGTGATTTAAACAAAACATCCTAGAATTAGGCAATATTTAGCGGTTTTTCACATTTTTGTGAATTTTCAGTTATTTGTTATTAATTCATTAAATATTCGATAAAAATGATGCAAACACATAATTGATTAGATAATAACCTTAAATACTTCATTTTCAATCATCTATTTGTTTCTCGTTAAAATACTGAGTAAGATATTGAAAAGGGGAGAAGTTCTGTTTTTATTTCATATATCGACGTTTCAGCCGGAATAGAGCGGTTTTACGTGTACATTTCCATCGGTAATATAAACGGAAAATCAATAACATTTTAGTTAATTCATATGGAAACACATTGTTTTTTATCATCCGTATTGGAAACACATTGTTTTTTATCATTCGTATTGGAAACAACATTGTCATATGTCTTTTCTTGGATCTAAATAATACGAAACCTCGCTCTATGATTTGAAGGTAAAATCCTCAAATATGGTAAAATAGTGACTTTTTCACGTTAATCATGTAGTTTGATATTACGTTAATATATTCATTTTTACCAATACTTCAATACTATTTCATGTAGTATCAAGATATGTGATTTGGCGTGCAAATCTCAGAATTTCGCATAATATATCATTTTAAGCAAGTTTTCTTGCATTTTGTTTCGTACGAAAAATCATCGAACTTAGCAATATTTTGACGTTTATCATCCCCTTTTCCTCTATGTAATTTAAACAAAATATCATCGAATTAGGAAATATTTTGCCGTTTTTCCACGTTTTTGTGAATTTTCATTTTATAGGTATTAATTCATTATATATACGATAAAAATGATACAAACACATAATTGATTATATAATAACCTTAAATACTTCATTTTCAATCAACTATTTCTTTCTCGTTTAAATACTGAGTAAGATATTGAAAAGGGGAGGAGTTCTGTTTTTATTGCATATTTCGACGTTCCAGCCGGAATAGAGATGTTTTCGTGTACATCTTCCATCGGTAATATAAACGGAAAATCAGGAATATTTTAGTTAATTCTAATGAAAACACGTTGTTTTTATCATTTGTATTGGAAACAACATTGTCATATGTCTTTTCTTGGATCTAAATAATACGAAACATCGCTCTATTTTTTGAAGTTAAAATCCTCAAATATGGTAAAATAGTTTCTTTTTTCACGTTAATCATGTAGTTTGATATTACGTATATATATTAATTTTTATCAATATTTCGATACTATTTCATGTAGTATCACGATATGTGATTTGGCCTTCAAATCTCAGAATTTCGCATAATATTGCATTTTAAGCAAGTTTTCTTGCATTTTGTTTCGTACGAATATTCCTGGAATCAATATTTTGACGTGTATCATCCCCTTTTCCTCTATGTGATTTAAACAAAATATCATCGAATTAGGCAATATTTTGCCGTTTTTCCACGTTTTTGTGAATTTTCAGTTTATAGGTATTAATTCAATATATATACGATAAAAATGATGCAAACACATAATTGATTATATAATAACCTTAAATACTTCATTTTCAATCAACTATTTGTTTCTCGTTTAAATACTGAGTAAGATATTGAAAAGGGGAGGAGTTCTGTTTTTATTGCATATATCGACGTTCCAGCCGGAATAGAGATGTTTTCGTGTACATCTTCCATCGGTAATATAAACGGAAAATCAAGAACATTTTAGTTAATTCTAATGAAAACACATTGTTTTTTATCATTTGCATTGGAAACAACATTGTCATATGTCATTTCTTGGATCTAAATAATACGAAACCTCGCTCTATGATTTGAAGTTAAAATCCTCAAATATGATTAAATAGTTAATTTTTTCACGTTTTTCATGTAGTTTGATATTACGTAAATATATTCATTTTTACCAATATTTCGATACTATTTCATGTAGTATCACGATATGTGATTTGACCTTCAAATCTCAGAATTTCGAATAATATTGCATTTTAAGCAAGTTTTCTTGCATTTTGTTTCGTACGAAAAATCATCGAATTTAGCAATATTTTGACGTTTATCATCCCCTTTTCCTTTATGTGATTTAAACAAAACATCATCGAATAAGACAATATTTTGCCGTTTTTCCACGTTTTTGTGAATTTTCAGTTTATAGGTATTAATTCATTATATATACGGTAAAAATGATGCAAACACATAATTGATTAGATAATAACCTTAAATACATCATTTTCAATCATCTATTTGTTTCTCGTTAAAATACTGAGTAAGATATTGAAAAGGGGAGAAGTTCGGTTTTTATTGCATAAATCGACGTTTCAGCCGGATTAGAGCGGTTTTACGTGTACATCTTCCATCGGTAATATAACCGGAAAATCAAGAACATTTTAGTTAATTCTAATTAAAACACATTGTTTTTTATCATTCGTATTGGAAACACATTGTTTTTTATCATTCGTATTGGAAACAACATTGTCATATGTCTTCTCTTGGATCTAAATAATACGAAACCTCGCTCAATGATTTGAAGTTAAAATCCTCAAATATGGTAAAATAGTGAATTTTCACGTTAATCATGTAGTTTGATATTACGTAAATATATTTATTTTTACCAATATTTCGATACTAATTCATGTAGTTTCACGGTATGTGATTTGGCCTTCAATTCTCAGAATATCGCATAATATTGCATTTTAAGCAAGTTTTCTTGCATTTTGTTTCGTACGAAAAATCATCGAATTTAGCAATATTTTGACGTTTATCGTCTACTTTTCCTTTATGTGATTTAAACAAAATATCATAGAATTAGGCAATATTTTGCCGTTTTTCCACGTTTTTGTGAATTTTCAGTTTATAGGTATTAATTCATTATATATACGATAAAAAAGATTCAAACACATAATTGATAGGATAATAACCTTAAATACTTCATTTTCAATCATCTATTTGTTTCTTGTTAAAATTCTGAATAAGATATTGAAAAGGGGAGAAGTTCGGTTTTTATTGCATATATCGACGTTTCAGCCGGATTAGAGCGGTTTTACGTGTACATCTTCCATCGGTAATTTAAACGGAAAATCAAGAACATTTTAGTAAATTCTAATGAAAACACATTGTTTTTTTATCATTTGTATTGGAAACAACATTGTCATATGTCTTTTCTTGGATCTAAATAATACGAAACCTCGCTCTATGATTTGAAGTTAAAATCCTCAAATATGGTTATATAGTGACTTTTTTCACGTTTTTCATGTAGTTTGATATTACGTAAATATATTCATTTTTACCAATATTTCGATACTATTTCATGTAGTATCACGATATGTGATTTGGCGTTCAAATCTCAGAATTTCGCATAATATTGCATTTTAAGCAAGTTTTCTTGCATTTTGTTTCGTACGAAAAATCATCGAATTTAGCAATATTTTGACGTTTATCATCCCCTTTTCCTCTATGTGATTTAAACAAAACATCATCGAATAAGGCAATATTTTCCCGTTTTTCCACGTTTTTGTGAATTTTCAGTGATAGGTATTAATTCATTATATATACGGTAAAAATTATGCAAACACATAATTGATTAGATAATAACCTTAAATACATCATTTTCAATCATCTATTTGTTTCTCGTTAAAATACTGAGTAAGATATTGAAAAGGGGAGAAGTTCGGTTTTTATTGCATATATCGACGTTTCAGCCGGATTAGAGCGGTTTTACGTGTACATCTTCCATCGGTAATATAAACGGAAAATCAAGAACATTTTACTTAATTCTAATGAAAACACATTGTTTTTATCATTCGTATTGGAAACACATTGTTTTTTATCATTCATATTGGAAACAACATTGTCATATGCCTTTTATTGGATCTAAATAATACGATACCTCGCTCAATGATTTGAAGTTAAAATCCTCATATATGGAAAAATAGTGAATTTTCACGTTAATCATGTAGTTTTATATTACGTAAATATATTCATTTTTACCAATATTTCGATACTATTTCATGTTGTATCACGATATGTGATTTGACCTTCAAATCTCAGAATTTCGCATAATATTGCATTTTAAGCAAGTTTTCTTGCATTTTGTTTCGTACGAAAAATCACCGAATTTAGCAATATTTTGACGTTTATCATCCCCTTTTCCTTCATGTGATTTAAACAAAACATCATCGAATAAGGCAATATTTTGCCGTTTTTCCACGTTTTTGTGAATTTTCAGTTTATAGGTATTAATTCATTATATATACGATAAAAAAGATGCAAACACATAATTGATTAGATAATAACCTTAAATACTTAATTTTCAATCATCTATTTGTTTCTTGTTAAAATTCTGAATAAGATATTGAAAAGGGGAGACATTCGGTTTTTATACTTCGATACTATTTCATGTAGTATCACGATATGTGATTTGGCGTTCAAATCTCAGAATTTCGCATAATATTGCATTTTAAGCAAGTTTTCTTGCATTTTGTTTCGTACGAAAAATCATCGAATTTAGCAATATTTTGACGTTTATCATCCCCTTTTCCTTTATGTGATTTAAACAAAACATCATCGAATAAGACAATATTTTTACGTGTACATCTTCCATCCTTAATATAAACGGAAAATCAAGAACATTTTAGTTAATTCTAATGAAAACACATTGTTTTTTATCATTCGTATTGGAAACACATTGTTTTTTATCATTCGTATTGGAAACAACATTGTCATATGTCTTTTCTTGGATCTAAATAATACGAAACCTCGCTCTATGATTTGAAGTTAAAATCCTCAAATATGGTAAAATAGTGACTTTTTCACGTTAATCATATAGTTTGATATTACGTTAATATATTCATTTTCACCAATACTTCGATACTATTTCATGTAGTATCACGATATGTGATTTGGCGTTCAAATCTCAGAATTTCGCATAATATATCATTTTAAGCAAGTTTTCTTGCATTTTGTTTCGTACGAAAAATCATCGAATTTAGCAATATTTTGACGTTTATCATCCCCTTTTCCTCTATGTGATTTTAACAAAATATCATCGAATTAGGCAATATTTTCCCCTTTTTCCACGTTTTTGTGAATTTTCAGTCTATGGGTATTAATTCATTATATATACGATAAAAATGATGCAAACACATAATTGATTAGATAATAACCTTAAATACTTCATTTTCAATCATCTATTTGTTTCTCTTTAAAATACTGAGTAAGATATTGAAAAGGGGAGAAGTTCTGTTTTTATTGCATATATCGACGTTTCAGCCGGAATAGAGCGGTTTTAAGTGTACATCTTCCATCGGTAATATAAAAGGAAATTCAAGAACATTTTAGTTAATTCTAATGAAAACTCATTGTTTTTTATCATTTGTATTGGAAACAACATTGTCATATGTCTTTTCTTGGATCTAAATAATACGAAACCTCGCTCTATGATTTGAAGTTAAAATCCTCAAATACGGTTAAATAATTACTTTTTTCACGTTTTGCATGTAGTTTGATATTACGTAAATATATTCATTTTTACCAATATTTCGATACTATTTCATGTAGTATCACGATATGTGATTTGGCCTTCAAATTTCAGAATTTCGCATAATATTGCATTTTAAGCAAGTTTTCTTGCATTTTGTTTCGTACGAAAACTCATAGAATTTAGCAATATTTTGACGTTTAACATATCCTTTCCCTTTATGTGATTTAAACAAAATATCATCGAATTAGGCAATATTTTGCCGTTTTTCCACGTTTTTGTGAATTTTCAGTTTATTGTTATTAATTCATTATTCGGGTCCAATGATCTCATCCTCCAATTGATTATCGAATGTAACTCGTCGAAAGTCAACGTTTCATCAATTTCTTCCCCACTCGAACAATCTTCTGTTTCGTCTGCACTCAAGCAAACTTCATCTCCATCACTACAATCGGTATCGTAACCTCTACGACATAAGTAATTGATTATCGAATGTAACTCGTCGAAAGTCAACGTTTCGTCCCCACTTGAACAAGCTTCCGTTTCATCCCCACTTGAACAAGCTTCGGTTTCATCCCCACTTGAACAAGCTTCGGTTTCATCCCCACTTGAACAAGCTTCGGTTTCATCCCCACTTGAACAAGCTTCAGTTTCTTCCCCACTCGAGGAATCTCTTACCTTCACATTGCATTCATCATCTAGCGGGTGGTGAGGAAGCCAACGGCTGATGATCAAGAAACCTGCCACAGCTCCGCCCATTATCAACAACGCACGAATTTTTAAGAATCTTTCAGTCATCTTCACCGCCATCTTACCATCTTCACTTACGACAGAGCCTACGACGGGTCCATTAACGGGTCCAATGATGGAGCCAATGATGGGTTCATTAACGAGTCCAATGATGGAGCCAATGATGGGTCCATTAACAGGTCCAATGACGGAGCCAATGATGGGTCCATTAACGCGACCAATGATGGAGCCAATGACGGGTCCATTAACGAGTCCAATGATGGAGCCAATGATGGGTCCATTTACGGGTCCAACGATTGAGCCAATGACGGGTCAAACGATTGAGCCAATGACAGGTCCAAATCTTTTTCCCTCGTCATAAACATGATTTTCAAATGAAGAAAATAAAAAAAATCCAGAAGTGACCGCGAGAAACATCAAGAACATTTTCATCATTACGGATACTTTCATTTTGTGGATACTAAAGTTGGTGTTTTGTTAGTAACTCTAGTAATACCTATATAAGATACATATATATATATTGAGTTCCGCCGGCCATTATTATAAGGCAATATCTTACATCTGGTAATATAGTAAACTTGGAATTGGTGATAGGATTTGACCCCGGGTGTTGGAGAAGGTAGCTTTGGTGGCAGTGTTGGAGAAGGTGACAGCGATCATGAGGTGAACTTGGAGAGTTTGGAAGGGGAGAGATTGTAACAGTGCTAAGTGTTTTGCACTGTTTCATGTTATAATTGTGAGTTGCGTATGTGTGCGGGATTGATGGAGAGTGTCCTATCAGAGAGTTATAAGTCCTTGAAAGTCAACGATTCATCAGTTTCGTCCCCTCCCAATCAAACTTCATCTTCTCCATCACTACAATCGGTATCGTAACTACTACGGCATAAGTAATTGAATATCCAATGTAACTCGTCGAAAGTCAACGTTTCATCAGTTTCGTCTCCACTCAAGCAAACTTCATCTTCTCCATCACTACAATCGTAACCACTACAGTCATCACTACAATCGTAACCACTACGACATAAGTAATTGATTATCGAATGTAACTCGTCGAAAGTCAACGTTTCATCAGCTTCCTCCCCATTCGAACAAGCTTCCGTTTCGTCTCCACTCAGGCAAACTTCAACTTCTCCATCACTACAATCGGTATCGTAACCACTCCAATCATCACTACAATCGTAACCACTACGGCATAAGTAATTGATTATCGAATGTAACTCGTCGAAAGTCAACGTTTCATCAATTTCTTCCCCACTCGAACAAGCTTCCGTTTCGTCTGCACTCAAGCAAACTTCATCTCCATCACTACAATCGGTATCGTAACCTCTACGACATAAGTAATTGATTATCGAATGTAACTCGTCGAAAGTCAACGTTTCGTCCCCACTTGAACAAGCTTCCGTTTCATCCCCACTTGAACAAGCTTCCGTTTCATCCCCACTTGAACAAGCTTCCGTTTCATCCCCACTTGAACAAGCTTCGGTTTCATCCCCACTAGAACAAGCTTCGGTTTCATCCCCACTTGAACAAGCTTCAGTTTCATCCCCACTTGAACAAGCTTCGGTTTCATCCCCACTTGAACAAGCTTCGGTTTCATCTCCACTTGAACAAGCTTCGGTTTCATCCCCACTTGAACAAGCTTCGGTTTCATCCCCACCTGAACAAGATTCAGTTTCTTCCCCACTCGAGGAATCTCTTACCTTCACATTGCATTCATCATCTAGTGGGTGGTGAGGAAGCCAACGGCTGATAATCAAGAAACCTGCCACAGCTCCGCCCATTATCAACAACGCACGATTTTTTAAGAATCTTTCAGTCATCTTCTCCGCCATCTTACCATCTTCACTAACGACAGAGCCAACGACGGGTCCATTAACAGGTCCAATGATGGAGCCAATGATGGGTTCATTAACAAGTCCAATGATGGAGCTAATGATGGGTCCATTATCGGGTCCAATGACGGAGCCAATGATGGGTCCATTAACGGGTCCAATGATGGAGCCAATGACGGGTCCATTAACGGGTCCAATGATGGAGCCAATGATGGGTCCATTTACGGGTCCAACGATTGAGCCAATGACGGGTCCATTTACGGGTCCGACGATTGAGCCAATGACAGGTCCAAATCTTTTTCCCTCGTCATAAACATGATTTTTTAAATGAAGAAAATAAAAAAATTCCAGAAGTGTCTGCGAGAAACATCAAGAACATTTTCATCATTACGGATACGTTCATTTTGTGGATACTAAAGTTGGTGTTTTGCTAGTAACTCTAGTAATACCTATATAAGATATATATATATTTATATATATATATATATATATATATATATATATATATATATATATATATATATATATATATATATACATATACATATATATATATATATATATATATATATATATATATATATATATATATATATATATATATATATATATATATATATATATATATATATATATATATATATATATATATATGTCGTACCTAGTACCTAGAACTCACTTTTTGGCCTACTATTCAAGGCCCGATTTGCCTAATAAGCCAAGTTTTCCTGAATTAATATATTTTCTCTATTTTTTTTCTTATGAAATGATAAATCGACCCATTTCATTATGTATGAGGTAAATTTTTTTTTATTGGAGTTAAAATTAACGTAGATATATGACCGAACCTAACGAACCCTACCTAACCTAACCTAACCTATCTTTATAGGTTAGGTTTGGTTAGGTAGCCGAAAAAGTTAGGTTAGGTTAGGTTAGGTAGGTTAGGTAGTCGAAAAACAATTAATTCATGAAAACTTGGCTTATTAGGCAAATCGGGCCTTGCATAGTAGGCTGAGAAGTGCGTTCTGGCTACTAGGTACGACATATATATATATATATATATATATATATATATATATATATATATATATATATATATATATATATATATATATATATATATATATATATATATTAAGTTCCGCCGGCCGTTATTATAATGCAATATCTAACATCTGGTAATATAGTAAACTTGGAATTGGTGATAGGATTTGACCCCGGGTGTTGGAGAAGGTAGCTTTGGTGGCAGTGTTGGAGAAGGTGACAGCGATCATGAGGTTAAATGGGAGAGTTTGGAGGGGGAGAGATTGTAACAGTGCTAAGTGTTTTGCACTGTTTCATGTTATAATTGTGAGTTGCGTATGTGTGCGGGATTGATGGAGAGTGTCCTATCAGAGAGTTATAAGTCCTTAAAAGTCAACGTTTCATCAGTTTCGTCCCCACCCAATCAAACTTCATCTTCTCCATCACTACAATCGGTATCGTAACTACTACGGCATAAGTAATTGAATATCCAATGTAACTCGTCGAAAGTAAACGTTTCATCAGTTTCTTCCCCACTCGAACAAGCTTCCGTTTCGTCTGCACTGAAGCAAACTTCATCTCCATCACTACAATCGGTATCGTAACCTCTACGACATAAGTAATTGATTATCGAATGTAACTCGTCGAAAGTCAACGTTTCGTCCCCACTTGAACAAGCTTCCGTTTCATCCCCACTTGAACAAGCTTCCGTTTCATCCCCACTTGAACAATCTTCAGTTTCATCCCCACTTGAACAAGCTTCGGTTTCATCCCCACTAGAACAAGCTTCGGTTTCATCCCCACTTGAACAAGCTTCAGTTTCATCCCCACTTGAACAAGCTTCGGTTTCATCCCCACTTGAACAAGCTTCGGTTTCATCCCCAGTTGAACAAGCTTCAGTTTCATCCCCACTTGAACAAGCTTCGGTTTCATCCCCACTTGAACAAGCTTCGGTTTCCTCCCCTACTTTAACAAGCTTCGGTTTCATCCCCACTTGAACAAGCTTCGGTTTCATCCCCACTTGAACAAGCTTCAGTTTCTTCCCCACTCGAGGAATCTCTTACCTTCACATTGCATTCATCATCTAGCGGGTGGTGAGGAAGCCAACGGCTGATGATCAAGAAACCTGCTACAGCTCCGCCCATTATCAACAACGCACGAATTTTCAAGAATCTTTCAGTCATCTTCACCGCCATCCTACCATCTTCACTAACGACAGAGCCAACGACGGGTCCATTAACGGGTCCAATGATGGAGCCAATGATGGGTTCATTAACGGTTCCAATGATGGGTCCATTAACGGGTCCAATGGCGGAGCCAATGATGGGTCCATTAACGGGTCCAATGATGGAGCCAATGACGGGTCCATTAACGGCTCCAATGATGGAGCCAATGATGGGTCCATTTACGGGTCCAACGATTGAGCCAATGACGGGTCCATTTACGGGTCCAACGATTGAGCCAATGACAGGTCCAAATCTTTTTCCCTCGTCATAAACATGATTTTCAAATGAAGAAAATAAAAAAATTCCAGAAGTGACCACGAGAAACATCAAGAACATTTTCATCATTACGGATACGTTCATTTTGTGTATACTAAAGTTGGTGTTTTGCTAGTAACTCTTGTAATACCTATATAAGATATATATGTATATATATATATATATATATATATATATATATATATATATATATATATATATATATATATATATATATATATATATATATATATATACATATATATATATATATATATATATATATATATATATATATATATATATATATATATATATATATATATATATATATATATATATATATATATATATATATATATATATAACCAGTTCCGCCGGCCAGTATTATAATGGAATATCTAACATCTGGTAATATAGTAAACTTGGAATTGGTGATAGGATTTGACCCCGGGTGTTGGAGAAGGTAGCTTTGGTGGCAGTGTTGGAGAAGGTGACAGCGATCATGAGGTTAAATGGGAGAGTTTGGAGGGGGAGAGATTGTAACAGTGCTAAGTGTTTTGCACTGTTTCATGTTATAATTGTGAGTTGCGTATGTGTGCGGGATTGATGGAGAGTGTCCTATCAGAGAGTTATAAGTCCTTAAAAGTCAACGTTTCATCAGTTTCGTCCCCACCCAATCAAACTTCATCTTCTCCATCACTACAATCGGTATCGTAACTACTACGGCATAAGTAATTGAATATCCAATGTAACTCGTCGAAAGTCAACGTTTCATCAGTTTCGTCTCCACTCAAGCAAACTTCATCTTCTCCATCACTACAATCGTAACCACTACAGTCATCACTACAATCGTAACCACTACGACATAAGTAATTGATTATCGAATGTAACTCGTCGAAAGTCAACGTTTCATCAGTTTCTTCCCCATTCGGACAAGCTTCCGTTTCGTCTCCACTCAGGCAAACTTCATCTTCTCCATCACTACAATCGGTATCGTAACCACTCCAATCATCACTACAATCGGAACCACTACGGCATAAGTAATTGATTATCGAATGTAACTCGTCGAAAGTCAACGTTTCATCAATTTCTTCACCACTCGAACAAGCTTCCGTTTCGTCTGCACTCAAGCAAAGTTCATCTCCATCACTACAATCGGTATCGTAACCTGTACGACATAAGTAATTGATTATCGAATATAACTCGTCGAAAGTCAACGTTTCGTCCCCACTTGAACAAGCTTCCGTTTCATCCCCACTTGAACAAGCTTCCGTTTCATCCCCACTTGAACAAGCTTCCGTTTCATCCCCACTTGAACAATCTTCGGTTTCATCCCCACTAGAACAAGCTTCGGTTTCATCCCCACTTGAACAAGCTTCAGTTTCATCCCCACTTGAACAAGCTTCGGTTTCATCCACACTTGAACAAGCTTCGGTTTCCTCCCCACTTGAACAAGCTTCGGTTTCATCCCCACTTGAACAAGCTTCGGTTTCATCCCCACTTGAACAAGCTTCAGTTTCTTCCCCACTCGAGGAATCTCTTACCTTCACATTGCATTCATCATCTAGCGGGTGGTGAGGAAGCCAACAGCTGATGATCAAGAAACCTGCAACAGCTCCGCCCATTATCAACAACGCACGATTTTTTAAGAATCTTTCAGTCATCTTCTCCGCCATCTTACCATCTTCACTAACGACAGAGCCAACGACGGGTCCATTAACAGGTCCAATGAAGGAGCCAATGATGGGTTCATTAACAAGTCCAATGATGGAGCTAATGATGGGTCCATTATCGGGTCCAATGACGGAGCCAATGATGGGTCCATTAACGGGTCCAATGATGGAGCCAATGACGGGTCCATTAACGGGTCCAATGATGGAGCCAATGATGGGTCCATTTACGGGTCCAACGATTGAGCCAATGACGGGTCCATTTACGGGTCCGACGATTGAGCCAATGACAGGTCCAAATCTTTTTCCCTCGTCATAAACATGATTTTTTAAATGAAGAAAATAAAAAAATTCCAGAAGTGTCTGCGAGAAACATCAAGAACATTTTCATCATTACGGATACGTTCATTTTGTGGATACTAAAGTTGGTGTTTTGCTGGTAACTCTAGTAATACCTATATAAGATATATATATATTTATATATATATATATATATATATATATATATATATATATATATATATATATATATATATATATATATATATATATATATATATATATATATATATATATATATATATATATATATATATGTCGTACCTAGTAGCTAGAACTCACTTTTTGGCCTACTATTCAAGGCCCGATTTGCCTAATAAGCCAAGTTTTCCTGAATTAATATATTTTCTCTATTTTTTTTCTTATGAAATGATAAATCGACCCATTTCATTATGTATGAGGTAAATTTTTTTTTATTGGAGTTAAAATTAACGTAGATATATGACCGAACCTAACGAACCCTACCTAACCTAACCTAACCTATCTTTATAGGTTAGGTTTGGTTAGGTAGCCGAAAAAGTTAGGTTAGGTTAGGTTAGGTAGGTTAGGTAGTCGAAAAACAATTAATTCATGAAAACTTGGCTTATTAGGCAAATCGGGCCTTGCATAGTAGGCTGAGAAGTGCGTTCTGGCTACTAGGTAAGACATATATATATATATATATATATATATATATATATATATATATATATATATATATATATATATATATATATATATATATATATATATATATATATATATATATATATATATATATATATATATATATATATATTAAGTTCCGCCGGCCGTTATTATAATGCAATATCTAACATCTGGTAATATAGTAAACTTGGAATTGGTGATAGGATTTGACCCCGGGTGTTGGAGAAGGTAGCTTTGGTGGCAGTGTTGGAGAAGGTGACAGCGATCATGAGGTTAAATGGGAGAGTTTGGAGGGGGAGAGATTGTAACAGTGCTAAGTGTTTTGCACTGTTTCATGTTATAATTGTGAGTTGCGTATGTGTGCGGGATTGATGGAGAGTGTCCTATCAGAGAGTTATAAGTCCTTAAAAGTCAACGTTTCATCAGTTTCGTCCCCACCCAATCAAACTTCATCTTCTCCATCACTACAATCGGTATCGTAACTACTACGGCATAAGTAATTGAATATCCAATGTAACTCGTCGAAAGTAAACGTTTCATCAGTTTCTTCCCCACTCGAACAAGCTTCCGTTTCGTCTGCACTGAAGCAAACTTCATCTCCATCACTACAATCGGTATCGTAACCTCTACGACATAAGTAATTGATTATCGAATGTAACTCGTCGAAAGTCAACGTTTCGTCCCCACTTGAACAAGCTTCCGTTTCATCCCCACTTGAACAAGCTTCCGTTTCATCCCCACTTGAACAATCTTCAGTTTCATCCCCACTTGAACAAGCTTCGGTTTCATCCCCACTAGAACAAGCTTCGGTTTCATCCCCACTTGAACAAGCTTCAGTTTCATCCCCACTTGAACAAGCTTCGGTTTCATCCCCACTTGAACAAGCTTCGTTTTCATCCCCAGTTGAACAAGCTTCAGTTTCATCCCCACTTGAACAAGCTTCAGTTTCATCCCCACTTGAACAAGCTTCGGTTTCCTCCCCACTTTAACAAGCTTCGGTTTCATCCCCACTTGAACAAGCTTCGGTTTCATCCCCACTTGAACAAGCTTCAGTTTCTTCCCCACTCGAGGAATCTCTTACCTTCACATTGCATTCATCATCTAGCGGGTGGTGAGGAAGCCAACGGCTGATGATCAAGAAACCTGCTACAGCTCCGCCCATTATCAACAACGCACGAATTTTCAAGAATCTTTCAGTCATCTTCACCGCCATCCTACCATCTTCACTAACGACAGAGCCAACGACGGGTCCATTAACGGGTCCAATGATGGAGCCAATGATGGGTTCATTAACGGTTACAATGATGGGTCCATTAACGGGTCCAATGGCGGAGCCAATGATGGGTCCATTAACGGGTCCAATGATGGAGCCAATGACGGGTCCATTAACGGCTCCAATGATGGAGCCAATGATGGGTCCATTTACGGGTCCAACGATTGAGCCAATGACGGGTCCATTTACGGGTCCAACGATTGAGCCAATGACAGGTCCAAATCGTTTTCCCTCGTCATAAACATGATTTTCAAATGAAGAAAATAAAAAAATTCCAGAAGTGACCACGAGAAACATCAAGAACATTTTCATCATTACGGATACGTTCATTTTGTGTATACTAAAGTTGGTGTTTTGCTAGTAACTCTTGTAATACCTATATAAGATATATATGTATATATATATATATATATATATATATATATATATATATATATATATATATATATATATATATATATATATATATATATATATATATATATACATATATATATATATATATATATATATATATATATATATATATATATATATATATATATATATATATATATATATATATATATATATATATATATATATATATATATATATATATATATATATATATATATATATATATATATATATATATATATATATAACCAGTTCCGCCGGCCAGTATTATAATGGAATATCTAACATCTGGTAATATAGTAAACTTGGAATTGGTGATAGGATTTGACCCCGGGTGTTGGAGAAGGTAGCTTTGGTGGCAGTGTTGGAGAAGGTGACAGCGATCATGAGGTTAAATGGGAGAGTTTGGAGGGGGAGAGATTGTAACAGTGCTAAGTGTTTTGCACTGTTTCATGTTATAATTGTGAGTTGCGTATGTGTGCGGGATTGATGGAGAGTGTCCTATCAGAGAGTTATAAGTCCTTAAAAGTCAACGTTTCATCAGTTTCGTCCCCACCCAATCAAACTTCATCTTCTCCATCACTACAATCGGTATCGTAACTACTACGGCATAAGTAATTGAATATCCAATGTAACTCGTCGAAAGTCAACGTTTCATCAGTTTCGTCTCCACTCAAGCAAACTTCATCTTCTCCATCACTACAATCGTAACCACTACAGTCATCACTACAATCGTAACCACTACGACATAAGTAATTGATTATCGAATGTAACTCGTCGAAAGTCAACGTTTCATCAAATTCTTCCCCATTCGGACAAGCTTCCGTTTCGTCTCCACTCAGGCAAACTTCATCTTCTCCATCACTACAATCGGTATCGTAACCACTCCAATCATCACTACAATCGGAACCACTACGGCATAAGTAATTGATTATCGAATGTAACTCGTCGAAAGTCAACGTTTCATCAATTTCTTCACCACTCGAACAAGCTTCCGTTTCGTCTGCACTCAAGCAAAGTTCATCTCCATCACTACAATCGGTGTCGTAACCTGTACGACATAAGTAATTGATTATCGAATATAACTCGTCGAAAGTCAACGTTTCGTCCCCACTTGAACAAGCTTCCGTTTCATCCCCACTTGAACAAGCTTCCGTTTCATCCCCACTTGAACAAGCTTCCGTTTCATCCCCACTTGAACAATCTTCGGTTTCATCCCCACTAGAACAAGCTTCGGTTTCATCCCCACTTGAACAAGCTTCAGTTTCATCCCCACTTGAACAAGCTTCGGTTTCATCCACACTTGAACAAGCTTCGGTTTCCTCCCCACTTGAACAAGCTTCGGTTTCATCCCCACTTGAACAAGCTTCGGTTTCATCCCCACTTGAACAAGCTTCAGTTTCTTCCCCACTCGAGGAATCTCTTACCTTCACATTGCATTCATCATCTAGCGGGTGGTGAGGAAGCCAACAGCTGATGATCAAGAAACCTGCCACAGCTCCGCCCATTATCAACAACGCACGAATTTTTAAGAATCTTTCAGTCATCTTCTCCGCCATCTTACCATCTTCACTAACGACAGAGCCAACGACGGGTCCATTAACGGGTCCAATGATGGAGCCAATGATGGGTTCATTAACGAGTCCAATGATGGAGCCTATGATGGGTCCATTAACGGGTCCAATGACGGAGCCAATGATGGGTCCATTAACGGGTCCAATGATGGAGCCAATGACGGGTCCATTAACGGGTCCATTGATGGAGCCAATGATGGGTCCATTTACGGGTCCAACGATTGAGCCAATGACGGGTCCATTTACGGGTCCAACGATTGAGCCAATGACAGGTCCAAATCTTTTTCCCTCGTCATAAACATGATTTTCAAATGAAGAAAATAAAAAAATTCCAGAAGTGACCGAGGCAAACATCAAGAACATTTTCATCATTACGGATACGTTCATTTTGTGGATACTAAAGTTGGTGTTTTGCTAGTAACTCGAGTAATACCTATATAAGATATATATATATATATATATATTGAGTTCCGCCGGCCATTATTATAATGCAATATCTTACATCTGGTAATATAGTAAACTTGGAATTGGTGATAGGATTTGACCCCGGGTGTTGGAGAAGGTAGCTTTGGTGGCAGTGTTGGAGAAGGTGACAGCGATCATGAGGTGAAATGGGAGAGTTTGGAGGGGGAGAGATTGTAACAGTGCGAAGTGTTTTGCACTGTTTCATGTTATAATTGTGAGTTGCGTATGTGTGCGGGATTGACGGAGAGCGTTCTATCAGAGAGTTATAACTCCTTGAAAGTCAATGTTTCATCAGTTTCGTCCCCACCCAATCAAACTTCATCTTCTCCATCACTACAATCGGTATCGTAACTACTACTTCATAAGTAATTGAATATCCAATATAACTCGTCGAAAGTCAACGTTTCATCAGTTTCGTCTCCACTCAAGCAAACTTCATCTTCTCCATCACTACAATCGTAACCACTATAATCATCACTACAATCGTAACCACTACGACATAAGTAATTGATTATCGAATGTAACGCGTCGAAAGTCAACGTTTCGTCCCCACTTGAACAAGCTTCCGTTTCATCCCCACTTGAACAAGCTTCCGTTTCATCCCCACTTGAACAATCTTCAGTTTCATCCCCACTTGAACAAGCTTCGGTTTCATCCCCACTAGAACAAGCTTCGGTTTAATCCCCACTTGAACAAGCTTCAGTTTCATCCCCACTTGAACAAGCTTCGGTTTCATCCCCACTTGAACAAGCTTCGGTTTCATCCCCAGTTGAACAAGCTTCGGTTTCATCCCCACTTGAACAAGCTTCGGTTTCATCCCCACCTGAACAAGCTTCAGTTTCTTTCCCACTCGAGGAATCTCTTACTTTCACATTGCATTCATCATCTAGTGGGTGGTGAGGAAGCGAACGGCTGATGATCAAGAAACCTTCCACAGCTCCGCCAATTATCAACAACGCACGAATTTTTAAGAATCTTTCAGTCATCTTCACCGCCTTCTTACCATCTTCACTAACGACAGAGCCAACGACGGGTCCAATGATGGAGCCAATGATGGGTTCATTAACGAGTCCAATGATGGAGCCAATGATGGGTCCATTAACGGGTCCAATGACGGAGCCAATGATGGGTCCATTAACGGGTCCAATGATGGAGCCAATGACGGGTCCATTAACGGGTCCAATGATGGAGCCAATGATGGGTCCATTTACGGGTCCAACGATTGAGCTAATGACGGGTCCATTTACGGGTCCAACGATTGAGCCAATGACAGGTCCAAATCTTTTTCCCTCGTCATAAACATGATTTTCAAATGAAGAAATTAACAAAATTCCAGAAGTGACCACGAGAAACATCAAGAACATTTTCATCATTACGGATACGTTCATTTTGTGGATACTAAAGTTGGTGTTTTGCTAGTAACTCTTGTAATACCTATATAAGATATATATATATATATATATATATATATATATATATATATATATATATATATATATATATATATATATATATATATATATATATATATATATATATATATATATATATATATATATATATATATATATATATATATATATATATATATATATATGCAGTTCCGCCGGCCATTATTATAATGCAATATCTAACATCTGGTAATATAGTAAACTTGGAATTGGTGATTGGATTTGACCCCAAGTGTTGGAGAAGGTAGCTTTGGTGGCAGTGTTGGAGAAGGTGACAGCGATCATGAAGTTAAATGGGAGAGTTTGGAGGGGGAGAGATTGTAACAGTGCTAAGTGTTTTGCACTGTTTCATGTTATAATTGTGAGTTGCGTATGTGTGCGGTATTGATGGAGAGTGTCCTATCAGAGAGTTATAAGTCCTTGAAAGTCAACGTTTCATCAGTTTCGTCCCCACCCAATCAAACTTCATCTTCTCCATCACTACAATCGGTATCGTAACTACTACGGCATAAGTAATTGAATATCCAATGTAACTCGTCGAAAGTCAACGTTTCATCAGTTTCGTCTCCACTCAAGCAAACTTCATCTTCTCCATCACTACAATCGTAACCACTACAATCGTAACCACTACGACATAAGTAATTGATTATCGAATGTAACTCGTCGAAAGTCAACGTTTCATCAGTTTCTTCCCCATTCGAACAAGCTTCCGTTTCGTCTCCACTCAGGCAAACTTCATCTTCTCCATCACTATGATCGGTATCGTAACCACTCCAATCATCACTACAATCGTAACTACTACGGCATAAGTAATTGATTATCGAATGTGTGACAATAATCTCCTTCAAGAGATTGAGCCTGCTCTTCCCTCCACAATTACGTCGATACAACTATATAAAACTACTATGGAAGAAATATCCAACAACGACAACAACATCTCCAAGGTTTGCCAGAGCGCAAAACGTATGCAGCCAGGAACACCTGCTCAGACTCAAACCGCCAAACTACCCGTCTTGATGCCGGCTCCTCTGATTGGTCGCCGGTCGGGCTGCAACTGCACTCCACCCCCCCATACTACTTGATGTCTGGGGCCGCCACGACCTCAGTCCTCAGAATGTTCCGTGCTTTCACAGTTAACACTTCTCCCTGCTAGACGTAAGCTTTAGCGTACGTATACTGAGAGAGGTGATAGCTTAAAGCCAATATTCCAGCACCTTTCATATACTTGTATATTGCACTTCTTAACGTAACTTTTCATTGTGTCATTTAATTATTCTTATTATTTTGATTGATTGATTTATTATACGAATTTGTTTGACCATTTTATTCATGTTTTATTTCTTTAACGTAATTAAAATTTCATTGTTAAAATTTACTTGTGTTTTGTGTGTCTTCTCCTTACCTTACCACAGACGAAGTTCCAGATTTTCTATTTTTTTTTAATACTATGTGACGAGGCCATACCCCTAGCTTTGAACAGCCGAACACCAACGCGTTACCGTCACATATTATATGGGGGCCTGTCCGGGAGCTTCACTCAGGTACTGGTGCCAAGTGGTAATTTATGGTAAGCGTATTTAACTTTGTTAACGTAGCTTTACTATTTTTCTTATTCAATTTCATTTTTTATAAGGTGCGGTGTATTGTGCATTACGAGAGTAACATATGGTGAAGGTGAGACAACTTTGGATTACGTGGTGACTGTAGGCCGCAGTCATACTCTTAATTGGTCATCTCTCCCTCCGTGTTATTACTCGTGTTTACCATCTTTGTCCCTTGAATATTTCTCATTTTGACAGATCATCATATTGGTACCCTGGTACTGTGGTCTGCCCCGGGTCAAGAATACCCAATCTTCTGCAATCTGACTGTAGGAGGACAAAGAGGGCCATAGTTCCTCTAGCTCGAACTTTAGTTGCTAAATTGGGACCTCAGCAGCAGTTCTCGTCACCAGTTGACACCTCGCACCCCTACACGTCAGTCAGAGATGATGATACATACAACGGTAGGGAATTAGCTTACTTTTCAGAGCACAAAAGTTCGCTAATTCTGTAAGTATCATATTAAATTCAGTAGGAAAAACTTGCTTTATGTCCTATAGAGACTTGGCAAGGTATGCCTACATCCTTGGACTACCAATTTTACTTTTGAGGCATTTAACTGTTTCATTTGTTTTCGAAACTCTGTTTCATTTGTTAGTAGGATTTTCTTGCCATTATCCTCTTAACATGAGTACCGGGTACAAGATTTCCTGCGCCCTTGATTTAATTTAATCATTTAACATCTTTTACTTAACTTTAATTGTTAAAGATCTCACAGGATAGGTATCAGTTGCCACGTTGTCCTGTTTCTGACATTCACTATTGAATATTCGTGTACCTTTATTTGCTAATTTCACCATGTTTCGTCTCCAAGCTTTCCGTGCAAATCCAGCAGGTGAAATAGGGACTTTAACTCGTGCCAAGAAGACTGAATTACAAACTCTTGCACATGAGTATCAACTAGAAGTTCCCTACCAAGCCAACAAAAATGACCTACACAACCTGTTGCTGGATTACTATTTAGAGCAAGGTAAGATAGACTCTGAAACTCATGAAACTTACTATATTGCAGAAAAAACTGATTTGGCAACGCTGAAACTCAAACTAGAGCTGGCCAAGATTGAACGTGAGCAGCAAAGAGAAGCAGCTGCCATACGAAGGGAAGAACAAGAACGTGAAACTACTTTGAGGAGAGAAGAACAAGAACGAGAAATCACCCTCAGAGAACGTGAAACTACTTTGAGGAGAGAAGAACAAGAACGCGAAGCTGCCTTGAGGAGAGAAGAACACGAACGTGAGGTCGTATTACTCCGTGAACGTGAACGAGTACAGCTTGAAACCAAACAACGCGAGTTGGAAATACAACGCGAACATGACAAGCAACAAGCGACTCTGGCTCTAGAGTGTCGTCAACGCGAAATCGCCTTGGAAACTTCACACTTCACTCAACGCCAGCAAGCTACTGCCAATCTTCCCGTCAGTTTTAATATATCACATGCAAGTAAGTTAATGCCATCCTTTGTAGAAGCAGAAGTTGATGTGTTCTTTACCACCTTTGAAACCCTTGCTAATCAACTCAGTTGGCCTGTCGACCAATGGGCCACACTTCTCAGAGTCCATCTTACAGGTAGAGCGGCAGTCACACTCAGTACTCTGGCGTCTGAGAATGACTACCAGACTCTGAAACAAGCAGTGTTAGACGCCTACCTACTTTCCACAGAAAGTTATAGAAGGAAATTCCGTGACCACCTGAAGGCAAGTACCACTACCTTCCTCGAGTTTGCTAACACGAAACGGAGGTATTTCATGAAATGGCTGGAAGCAGCACATGTCTTTACTTTACAGAACTCGTCAACCTGATGCTTGTTGAAGAATTCTTGAGACGTGTGCCGCCTCCTGTCCGCCTCTACTTAGCAGATAAAGAAGAAACCGACTACCTGAAGTGTGCTAAGTCGGCTGACACTTACAGCCTCATCCACCGGCTGACACCCGAACCATCCTCCAGTAAGAAGTCGTGGTACAGTTACGAGAAAGTGAGCCCCGATCAAGCTGGTTCACAACTGTACTGCAAGTATTGTAGACTCTATGGACATACCATAGACAAGTGTGGTAAGTCTCAATACAAGGGAACCACTGACCAACAAAAACCCAAACCAACTCCTCCTAAGTCCGGTAAGCCTGTGATGAATGTTGGTGTTAATGTTAATGATCTTTCTCTTTTCAGTAACCACCTGTTTACTGGAACTGCTCTGCCAACGGTTCAAATCCGGAGGGACGTTTCAAATTGAAGATCTTGAGGGACACAGCGGCTCTTCAATCGATCATCTTGAAGTCGGCTGTGCCCAACATCACCTACACCGGAGAAACTGTCTTCATCACTGACCTCACTGCTACCACTCCATACCCTCTCGCCAGAGTCCACCTGGATTGTCCCTACGTGAACGGGGAAGTCCAAGTCGCCGTCAGGGAAAAGCCTTTTCCCATGCCTGGAGTGCAACTTCTCCTAGGCAACGACTTGGCAGAAGACCTGCAACCGACCAACCTGATCGTCATGGACAAACCCCAGGTGTGTAACTCTGTGCCAAGTAACCCTCTTCTAGAGTATGTTCCAGCAGAGGTTCAAGAGAGTGATGAAGTTTCTCCTCCGGTTCTCGTGACCACCCGTGCACAAGCCGCACGTCCACAGCCAGCTGACTCTACTGCTACCGCTGTCCCTCAAGACCCTCAGAAACTCCCCCCGCATCTGACCAAGTTGGAGTTCCGTAAGTTGCAGAGGGAAGATCTTACTTTAACACCATTGTTTTTCCAGGCTGAGACTCAACCCGACAGTATTCCTGGGTTCTTCCTAGAGAACGACTTTGCTCTACCGCAGATATAGACCCAGTAAACTGAAGGAGGAGGACGATTGGGCCAACATCGAACAACTTGTGATTCCTACCGGCCTGCGGCCCACTATTCTACACCTGGCCCACGGAGCACTCTCCCACTACGGCTTCAACAAGACTTACCATGGAATTCGTCAAGACTACTACTGGCCAGGTATGGTAAATAACGTCAAAACAGTACGTAAAACAGTGTCATACATGTCAGATGGCAGGCAAACCGAACATCTCCATTCCCAGAGCGCCACTGATTCCCATACAGGTGCCTGCGGAACCTTTCCACAGACTCATAATAGACGGTGTCGGTCCTTTACCTCGGACCAGTTCAGGTAACGCCTACATCCTAACCATCCTGTGTCCTACCACCAGATTTCCCATAGCAGTTCCAGTGAAGAACATCACGGCTGCTACGGTTATAAAACATCTATTGAAGATCTTCACTCAATACGGATTTCCCAGGGAGATTCAGAGCGACTGTGGTACCAACTTCACCAGTGATCTCTTCAAAAGGACACTGGAGGAGTTCAACATCAAACAGGTATTGTCCAGCCCCTATCATCCTGCTTTCACAGGGTTCTCTTGAACGTAGTCATCAGACAATCAAAGCACTCTTGAAAAAGTTTTGTAGTGAAACCTCGAAGGATTGGGATAAGCAGATTGACCTTATAATGTGTATTTACAGAAGTCTCCCCAATGAGTCCCTAGGAGTATCTCCTTATGAGATGCTCTACGGCCGTAAGTGCCGTACTCCCCTTAAGGCTTTCAAGACTCTCTCAGAGATGCCACCTTCAGTGAACATCAGAATGTGCCCCAGTTTCTTCAAAACCTTCAACACATTCTAGAGAGAGTCCACCGCTTTGCCCATGATAATCTATTGAAAGCCCAGGAGAGAATGAAGACTCATTACGACCAGACCAGCAAAGTAAGAAAATTCAAGCCGGGAGACTTCGTCCTTGCATATTTCCCTATCCCAGGTTCACCTTTCCAAAAACAGGTTTTCAGGACCCTACCGCGTCAAAGAGTGCAGGAATAACAACAACTACGTAATAGAGACTCCAGATAGGCGCGGAAGACCCAGCTGTGCCACGTCAACCTCCTGAAGCAATATAATGGTACTCCTCCCACTGTCCTAATTAACTATTCCACCTTCACAGAACCCTACATCCACAGTGAGACCTTCCAGCTTCTCCTCCCGAAAGCACTGACAAGGAGTCAGCGCTTTCTAATTCCGAAATCCTTAATGATCTTCCCAAATACTTTCAGGATAATCATAGTGCACCTCTCGTCAAGATCTTCAGAGAACATCAAGAGTTGTTCCGAGATGACCCCCAAGAGTGTAATGTTACCCAGCACGACATCCAACTGCTCCCCGACACCCGGCCGATTCGTCAACCCTTCTACCGAATCAGCCCGAGCAAGAAGGAAGTCCATGCGTGCTGAGGTGCAGTACCTCTTGGATCATGGACTGGCTACACCTTGTGAGTCCCCCTGGGCCTCACCTTGTATCTTGGTGCCCAAACCCCAAGGTAAGGTGCGGTTATGTACCGACTATCGTAAACTGAACAATGTGACTGTCAAGGATGCTTACCCCTTGCCAAGGATAGATGACATCCTTGATGCCATTGGTAGTGCCCAGTACTTGTCCCAAGTGGACTTGCTTAAGGGGTACTATCAAGTGTGTCTAACGGAGCGAGCTAAAGAGATATCTGCCTTCATCACTCCTTTTGGACTTTTCAGATATGAACGCCTTCCTTTCGGACTATGTAATGCCCCGGCCACCTTTCAGAGAGCTGTCAACCGTGTCATCCAGGGCTTGGATAACACATTACGCCTACCTGGACGATATCGTCGTAGCCTCCAACACCTGGAGTGAACATCTGCTCCAGCTGCGACGTCTGTTCTCCAAGCTCCTGACAGCCGGCCTCACCATCAACCTGGGCAAGTCCACTTTTCGCGAAAGGTAAAGTGCGTTATCTGGGTCATGTTATTGGGAGTGGCAGCATAGCTCCGTTAGACTCACACACTCAAGCCATCCAACAGTATCCACAGCCTACCACCAGGAAGCAGCTCCTGCGCTTCCTTGGTCTTGCCTCCTACTACCGTAGGTTTGTGAGGAATTTCAGTACAGTCGCCCACACCTCTAATTCTATTAACCAGTCCCAAGCAACGGTATAATTGGACCATGCAGCAAACCGTTGCTTTCGAACAACTCAATTCCTCCCTCTGTTCTAACCCCATTCTCGCCTCTCCAGATATCACCAAGCCTTTCGTCCTTCATGTCGACGCCAGTGGTACCGGCGTTGGTGGTGTCCTGATGAAACAACGAGGCGAGGAGGTTCTACCTGTCAGCTACTACAGCTACAAACTGAAACCACACCAGAGGAACTACAGCACTATTGAAAAGGAGCTACTATCCATCGTCCTGAACCTCCAACACTTCGCTCCGTACCTACAAGGCGCCAGGTCTACCACCATCTTCTCAGACCACAACCCTCTCCGCTTCCTACATCAAGCCCAATTCACCAACCAGCGTCTTCTACGATGGGCTCTGTATTTACAAGATTTCAACCTGGAGATCCGCTATATCAAGGGTTCTGACAACACCATAGCCGATGCCCTCTCCAGAGTTTATGAAGTAGAAGCGACTCCATCCATTACTCACCACATAACGACGTACTTCTTCCAGAACCGCAGGCTTCGGGGGAGAGTTGTGACAATAATCTCCTTCAAGAGATTGAGCCTGCTCTTCCCTCCACAATTACGTCGATACAACTATATAAAACTACTATGGAAGAAATGTCCAACACGACAACAACATCTCCAAGGTTTGCCAGAGCGCAAAACGTATGCAGCCAGGAACACCTGCTCAGACTCAAACCGCCAAACTACCCGTCTTGATGCGGCTCCTCTGATTGGTCGCCGGTCGGGCTGCAACTGCACTCCACCCCCCCATACTACTTGATGTCTGGGGCTGCCACGACCTCAGTCCTCAGAATGTTCCGTGCTTTCACAGTTAACACTTCTCCCTGCTAGACGTAAGCTTTAGCGTACGTATACGGTGATACGTATAGAGGTGATAGCTTAAAGCCAATATTCCAGCACCTTTCATATACTTGTATATTGCACTTCTTAACGTAACTTTTCATTGTGTCATTTAATTATTCTTATTATTTTGATTGATTGATTTTATTATACGAATTTGTTTGACCATTTTATTCATGTTTTATTTCTTTAACGTAATTAAAATTTCATTGTTAAAATTTTACTTGTGTTTTGTGTGTCTTATCCTTACCTTACCACAGACGAAGTTCCAGATTTTCTATTTTTTTTAATACTATGTGACGAGGCCATACCCCTAGCTTGAACAGCCGAACACCAACGCGTTACCGTCACAAATGTAACTCGTCGAAAGTCAACGTTTCATCAATTTCTTCCCCACTCGAACAAGCTTCCGTTTCGTCTGCACTCAAGCAAACTTCATCTCCATCACTACAATCGGTATCGTAACCTCTACGACATAAGTAATTAATTATCGAATGTAACTCGTCGAAAGTCAACGTTTCGTCCCCACTTGAACAAGCTTCCGTATCATCCCCACTTGAACAAGCTTCCGTTTCATCCCCACTTGAACAAGCTTCCGTTTCATCCCCACTTGAACAAGCTTCGGTTTCATCCCCACTAGAATAAGCTTCGGTTTCATCCCCACTTGAACTAGCTTCAGTTTCATCCCCACTTGAACAAGCTTCCGTTTCATCCCCACTTGAACAAGCTTCAGTTTCATCCCACTTGAACAAGCTTCGGTTTCAACCCCACTTGAACAAGCTTCGGTTTCATCCCCACTTGAACAAGCTTCAGTTTCTTCCCCACTCGAGGAATCTCTTACCTTCACATTGCATTGATCATCTAGCGGGTGGTGAGGAGCCAACGGCTGATGATCAAGAAACCTGCCACAGCTCCGCCCATTATCAACACGCACGAATTTTTAAGAATCTTTCAGTCATCTTCACCGCCATCCTTACCATCTTCACTAACGACAGAGCCAACGACGGGTCCATTAACGGGTCCAATGATGGAGCCAATGATGGGTTCATTAACGGGTCCAATGATGGGTCCATTAACGGGTCCAATGATGGAGATAATGACGGGTCTATTAACGGGTCCCAATGATGGAGCCAATGATGGGTCCATTTACGGGTCAACGATTGAGCCAATGACGGGTCCATTTACGGGTCCAACTATTGAGCCAATGACAGGTCCAAATCTTTTCCCTCGTCATAAACATGATTTTCAATGAAGAAAATAAAAAAATTCCAGAAGTGACCGCGGCAAACATCAAGAACATTTTCATCATTACGGATACGTTCATTTTGTGGATACTAAAGTTGATGTTTTGCTAGTAACTCGAGTAATACCTATATAATATTATATATATATATATATATATATATATATATATATTGAGTTCCGCCGGCCATTATTATAATGCAATATCTAACATCTGGTAATATAGTAAAACTTGGAATTGGTGATAGGATTTGACCCCGGGTGTTGGAGAAGGTAGCTTTGGTGGCAGTGTTGGAGAAGGTGACAACCAATCATGAGGTGAAATGGAGAGTTTGGAGGGGGAGAGATTGTAACAGTGCTAAGTGTTTTGCACTGTTTCATGTTATAATTGTGAGTTGCGTATGTGTGCGGGATTGACGGAGAGTGTCCTATCAGAGAGTTATAACTCCTTGAAAGTCAACGTTTCATCAGTTTCGTCCCACCCAATCAAACTTCATCTTCTCCATCACTACAATCGGTATCGTAACTACTACGGCATAAGTAAATTGAATATCCAATGTAACTCGTCGAAAGTCAACGTTTCATCAGTTTCGTCTCCACTCAAGCAAACTTCATCTTCTCCATCACTACAATCGTAACCACTACAATCATCACTACAATCGTAACCACTACGACATAAGTAATTGGTTATCGAATGTAACTCGTCGAAAGTCAACGTTTCATTAGTTTCTTCCCATTCGAACAAGCTTCCGTTTCGTCTCCACTCAGGCAAACTTTATCTTCTCCATCACTACAATCGGTATCGTAACCACTCCAATCATCACTACAATCGTAACCACGTCGGCATAAGTAATTGATTATCGAATGTAACTTGTCGAAAGTCAACGTTTCATCAGTTTCTTCCCCACTCGAACAAGCTCCCGTTTCGTCTGCACTCAAGCAACTTCATCTCCATCACTACAATCGGTATCGTAACCTCTACGACATAAGTAATTGATTATCGAATGTAACTCGTCGAAAGTCAACGTTTCGTCCCCCCTGAACAAGCTTCCGTTTCATTCCCCACTTGAACAAGCTTCCGTTTCATCCCCACTTGAACAAGCTCAGTTTCATCCCCCACTTGAACAAGCTTCGGTTTTCATCCCCACCTAGAACAAGCTTCGGTTTCATCCCCACTTGAACAAGCTTCAGCTTCATCCCCACTTGAACAAGCTTCGGTTTCATCCCCACTTGAACAAGCTTCAGTTTCATCCCCACTTGAACAAGCTTCGGTTTCATCCCCACTTGAACAAGCTTCGGTTTCCTCCCCACTTGAACAATCTTCGGTTTCATCCCCACTTGAACAAGCATCGGTTTCATCCCCACTTGAACAAGCTTCAGTTTCTTCCCCACTCGAGGAATCTCTTTACCTTCACATTGCATTCATCATCTAGCGGGTGGTGAGGAAGCCAACGGCTGATGATCAAGAAACCTGCTACAGCTCCGCCCATTATCAACAACGCACGAATTTTTAAGAATCTTTCAGTCATCTTCACCGCCATCTTACCATCTTCACTAACGACAGAGCCAACGACGGGTCCATTAACGGGTCCAATGATGGAGCCAATGATGGGTTCATTAACGGGTCCAATGATGGGGTCCATTAACGGGTCCAATGACGGAGCCAATGATGGGTCCATTAACGGGTCCAATGATGGAGCCAATGACGGGTCCATTAACGGGTCCAATGATGGAGCCAATGATGGTCCATTTACGGGTCCAACGATTGAGCCAATGACGGGTCCATTACGGGTCCAACGATTGGCCAATGACAGGTCCAAATCTTTTTCCCTCGTCATAAACATAATTTTCAAATGAAGAAATTAAGAAAATTCCAGAAGTGAACACGAGAAACATCAAGGACATTTTCATCATTACGGATACGTTCATTTTTTGGATACTAAAGTTGGTGTTTTGCTAGTAACTCGAGTAATACCTATATAAGATATATATATATATATATATATTGAGTTCCGCCGGCCATTATTATAATGCAATATCTAACATCTGGTAATATAGTAAACTTGGAATTGGTGATAGGATTTGACCCCGGGTGTTGGAGAAGGTAGCTTGGTGGCAGTGTTGGAGAAGGTGACAGCGATCATGAGGTGAAATGGGAGAGTTTGGAGGGAGAGAGATTGTAACAGTGCTAAGTGTTTTTGCACTGTTTCATGTTATAATTGTGAGTTGCGTATGTGTGCGGGATTGACGGAGAGTGTCATATCAGAGAGTTATAACTCCTTGAAAGTCAACGTTCATCAGTTTCGTCCCTACCAATCAACTTCATCTTCTCCATCACTACAATCGGTATCGTAACTACTACGGCATAAGTAATTGAATATCCAATGTAACTCGTCGAAAGTCAACGTTTCATCAGTTTCGTCTCCACTCAAGCAAACTTCATCTTCTCCATCACTACAATCGTAACCACTACAATCATCACTACAATCGTAACCACTACCACATAAGTAATTGATTATCGAATGTAAACTCGTCGAAAGTCAACGTTTCATCAGTTTCTTCCCCATTCGAACAAGCTTCCGTTTCGTCTCCACTCAGGCAAACTTCATCTTCTCCATCACTACAATCGGTATCGTAACCACTCCAATCATCACAACAATCGTAACCACTACGGCATAAGTAATTGATTATCGAATGTAACTCGTCGAAAGTCAACGTTTCGTCCCCACTTGAACAAGCTTCCGTTTCATCCCACTTGAACAAGCTTCCGTTTCATCCCCACTTGAACAAGCTTCAGTTTCATCCTCACTTGAACAAGCTTCGGTTTCATCCCCACTAGAACAAGCTTCGGTTTCATCCCCACTTGAACAAGAGTCGGTTTCATCCCCACTTGAACAAGCTTCGGTTTCATCCCCACTTTGAACAAGCTTCGGTTTCATCCCCACTTGAACAAGCTTCAGTTTCTTCCCCACTCGAGGAATCTCTTACCTTCACATTGCATTCATAATCTAGCGGGTGGTGAGGAAGCCAACGGCTGATGATCAAGAAACCTGCCACAGCTCCGCCCATTATCAAGAACGCACGAGTTTTTAAGAATCTTTCAGTCATCTTCACTGCCATCTTACCATCTTCACTAACGACAGAGCCAACGACGGGTCCATTAACGGGTCCAATGATGGAGCCAATGATGGGTACATTAACGAGTCCAATGATGGAGCCAATGATGGGTCCATTAACGGGTCCAATGGACGGAGCCAATGATGGGTCCATTAACGGGTCCAATGATGGAGCCAATTGACGGGTCCATTAACGGGGTCCAATAATGGAGCCAATGATGGGTCCATTTACGGGTCCAAACGATTGAGCCAATGACGGGTCCATTTACGGGTCCAACGATTGAGCCAATGACAGGTCCAAATCTTTTCCCCCCTCATAAACATGATTTTCAAATGAAGAAATTAAAAAATTCCAGAAGTGACCACGAGAAACATCAATAACATTTTTCATCATTACGGATACGTTCATTTTGTGAATACTAAAGTTGGTGTTTTGCTAGTAACTCTTGTAATACCTATATAAGATATATATATATATATATATATATATATATATATATATATAGATATATCTATATATATATATATATATATATATATATACATATACTATATATATATATATATATATATATATATATATATATATATGTATATATATATATAGTATAATATGTATATTTATATATATATATATATATATCTATATATATAGATATATATATATATATATATATATATAGATATATATATGTATATATATATATATATGGTATATATATATATATATATATATGTATATTTATATATATATATATATATATATATATATATATATATATATATATATATATATATATGTATATATTATATATATTATATATAATATATATATATACTATATATATATATATATATATATATATATATATATATATATATATAGATATATATATATATATAATATATATAATATAATATATATATATATATATATATATGCAGTTCCGCCGGCCATTATTATAATGCAATATCTAACATCTGGTAATATAGTAAACTTGGAATTGGTGATAGGATTTGACCCCGGGGGTTGGAGAAGGTAGCTTTGGTGGCAGTGTTGGAGAAGGTGACAGCGATCATGAGGTTAAATGGGAGAGTTTGGAGTGGGAGAGATTGTAACAGTGCTAAGTGCTTTGCACTGTTTCATGTTATAATTGTGAGTTGCGTATGTGTGCGGGATTGATGGAGAGTGTCCTATCAGAGAGTTATAAGTCCTTGAAAGTCAACGTTTCATCAGTTTCGTCCCCACCCAATCAAACTTCATCTTCTCCATCACTACAATCGTATCGTAACTACTACGGCATAAGTAATTGAATATCCAATGTAACTCGTCGAAAGTCAACGTTTCATCAGTTTCGTCTCCACTCAAGCAAACTTCATCTTCTCCATCACTACAATCGTAACCACTACAGTCATCACTACAATCGTAACCACTACGACATAAGTAATTGATTATCGAATGTAACTCCTCGAAAGTCAACGTTTCATCAGTTTCTTCCCCATTCGGACAAGCTTCCGTTTCGTCTCCACTGAGGCAAACTTTATCTTCTCCATCACTACAATCGGTATCGTAACCACTCCAATCATCACTACAATCGTAACCACTACGGCATAAGTAATTGATTAACGAATGTAACTCGTCGAAAGTCAACGTTTCGTCAATTTCTTCACCACTCGAACAAGCTTCCGTTTCGTCTGCACTCAAGCAAACTTCATCTCCATCACTACAATCGGTATCGTAACCTCTACGACATAAGTAATTGATTATCGAATGTAACTCGTCGAAAGTCAACGTTTCGTCCCCATTTTGAACAAGCTTCCGTTTCATCCCCACTTGAACAAGCTTCCGTTTCATCCCCACTTGAACAAGCTTCCGTTTCATCCCCACTTGAACAAGCTTCGGTTTCCTCCCACTTGAACAAGCTTCGGTTTCATCCCCACTTGAACAAGCTTCGGTTTCATCCCCACTTGAACAAGCTTCAGTTTCTTCCCCACTCGAGGAATCTCTTACCTTCACATTGCATTCATCATCTAGTGGGTGGTGAGGAAGCCAACGGCTGATGATCAAGAAACCTGCTACAGCTCCGCCCATTATCAACAACGCACGAATTTTTAAGAATCTTTTAGTCATCTTCACCGCCATCTTACCATCTTCACTAACGACAGAGCCAACGACGGGTCCATTAACGGGTCCAATGATGGAGCCAATGATGGGTTCATTAACGGGTCCAATGATGGGTCCATTAACGGGTCAATGACGGAGCCAATGATGGGTCCATTAACGGGTCCAATGATGGAGCCAATGACGGGTCCATTAACGGGTCCAATGATGGAGCCAATGATGGGTCCATTTACGGGTCCAACGATTGAGCCAATGACGGGTCCATTTACGGGTCCAACGATTGAGCCAATGACAGGTCCAAATCTTTTCCCTCGTCATAACATAATTTTCAAATGAAGAAATAAGAAAATTCCAGAAGTGAACACGAGAAACATCAAGGACATTTTCATCATTACGTATACGTTCATTTTTTGGATACTAAAGTTGGTGTTTGCTAGTAACTCTTGTAAAACCTGTATAAGATATATATATATATATATATATATATATATATATATATATATATATATATATATATATATATATATATCTATATATATATATATATATATATATATATATATATATATATATATATATATATATATATATATATATATATATATATATATATATATATATATATATGCAGTTCCGTCGGCCATTATTATAATGCAATATCTAACATCTGGTAATATAGTAAACTTGAATTGGTGATAGGATTTGACCCCGGGTGTTGGAGAAGGTAGTTTTGGTGGCAGTGTTGGAGAAGGTGACAGCGATCATGAGGTTAAATGGGAGAGTATGGAGGGGGAGAGATTGTAACAGTGCTAAGTGTTTTGCACTGTTTCATGTTATAATTGTGAGTTGCGTATGTGTGCGGGATTGATGGAGAGTGTCCTATCAGAGAGTTATAAGTCCTTGAAAGTCAACGTTTCATCAGTTTCGTCCCCACCGAATCAAACTTCATCTTCTCCATCACTACAATCGGTATCGTAACTACTACGGCATAAGTAATTGAATATCCAATGTTACTCGTCGAAAGTCAACGTTTCATCAGTTTCGTCTCCACTCAAGCAAACTTCATCTTCTCCATCACTACAATCGTAACCACTACAATCATCACTACAATCGTAACCACTACGACATAAGTAATTGATTATCGAATGTAACTCGTCGAAAGTCAACGTTTCATCAGTTTCTTCCCCATTCGAACAAGCTTCCGTTTCGTCTCCACTCAGGCAAACTTCATCTTCTCCATCACTACAATCGGTATCGTAACCACTCCAATCATCACTACAATCGTAACCACTACGGCATAAGTAATTGATTATCGAATGTAACCTCGTCGAAAGTCAACGTTTCGTCCCCACTTGAACAAGCTTCCGTTTCATCCCCACTTGAACAAGCTTCCGTTTCATCCCCACTTGAACAAGCTTCAGTTTCATCCCACTTGAACAAGCTTCGGTTTCATCCCCACTAGACAAGCTTCGGTTTCATCCCCACTTGAACAAGAGTCGGTTTCAGCCCCACTTGAACAATCTTCGGTTTCATCCCCACTTGAACAAGCTTCGGTTTATCCCCACTTGAACAAGCTTCAGGTTCTTCCCCACTCGAGGAATCTCTTACCTTCACATTGCATTCATCATCTAGCGGGTGGTGAGGAAGCCAACGGCTGATGATCAAGAAACCTGCCACAGCTCCGCCCATTATCAAGAACGCACGAGTTTTTAAGAATCTTTCAGTCATCTTCACTGCTATCTTACCATCTTCACTAACGACAGAGCCAACGACGGGTCCATTAACGGGTCCAATGATGGAGCCAATGATGGGTACATTAACGAGTCCAATGATGGAGCCAATGATGGGTCCATTAACGGGTCCAATGACGGAGCCAATGATGGGTCCATTAACGGGTCCAATGATGGAGCCAATGACGGGTCCATTAACGGGTCCAATGATGGAGCCAATGATGGGTCCATTTACGGGTCCAACGATTGAGCCAATGACGGGTCCATTTACGGGTCCAACGATTGAGCCAATGACAGGTCCAAATCTTTTTCCCCCCTCATAAACATGATTTCAAATGAAGAAATTAAAAAAATTCCAGAAGTGACCACGAGAAACATCAATAACATTTCATCATTACGGATACGTTCATTTTGTGGATACTAAAGTTGGTGTTTTGCTAGTAACTCTTGTAAATACCTATATAAGATATATATATATATATATATATATTTTATTAAATATGACCGAAAAAGTAAGATTAATAATTCTAACACGAATTTTCTCAATTCTTTCGTACATTATGCTTCACTGTTGGAGGTAAATAAAAAATCACTTCTCCAAAATTCATTTTTATTTCTAGTCTGACGCGACACGGGCGCGTTTCGTAAAACTTATTACATTTTCAAAGACTTCACAAATACACAACTGATTAGAACTTGCGTTTCCCTGTTTTTATATCTACATTTGAGTGAGGTGGGAAGGGTGATGTGGCATTACATTTGAGTGAGGTGGGAAGGATGATGTGGCATTAGAGGATATTAATAGGGTATTAAAAGTATCAACACAAGACAGAACACGAAACAATGGATATAATAGAAGTGTTTGTAGAAAGCCTATTGGTCCATATTTCTTGATGCTTCTATATTGGAGCGGAGTCTTGAGGTGGGTAGAATATAGTTGTGCAATAATTGGCTGTTGATTGCTGGTGTTGACTTCTTGATGTGTAGTGCCTCGCAAACGTCGAGCCGCCTGCTATCGCTGTATCTATCGATGATTTCTGTGTTGTTTACTAGGATTTCTCTGGCGATGGTTTGGTTATGGGAAGAGATTATAGTTCCTTAATGGAGCCCTGTTGTTTATGCATCGTAAACGCCTAGAAAGAGATGTTGTTGTCTTGCCTATATACTGGGTTTTTTGGAGCTTACAGTCCCCAAGTGGGCATTTGAAGGCATAGTACGACGTTAGTCCTCTTTTAAAGCGTTCTGTTTCGTGTCTGGAGAGTTTCTCATGAGTAGGCTGGCCGTTTTTTCTGGTTTTATAGTAAATCGTCAGTTGTATCCTCTGATTTTTGTCTGTAGGGATAACGTTTCTATTAAACAATATCTTTCAGGACCCTTTCCTCTGTTTTATGAGCTGTGGAAAAGAATTTCCTGTAAAATAGTCTAATAGGGGGTATAGGTGTTGTGTTAGTTGTCTCTTCGGAGGTTGCATGGCTTTTCACTTTCCTTCTTATGATGTCTTCGATGAAACCATTGGAGAAGCCGTTATTGACTAGAACCTGCCTTACCCTACAGAGTTCTTCGTCGACTTGCTTCCATTCTGAGCTGTGGCTGAGAGCACGGTCGACGTATGCGTTAACAACACTCCTCTTGTACCTGTCAGGGCAGTCGCTGTTGGCATTTAGGCACATTCCTATGTTTGTTTCCTTTGTGTAGACTGCAGTGTGGAAACCTCCGCCCTTTTCCATGACTGTTACATCTAGAAAAGGCAGCTTCCCATCCTTTTCCGTCTCGTAAGTGAAACGCAGCACGGAACTCTGCTCAAATGCCTCCTTCAGCTCCTGCAGATGTCTGACATCAGGTACCTGTGTAAAAATGTCGTCAACATACCTGCAGTATATGGCCGGTTTCAAGTTCATGTCGACTAAGACTTTTTGCTCGATGGTACCCATGTAGAAGTTTGCAAACAGGACACCTAGGGGAGAACCCATAGCGACCCCATCTACTTGCTTATACATGTGCCCATCCGGGCTCAAGAAGGGTGCCTCTTTAGTACAAGCTTGGAGTAGTTTCCTCAGAATACTTTCTGGCATGTCAAGAGGAGTACAGGCTGGATCACGATACACTCTGTCGGCTATCATTCCGATTGTCTCGTCCACAGGTACGTTGGTAAACAGCGATTCTACGTCCAACGAGGCTCTTATCCCTGTGGCCCGTGCGCCCCGCAGTAAGTCCACAAATTCCTTTGGAGACTTCAGGCTGAAGGCGCAAGGAACATAAGGAGTCAGCAGGCCGTTGAGTCGCTTCGCCAATCTGTACGTGGGTGTGGGTATCTGGCTAATGATTGGCCGAAGTGGGTTTCCAGGCTTGTGCGTCTTGACATTTCCATACGCATATCCAGGTTTATATTCCCCAATGATCTTTGGCAGGTGGAGTCCGGATTTCTTGGCGTTCACAGTTTCGATCAGTTTGTTGACCTTTGCTTTTAATTCGGCTGTAGTGTCCTTCGTTACCCTTTGGAACTTAGTTTGGTCAGAGAGTATGATGTTCATTTTCGCCAGATATTCGTCTTTTTTAAGAATGACATATATTGGCGACTTGTCACCTCTCCTGACAACTATCTCCTTGTTCTCACGAAGGCTTTTAGCTGCCGCTCTAAGCTCGGGGGACAGTATGGTGCTTCTGTAGTTGCCTCGATTCTTTCCTCCTTCTGCAATAAGTTCTGCTTGTAAGGTATCTTTGGTAGTGACCTTCTTTTGTGTCTCGAGGTCGAATATGTCGTCCAACAGAATTTCCAACTCCACTTTCCGGGCCATTTCACTCGGTCTGGACATAACATGACAGTTTATGCCCAGATTTAGGAGAGTGACTTGGTCCTCAGTGAGGTTAATTCCTGCAAGGTTCAGGAAGCCATCTCTTGGTCGTGGAATTGCCATAGGTCCTCCATATAATGTTGTTAGTTTCTTGATAATCCTTGTTTCAGTGCTGAGGTGATGTTGGTCTGTGAGGATGTCGAGGTGTTGTTCAATGCGGGTACGGATACTATGGTCGATGTTGCTATTTCTCCACTCGTTTGTAGCATGAAGTAGTTGCGTTTTTTTTGGAAATGTCAAGACGCACAAGCCTGGAAACCCACTTCGGCCAATCATTAGCCAGATACCCACACCCACGTACAGATTGGCGAAGCGACTCAACGGCCTGCTGACTCCTTATGTTCCTTGCGCCTTCAGCCTGAAGTCTCCAAAGGAATTTGTGGACTTACTGCGGGGCGCACGGGCCACAGGGATAAGAGCCTCGTTGGACGTAGAATCGCTGTTTACCAACGTACCTGTGGACGAGACAATCGGAATGATAGCCGACAGAGTGTATCGTGATCCAGCCTGTACTCCCCTTGACATGCCAGAAAGTATTCTGAGGAAACTACTCCAAGCTTGTACTAAAGAGGCACCCTTCTTGAGCCCGGATGGGCACATGTATAAGCAAGTAGATGGGGTCGCTATGGGTTCTCCCCTAGGTGTCCTGTTTGCAAACTTCTACATGGGTACCATCGAGCAAAAAGTCTTAGTCGACATGAACTTGAAACCGGCCATATACTGCAGGTATGTTGACGACATTTTTACACAGGTACCTGATGTCAGACATCTGCAGGAGCTGAAGGAGGCATTTGAGCAGAGTTCCGTGCTGCGTTTCACTTACGAGACGGAAAAGGATGG